>NC_135887.1:80777164-81298540 GCF_964194155.1 Cetorhinus maximus | reverse complement strand
TGCTGCATTGTTCCGGTGAAGCCCAACGCAAACTGGAGGAACAGCACCTCATCTTCTGACTAGGCACTTTATAGCCTTCTGGACTGAATATTGAATTCAACAACTTTAGATCTTGAACTCCCTCCTCCATCCCCACCCCCTTTCCGTTTCTTCCCCCTTCCTTTTGTTTTTTCCAATAATTTATATAGATTTTTCTTTTCCCACCTATTTCCATTATTTTTAAATCTATACCTTTTATGCCCTGTTAGTTTTTCCACCCCACCTCCACTAGAGCGGTACCTTGAGTGTCCTGCCATCCATTCTTAATTAGCACCTTCGTTTAGATAATATCACCACCTTCAACACCTCTTTGTTCTTTTGTCTGTGACATCTTTTGGTTATCTGCACCTATCACTGCTTGCTTGTCCCTACAATCACACCCGACCCCCCTCCCCCCCCTCCCCCCCCCACCACCCCCACCCCACCTTAAACCAGCTTATATTTCACCCTTCTCCTAATTTTACTCAGTTCCGTTGAAGGGTCATGAGGACTCGAAACGTCAGCTCTTTTCTTCTCTGCCGATGCTGCCAGACCTGCTGAGTTTTTCCAGGTAATTCTATTTTTGTTTTGCAAATTATTAAGGTCTGGAACAGACTGCCTGAGAGTGTGGTGGAGGCAGGCTTAATCAAGATATTCAAAATGGAATTGGGCTGTTATCTGAAGAGGAAGAATGTGCAGGGTTAGGGAGAGAAGGTGGGAGAATGGTATTATGTGATTACTCGTTGGTAAGCCTGTGCAGACACGATGGACCGAATGGCCCCCTTCTGCAGCTTAACAATTGTGATTCTGTGATTCTCCGGCAGCAGAACTCATCTGTAACCTCGCCTGTGGAACTGACACACAAACTCTCCAATCCCTTGGCTGCAGTAACTGAGTTAATGACTTGGATTTCAAGATCGAATGACAGCAATCATTGTTGTGGGGTTGCCATTGCTCTTCCTTCTGGCTCTGCTGAGGTTGTCCAGGCGGCAGCTCTTCAATCTGAAAGCATACAAGCAGAAGGGGGAGGGTTGGCTGTGAGAGAAGGGAGGAAGGCAGGAGTTCCATGGTCACATCATCTTCAGCTTCCGCTTGATGCCATATCTCAGGACAAGGGCGAGGGTGAGTTGCAAAGGAGCATAAGGCAATCACTGACTCTCAACTTGGACATCCTCTGCTAGGCCAGATGCCACAGACTGTGTTACCATGCTGCAAGCACCAACTCTTTGAGGGCACTCACAGGATAGAGTTATGGATCCCTCCCACCCTTCCGATCTTCCATGGGCAACCTTCTCCTGCAGCAGAAAGGCCAGAGTGCTATTGATTATGCGGCATTCTGCTTGGGTGATATGCGTGCCAAAGCTGAATAGATGGAGATGTGTGGATGGAAGGGAGGGTGTGTGTGACGTGATCAGCATTAGTAGATATGTGTGGATGAGGCAGAGTGTATTAACGTTGGGCAGGAATCCTGAGTGCCAGGATATGCTGCTGGGTGAGTAATAGAGCTGTGGTGCACTGAGCAGAATGAGGAGTGTGGTAGACATGTGATGTACCATGAGGATGAATTCAGTGACATTTTTTTATTCATTCATGGGATGTGGGCTTCACTGGCTGGGCCAGCATTTATTGCCCATCCCTAGTTGCCCTTGAGAAGGTCATGGTGAGCGGCCCTCTTGAACTACTGTAGTTCATGTGGTATAGTTACACCCACAGTGCTGTTAGGAAGGGAGTTCCAGGATTTTGACCCAGTGTCAGTGAAGGAATGACGATATATTTCCAAGTCAGGATGGTGAGTGACTTGGTGCTAAACTTCCAGGTGGTGGTGTTCCCATGTGTCTGCTGCTCATGTCCTTCTAGATGGTAGTGGTCGTGGGTTTGGAAGGTGCTGCCAAAGGAGCCTTGGTGAGTTTCTGCAGTGCGTCTTGTAGATGGTACACAGTGCTGCTACTGTGCATCGGCAAAGGAGGGAGTGAATGTTTGTGGATGTGCTGCCAATCAAGCTTTGTCCTGGACGGTGTCAAGTTTCTTGAGTGTTGTTGGATCTGCACTTATCCAGGCAAGTGGGGAGTATTCCATGACTTGTGCCTTGTTGGTCGTGGACAAGCTTTGGGGAGTCAGGAGGTGGGCTACTCATCACATGATTCCTAGCCTCTGACCTGCTCTTGTAGCCACAGTATTTATATGGCTAGTCCAGTTCAGTTTCTGGTCAATGCTAACCCGCAGGATGTTGATAGTGGGGGATTCAGTGATGGTAATGCCATTGAACATCAAGGGGCGATGGTTGGATTCTCTGTTGTTGGAGGTGGTCATTGCCTGGCACTTGTGTGGCACAAATGTTACTTGCCGCTTGTCAGCCCAAACCTGGATATTTTCCAGCTCTTGCTGCATTTGGACATAGTATCAGTATCTTCGGAGTCGTGAATGGCGCTGAGCATTGTGCAATCATCAGTGAACATCCCTACTCCTGACTTGATGGAAGGAAAGTCATTGATGAAGCAGCTGAAGACGGTTGGGCCTAGGACACTACCCTGAGGAACTCCTGCAGTGATGTCCTGGAGCTTAGATAACTGACTTCCAACAACCTCAACCATCTTCCATTCTGCTAGGTATGACTCCAACCAGCGGGAAGTTTTCCCCCTGATTCCCATTGACTCCAGTTTTGCTAGGTATGACTCCAACCAGCGGGGAGTTTTCCCCCTGATTCCCATTGACTCCAGTTTTGCTAGGGCTCCTTGATGCCACACTCGGTCAAACGAGGTCTTGATGTCAAGGGCAGACACACTCACCTCACCTCTTGAGTCCAGCTCTTTTATCCATGTTTGAACCAAGGCTGTAATGAGGTCAGGGGCTGAGTGATCCTGGTGGAACCCAAACTGGGCAACAGTCAACAGGTTATTGCTAAAAAGTGCAACTTGATAGCACTGTTGATGAACGTTACTTTACCATTACTTTACTAATGATCGAGAGTAGACTGATGGGGCAGTAATTGTTCAGGTTGGACTTGTCCTGCTTTTTGTGTACAGGACATACCTGGACAATTTTGCACATAGCTTGCTAGATGCCAGCATTGTAGCTGTACTGGAACAGCTTGGCTAGGGACATGGCAAGTCCTGGAGCACAAGTCTTCAGTACTATTGCTGGAATATTGTCAGCCATATGAGGTCATTGTACTTTTTCCTGCATTGTTGCCATCTCTGTGATGCCAGTTTCTGGGCATTCACCTCCTGAGTGATGCGCTCCAGTGCACCCTTCAGGCTGTTTCCTGAGGCCTTCTTTCCCACCTGTAGAGACACTGCCCCCTTGCTGGAGTCCACCTTAGAAACCAGAGCCTCCAGTGTGGGGAGCCTTTTCCCTTCCTGCCGAGATTCTTCTAATCTTGAAAGCTGATTTTCTTTTAGGCCTGGTGTAACTCTTGTAGAGTTAAAACAATTAACTAAATTAACAATTAGGCCTGGTGTAATTCTTGTAGAGTTAAAACAATTAACTAAATTAACAATAACAGGGGAGAAATCAAGCACAGCCCCTAAGTCAGGTCAGCTGTAAAATCAAGGAAAAACTTTAAAGGAACCTTACAAACATCAAACCAAGATATGATTAAAGGGGTCAACAAAACACCCCAGTCCCCGCGGTGCCCACCAGGCACGGAAGATTAGGCCTGGTGTAGGTGTGCAGCCTTCCTTTAATAGGCAATGGGCCTTGAAGAAGAGCAAGTTACCTAAAGCACATAAACAGCAAATGGTGCTGGTGGGCATCCTGCTGCTACACAGAGCTACAGGCATCATGGAGAAAAATAGAGCAGTGCAGGAGTCGCTCCGCCCAACATCACAATCTTTCAAATGAGGTGGGTACATGAACGTGGGCATGTTGCCCAGCTCGATCTGAACAGCTGCAGGCAGGAACTCTGCACCCAAAAAAGAGAGCTATCCAATTTTTATCTCTAATTGTATTCCTTAAAGTGAACATTCTAAGATAGTACTTTGCCTTCCACGTGCTCTCTCTTTATATTCAGGAAAACATCAATATTTCTTTAAATTCCATTGTTGTCTTACTTTAAGAAGAAATTAGTACAATTTATTGAAAACATATTGACAGGCATGGGTTTGTGTCCTGGCTTAGTGAACAGGGGTTATGGGTATGGAACAGGTTATCATCAGAAGTGTGAGCACATTGCCTCCATTCTCCCAGCACAAAACAGATACACACTATACCACACTGAATGGTGGATCCACCATTTGGAAGGGCACAGCTTCACCAGCAACTAGGAACATTAATTAGGAACAGTCCCTCAGGCCTGGTCTGCTGGATTGTGGTTTATTTATACCTGGACTCCATTCTCCTGTCTGTGCTCCATTTCCATTGATATCCTTACCTAACAAAAACCATTCCAGTCTTGTAAGCTTCAACTATCTCCACAACCACAACATTTTAGGGGACGAAGACCCACATTTCCATTTTCCTTTGCGTGAAATAATACTTCCTGGTTCTTCTCCTGAATGACCCAGCTCTCGTTTTAAGATTATGACCCTTTGTCCTTGATTCCACCACCAGAGGAAATTATTTCTTTGTATCCATTCTATCAAATCCTTGGAACATTTTAAACATCTCGAAGGAATGGACCCTCAATCTTCAATACTGAAAGGAACACAAGTTAATTTTATGCAAATACCCTCATGATTTGCCCCTTTAAGCCCCGGTGGTGGGCAGACCGTAGGAGTTCCTTGTAGCATTGTGCCTGGGCATAGCCAAGGTTGGCGTTAACAAGGTTAGGCAGCGAGGGGGTTGTTCAGCCTGACTGTCTGCCTCTCTTCTGCGGCTACATCTGTGTCCAGCTGTCCTTGGAGAGGGAGAAGCGGTATCTTCCGGTCACCTCAGGCCTTCCGAGACCAGAAGACTGGAGTGCATCAGCAACCCATGGAAATGTCACTTTAATCTGATTAGCCAAGTTTCCTTAAAGATTTTGTTTTTTTCTTTTAGAAGGAGCACTCAGGTCTTGGTTATTGGCAATCTTCTGGTTGGATTAAAAGTGATATCATTAAACACCAATATGGCAGAAGAAATATTGATGCCCCTTAATATTATCAATTTGAAGAATACTCTTGGGGTTGCCAGTATTATAAACCAGCTTTATTTACAGTGCAGAATGACTTCCAAGGACCTTAGCAACTTGGCCGATAACTGCCCACACAATCAATTAGATCAGGACCGTACAAAAAAAGAACAAATTACATTTATGTAGCACCTTTCATGACCCCAAAGTGTTTTATAGCCAATGAGTGCTTTGTGAAGTGCATATGTAATGTAGGGCAGCCAAACTGCACACAGCAAGGTCCCACAAATAACTAATAGATAATGCTGAGTTAATTTGTTTTAGGTATTGGTTGAAGGATAAATATAGGCAGAACTCCCCTGCTCTTCTTTGAAATAGTGCCATGGGATCTTTTACATCCAGGGAAGACAGGGCCTCAGGTCTCAGTACTACACTGGAGTCTCAGCCTGGATTGCATGCTCAAGTCTCTGGAGTGGAACTTGAGTCCACAACCTCCTGAGTCAAAGGTGAGGGTACTACTCAGCACCCTCAGTGATGACACAGTGATGAAAACATCAATCCGGGTGTTCAAAAGAAGGGTTTATAATTTTACCACACCAGAGGAAGGCTTCCCCTAATGGTGCATTCACCCACTGAGCCATCCATGGAGCCTCAAATGTGGTTTTAATCCCATGAGCTGTGTCTGGATTCAAATCCAGAAAGTACAGGTGCTAACTACATCGTCCCATCCAATTCCTTGTAAATGTTCAGTTTAACTCGATTACAACTTTGAAACAAAGCTAAGAGAAACTGTTGAAATAATAGTCAACCTTTGACTTAATCGATTTGTGGGCTAAAATGATTTTCTATTACACACTTTCCTAACTTGTAAAGAAATATTCACTTTACTTCAATTGACATATGAACAGGCTACCAAGAATGTTAGCAAGTTATTGATTCGTACCTGTCCTATTGGTTGAGATAGAAGTTTATTTTTGAGTTGTAAAGGTCGCATTCCTTGCATAAATACAACTGACACAGGTCAAGAGTTACTTCACTGAATACCATCATGATGATCTTACTGTATTTTATAATGGAATAGGAGGTCTTGAGGTCACTAAAGCACACAAAGGCACATCAATGAGTTCCCTGTTCCCTATTCCAATATGATGTTGTAGCATTTATTATAATTCCAGATATTCATAAATATATAAAATATCTTGTTTTACATTGCCTGAGGGTAGGAGACATTAAAATAGGAAATTTTAGTTCAAGAGTTAGCAGTGGCATAAGCCTAAAAGGCTAAAAGGCTACCCTCTGTGTTGTGCTGTAGTATCGATAGCTGGAATTTTATGCCCCCTCACCCATCCCCCACTATCAGCACCTAACTGCCTCAGCTAGGATTTTACATGTGGCGAGTGAGGCATTGGGTGGACACTCACCTGTAGGCCAAATGAAGCCCTTAAGTGACGAATTAAGGGCCACTCAAGAGCTTTCTCCCGCCTCCATTGGGATGTTACCCGTAGTGGGAGGTATCAACAACATGTGGCAAGGCCTCCAAGTTTCACCTGTTGGCCTGTTGCAGTCTGGGAACTGGGGGTGGTGGGGGTGGTCCCTCCTGCTTGGGCACACTGTGCCCAATGAAGGCCCCTCCCCAAAGTTGTCTCTCCTCCCCACCCCACCATCACGTCACAGCTCAATCGTGGCAGAGAGGAACCATCAATGATGATGGTATGCTCATACTTAATCCTCCTTCTCGTATCCCACTTCCCCTCACCCCACAGTCAACTCTGATTTACAAGCTGTGGATGGTGTAAACATGCAACTCTTGCTTTCCACCCCTTCACTCACTACAACTCCACCCGTGTGCCTTTCTCTTTTCAGGTATTCAAGTATTGCAACCTGGCCAGGCAGTGGGGGAAGAGATGCAAGGGCAGGAGGACAATAATGGTGAAGAAACATCGTCATTTGCTCTCACACACACAGCCATCCTCTTAGATATGACACTCAGGTACTTTAAGCAGAGGTTCTCAACTAGGATTCTGTGGCACCCTAAAGGTCTGGGGGAAGGTTTCAAGGGGATCAGTGTTGCTGCCGCCCTACAGTTTCTTCCAACTTCATCAATCTAGCCCCCGGATTGGCTCAGCTCTTACTGACTGCTGATCGGCGGCCATCACAGTCAGCACCATACCAGTCATGTGACCTGCTTGACCTTTTACATCTCTCTCATCAGCCAGCAATTCATTTACAATGTTTAATATTAAAACTAAACTGCCACAATATTTTAATGCATTTTTTTTACTGTGGATACAATATTAACATGTTATTTTATGGCTATGTCTTGTTTGCTTTATTGCTATTCTCTTCCAATACTGCTTCTCTACGCTACACCCCTTCAAAATGTTTACAAATGACGTGAGCTGGCAATTCTGGTTGAGTTATTGGGTGTGGGAAGTTTCAATAAAGAAATAGAGAGTTCCAAGTATTGAAGCTTCAAAGTAACAGGCCCAGAGCTTGTAGTCAGATGAAACATTAGGATCGGAACTATTTAGGCACCCAATCAGAAGCAGCAGGAAGCCCCTGAGAGAGGGAAAAGACCTTGCAAAATCAGTCCCACCCCAGAATCAACCCTGGCCAAAGGTAGACACAAAAATGATATGACAAACAAAGATGGTTGGAAGCTATGGGTGGGGCAAAATGGGCCCCATTAATCCTCTCTGTAGTCCAGGGTGACCATATTTCATAAACAGAATCCGGAGACAAACAGCCTGACACTTGCCCCATCAAAGGCTGCTTAGCACACGCTCTGATCCAGCTCCTAGGACATCCACATCACCCAGTTCCAGCCATTATTCATCAGTCCGTTTATCAGCAGCACCTAGTACTCGGACATTTTGGGTTCCAATTGAGCTTCACAGAAAAGCTGTGCATGATCCGGGGACGATCCAGAGATTTGATGTGGGGGCTGATTGGAGATGAGGTTTGGGCAGTGGGGGGGGTTGTGCAGCATGCACACTGCGGACAAAGAGCGTGATTTCTGCATAAATTAAAGAATTTCCATGTACCTCAGGGTCAAGTTTCATTAACCAGGGACTGATCTAAGGACATTGTTTCCCCTGAGACACAGTACCTCATCCAGGGCCAAGGGAGTCATCCTAGTGTAGAACATGGTTGCAACTTGAGTTGCTATAAATGGATAGAAATTCGTAGGAGAAAGTGGCAGGAACAGCTCCCAGGATCAGGCTGGCATGAAAGCTCAGCAGGATCATCCGAGGGTGTCCACGATGGCAGAACGCCAATCACACTGCAGGCTGGAGTGAACCCAACTTGCATCCCGGTAATGGGATGCAAAGTAAGGCCCAACTGGAATCGCTGTCAAAATCGAAAGTGAGCAGAGCCTCATGTTTGATGGGCATAAGTATTGCATGGGAGTGTGATCAGTGGGTGGGCAGAGATACAGATCAGCTCAGATGGACAACTGAAAGTGAACCCCAGCATGCAGCATTCAAAATGCTCAGGACAGAAAGATGAGCGTGATGGAGGAAGGCTCCGTATTCGTGGGGAAGTGCTTGCACGAGGCTCCGAAAGGCCATGCCACACACACACTTCTCCCTCCAGAATCACTCGTGATTCAGCTGCTGAACTGCTATTGAAGGGGATCGGGGAGGACTCACAAAGCTTTACATGAAGCTGAAAGACAACATTATTTAGTGCAAGTGAATATATTTTCAGATAATTAAGTAAAAAAAATGTATTCACCCCGTGCAACAACTTGTGATCAGAATTTCTTAACTTTTCCAGGCCTACCACTTGGTCTAGGTGCTGCCCTGACATCCACAACAGGGGTGGAAACAGCCTGTGCAGTGCTTGGCCCTGTTGCCTCTGATGACTTCGATGTGCCTCCTCTGGAGAGCTGAGGTCTTGAGAGCCCCGGTTTTCTTTGGCTGTCCTCCTGTGGGCCAGCTGCTCCCTCTGTGGTGACAGAGGATGAGGCTGAGGGGGGTCACGGACAAAGGGGACTCGGAGGGAGGGTAATGTGCACCTAGAGAGGTGTTGAGGTGCCCCATTTCCCTCTCGCATTGCCACCCATGGCTACCACGATGGAGTGCAGGTATGCACAATTCTCCGCATTCTGCTGGACCGGGGTCTCCATGGCGTCCGCCATCCTTTCTATGGAGACCTCCATACATGCACATATGGGCATCACTTCATCAGAGAGCAGGCAGACACACTCCTCCAACTCGCGTGCCTCTCTGTTGAGGGCTTCCCACAGCTCTGCATGATGTTCCCCTGCCTTCTGCTGACTCTTCAGGATGAGTTGGAAGGCTGAATCCAGAGGCTCATCATCTGACTCGGACCTCACAGATGCCTCTTCCCCACCTGTCCTCCGAGTACCATGAAGTGCAGTGGAAGGCCGCCGCAATGTCCTCTAACCCCTCTCTGGCCGCAGGAAGTCCCCCAGAGTCACTAATCTGGCCTGGGAGGTGGTGGCAGTGGCGGTCAGTGCCACAGGAGCTGGCTTGAACCTCAGATGAACCTGCCTCCTATTGTGGACACATGTCTGTGCGGTGACCACCAGTATGAAGATAGATTGGAGAAGTTAGGACCGTTTTCCTTGGAGAAAAAAAGGTTGGGAGGAGATTTGATGGAAGTATTCAAAATCTTGAGGGTTCTGGACAGAGTAGACAGGGAGAAACTGCTCCCACTCATGAAAGGATCGAGAATGGGTCGGCATAGATTTAAAGTAATTGATAAAAGAAACAAAAGCTTCTTTCATGCAGTGAGTGGTTAAGGTCTGGAATGCACAGCCTGAGAGTGAGGTGGAGGCAGGTTTAAATTGAAGCATTCAAAAATGAATTAGACTGTTATCTAAAAAGGAAGAATGTGCAGGATTACAGGGAGGAGGCGGGAGAATGGCACTAAGTGAATTGCTCATTCAGAGAGTCGGTGCAGACACAATAAGCCGAATGGCCCACCTTCTGTGCTGTTACAATTCTGTGATTCTGTTTTGGAGACAGTGAAGACTCCAGGTATTGGAGACAGTGAAGGTTCTGGGTATTGGAGACAGTGAGAGTTCTGGGTATTTGAAACAATGAGGACTCAAGGTGTTTGAGACAGTGAGGGATCCGGCTGTTAGAAATGGTGAGAGCTCTGGTTAATGGAGACAGTGAGCTCTCTGCGTATTGGAGACAGTGAGGACTCTGGATATTGGAGCAGTGAAGGTTTTGGGTATTGAAGGCAGTGAGGGCTCCAGGTACTGGAGACAGTGAGGGTTCTGGGTATTGGAGACAGTGAGGGTTCTGGGTATTGGAGACAGTGAGGGTTCTGGGTATTGGACACAGTGAGGGTTCTGAGTATTGGAGACAGTGAGATGTCATGCTTCAGTATATTAGGAACTTTCAGACAATACTTATAAAAGTTTGGACAAACAGTCTGTTAAAATGGCTGCTGCAAATCACGCGACCGTTTGCATTCTGAGACAAGTCAGGGAGTCTTGAGTCTCAAGCAATTACCTAATTGAGTATGGACATTCACAGCCAGCCAGGAAATTCACACATCCCTTTGCTTAAGGATGGACCATCAACAATAGAACTATAACATTCCAACTGACTCATCTTTTTGTTTCACCCTGGACAAAAGAAACATCGAAACTCAATAAATTCTGTCCATGACAGAGGGCTCTAGATATTGGAGACAGTAAGGCCTTCCTGTATGATTGCTCTGATGATTTCTACACTGCCTCTTCAGCAGAGGGTGTTTTCCAATGTCATTTACAGTCTCCTCCACTGTAAGTCAGCAGCTTTCCGCTAGCCATGCTTCGGCCACTGGGGTTGCACCACTTAGGAGCACTAAGACAGGCAAAAGCACATGGAAAATGGACCCTAAAGGAATGCACGAGGGTGATTAGCTGACTTCTGTATGGAACTTTGAATAACTTGATTTACAAATATTTGTTTGTGGTGGTTTTTCTTGAAGCAAGATGTAGGGCTGGATTTAATGGGGCATTGTGGCTGCACGACACCCTCCCTCAGTTAAAAAGTTGGTGGGATTGCACTCCCATTCCAGATGGCTGCCTCAAAGCATGTTGAGCCTGGAGCCAGGACTGGAGGTAAATCTTGTCATCTCAATGGGACTAGGCTAGAAGGCCCCAATGAGTGGGGCAAGCTGGCTGGAGGGAGCCAGGATAGACAGGCCAGAGGGGAGAAGGGGAACCAGAAGGAGGAGTAAGACTTTAGGTGGCCCTCCAATGGGCCCAGAAGGCCCATTAAGGAGGGAACCCCTTTGCCTGTCACCAGCCTGTGCAGGGAAAGCTACCGGGTTAGACGCTTGGAGTGGGCCTCTCCTGCTGCTGGTTAAAACGCCACAATGACAGGATGACGCCCTTAAGTGAACGTTAATTGGCCATTTAAAGGCCTCAATCGACCCAAGGAAGGGCTGGCCACCACCACTGGTAAAATTGTGGAGGGGGCAGGGCCTGCCGGTGGGTGGTCGGCACAGCACCCATGGTATTTTATGGCTTCCCACCCTCCCTGCAAAACTCCGCTTGTGGAGTTATTTCAAATGGGGGAATTGGGATTTATTTATTACAGTCAGATGAGTTGATCACACTTAACCCAACTAGAAAGGGGCTGTGTGGATTATCTGCTCCCTTCCTCCTCCTCAGTTGGTAACTGTTTAGCTGGTGGCAAGGCTGCACCCTCATGATATGAGGTTGTCCAGCGTGCAGAAGAATGTGACAAAACCTTGAAATATGTTCCGCCAAGTACAGCAGAGCGGCCCAGGCAGCAGAAGCATTGCTTAAACCCACCAATGGGTCTGCTCAGTGACATTTTGTGTGGCAGCATGTTATGGGCATTACCCATGTGTGCTTGGATTGCCAACCGGAGTCGTAAACCAGATGCTCAGCTGATTGGCCTTGATTTGCAATAGCCACCCTCTGGTTTGTCAAACACAAATGGTACAGCAGACTTTCACAGGATGAAGGCACAATGCCTGCCTCCAGGATACCGGATATTAATCCGCATGGTATGCTTCATCTGGTCGCACACCAGCTGCATGTTGAGGGAATAAAGCCCTTCTGGCAGCAATATACTTCAGAGTTGACATGCGGTGCCCACAAGGCGAGGTGCATGTAGTCAATTGAATCCATGGGGAAGCGGGCTGCATGCTTGCTCTGCCTTCTTTTCCCTGCCGAGAGGAAATGATATGTATTCAGTTCTGCTTGAATACAGAGCCTCAGTGACCTCCCTTATGCAACAGTGCGCGGCCAGCTGAGAGATGTTACAAATATCGCCGGCTGCAACCTGGAAGGAGCCAGACGCATAAAAGTTCACGGCCACGGTCACCTTCAGAGTCACTGGTAATGCCACCCTTGCTGTACTCTGAGGCCATGCAGGGGTGGGGGCGGTGTTGGAACTATCTCTCTATTGTAAGGGAGCCAGTGTTTTGTGCAGAATCCTTGAAGTCAGGGTAAAGTCTTTCAGCAGCTGCCACACTAATTCCTGTCGACATCAGCAACTTTAAATAGCAATGCACCATCAAACACTTCTACAAACGCAGAAACAGCCAGTAGAAATCAATCAGTAAATGACCTGTAAGTAGCTGATGATCCCTGGTGTGGGGGAGGGTCCTACCAACTGTTAAGCATGTGTTCAGCCTTGAATGATTAAGAGACAGTGTTAGCTGGTGTGTTGAGCTCCAAAATGGCAGTGCTGGCATCAAATGAATATTATACGCTGGTTGATGTCATGATCTACCTACTTCGCATACCTCTGGCATTTTCTCCCTGCACCTACGCTAACACCCTGCCCACGGTGATCCACACCAGAGGTGTATATATGCACCATTTTGGAACAGAAATGGTCCCTGTAGCACCCAAAGAAGTTGTGGTTGTCATTTTGATATTCTTCCACCTACTGTGTTGCTGGTCTTAAGTCATCAAGAAGCCTTTGCTGAATGGATCATCAGGTAGAACAATACATACCAAGCACTTATATCAATTACTGCCAACAGATATGTTGCACTCTAAAAGTGTGAGCTGCTTTGCTTTCAGCAATTTAGGGTTACTGTAACAAAATTGCAATCTCATGCCGAATGGCTGCCTTGTGGAGACAGCAGACATGCTGGATATCTTGTGAAAATACATGCAGGCATTTTGCATGTTTCTGGTATCCATTCCAGTGCTATTATGAAGCACAAAATATGGTACCAGGAGATCACCTCAACTTATACATAAACACCTCAATAGGATTAGTAACACCATTCATAAAAATGAAGGCAAAACAAGCAAAGGCGATAAGTGAGCAGTCAATGGAATGCAAAACCTCCAGTCAGCTGTGATTTCCTTTATTCAGAAAGCAGCATTATAGCATTTCTTTTTAGGGGTCTTGGAGTGGTTTTACTTACGTGGCCAACCTAGATGAAAATATGCTACTTTGCTGGTGAGAGATTTCCCACTCAAGTGAATGTCGTCTTGTTCAGCTTGATGTCACATAATTGAAAGGATGGAAAAACAAGTACAAAATGATATGGGATGGGTACTACTCATAGTAGAATATAATTATACTAATGACTATTTGGTCAAGTGACTAATATAAAGGGAATTAATACCATCCAAAGGGATCTAGATCAATTAAGTGGATCGCCCCATGAGCACTCTTGTCACTGGGTCAGAAAGTTATGGGTTTTGAGTGATTGAGTCAGGTTATAATCTAAACTGACAGTTCAAAGTTGTGGTCACAGTGTGCTGCATCTTTGGAGGTGCTGTGCTTTGGATGAGATGTTACACTGAGGTCCCTGTCTGCCTGTTCCAGTGGATGTTTTATGTAAGAAAAAACTCATGAAACTATTCGAAGAACAGGGAGTCCTTCCAAGTTCCCAACCAACACTCCTACCTCAATCAACGCTACAAAATAACAAATTAACCAGTTATTCAACTCGTTGCTGGTTGTGAAACATTACTGGTTCAGAAGGATTGCTGTTTGATCACATAATAATGGCCATTGAACATCAAGAACAAATTCATTGTGCAAAATGCTTTGTGGTAGTTTGTTGTAATGATATGCCAAATAATATTGCTCATGATGATGGTTCAAGAAAATGATTTGGCTGTGAATATTAACCACTCATTAAAAGTATCCAGTAAATCTGAAACTGCTGATAATAACATTAATATGAGGGCATCTGAGTAGAATATAGTATTTTAATCCTGTACAATTCATTGATGAGCACACATTTAGTACTATTGGGGTTGAATTCTCTTGATCATCCACCATAACTCCAATTTATAGAGAAATGATATAAATATTGTGCATGCTGTTTCTGCAGGGCTTCTACGGATCTTCTGCCAAAGTTACAGTGGATGATCAGGAAAACCTCAGTGAAAATTCAGTCCCAATGGCGTCCGGTTTTGGACATCTATGTTAAAGCAAGATTATGATGTTGAATTTAAACAACACATTGGTTATGTCACTGTTGGAATTCGGCTCCGTGTGTCACATTGCAAGGGGGATATCAGAGTCAGGGAAAGGATACAGTGACAATATCACCGAGTAGGACAGGGGCAGCAGATATCTGCCACCACCTGCAAGCTCCCCTCCAAGCCAGCCACATTCCTGACTTGAATTAAATTACCGTTCCTTCACTGTCGCTGGGTCTAAATCCTGGAACCCCCTCCCTAACAGCACTGTGGGTGTACTTACACCACATGGACTGTAGTGGTTCTAGAGGTGGCCACCACCTTCTCAAGGGCAATTAGGGATGAGCAACAAATGCTGGCCTTTCCAGCAATGCTCACATCCCATGAAAGAACTAAATCAAATACATCAATTGATCAAAATAATGTGATTGTTGATATAGACTTGAATATTTGAGCTTTTCTTCACGGGGGAAAAACAAGGTAACATGGGAAAGCATTGCAAAATTATGAAGGATCTTGAAGATGTAAACGGTGAATGATTGTTTCCACTGATTGATAGATTGATACCAGATGGCATAGAATCAGGATTATCACTATTTACTAGAAGAACAATAGGGAAATAGAAGGGTCTTTGTGACACAGATTTCTTATCACTTCAAAAGCATTGGGCTAGCAACTTTATCTGCACTTAAAAAGGATCCGGTCAAGCATTTGAAGCAAAAATAATATAAAAGGAATGTAGGAAAGGTGAAGGAAATGGAATAGATGGTTCCAGATGAATAACCAACATTGGAACAGGTGGTGTGGGGTGAATGGCCTCCTTCTGTGTTGTAATTTCTGTGATTTTATGTTCAAAGTATTTACCCAGAGGGTCTGGAATGTGCTGCCTGGGAGGGTGGTGGAGGCAGGTTGCCTCACATCCTTTAAAAAGTACCTGGATGAGCACTTGGCACGTCATAACATTCAAGGCTATGGGCCAAGTGCTGGTAAATGGGATTAGGTAGGTAGGTCAGCTGTTTCTCACGTGTCGGTGCAGACTCGATGGGCCAAAGGGCCTCTTCTGCACTGTGTGATTCTGTGATTCTGTGATTCCGTAAAACTGGAATTATTGGGGAAAACCTTATCGAACTGGATTTGTTTACATTGAGAGAAAGATCGAGAAAGGGCATAAATGAGCTTTCTAGAATTCTGTGCTAAAATTTACAACTGATGAGAGTATTCTGACAGGCATCAAGCGAGCATGGGGGGGACCAGTAAATTGGGTGTTTCGCAATCCCAGCTGACTTCCATTTGAAAACTCCTTCTCTATGCTAATTTACACCAGGTCCTTCTGTCAATATGATGCTCTTGCAAAAAAATTGTGAGAACGTCATCAAACATGTACCCTGCAAGCAAATGGTAGTAACTGAAATAGTCCCATATTCTTCAATAGTGCAGTGGCCAGGGGTGGGGATGAGTGGGGGGCCATTGTTGTGGCGATGGGAAGGGTGAGGAGTTTCTGCTCAATGTTAGTTCCAATCAATCATATCGAGTTAAAAGTAAACATATGCAGGTCGGAGGTCTAATCTTAAAGGGGCACAGTTTTTCGTGAAGGAAAGGCATTAAATGTTCTTTTTCTTCAATTTTGAATAAAAATGTTTGTTTTCTTTCAATAATAATCTATAGAAAATTGCTATTAATAGATTAGCAGCTAACTGTCCTGAAAAATATTGACGAGTTAATTGATGATAAAACATTTACAAGAATTGAGCAGAACAAGGAGACCGTTCAGTGACAGAAGATCTGTAAAGTGGTTTCCAGAGTGCAAAGTTTGCACCAGCACCAGGAGAGTCAGGACATCTAACTGCAAGCTACATAGAGTCTAACGTAATCAAGCAAGTTAAAATTAATCATTGAGGCTGCGTCCAAACCACACAAGGCAGAGTATTATTTAAATGATTGCAATGGTTGAAGGTGTAAGAAAGTATGCCAACGAAACCATGAAACATCAGAGTCTCATTGCCCACATCACTGTATCTGCAGATGCTGGCTGGCACTCTTACCTGGAAATCATTGAGACACATCTCAGCTCCAGGTCAGCAGTGAGAGAGTTATAAAACTGTGCCATCTGTTGGAAGGGCACCTGTGGGCACAGACAATCTTCATCATAAGAACACTCTCAATGACAGTCAAGGTCACCTCCTTCCAAAACTTTCAATCTGTATCGTCAGCTAAATAGCTTCACACAGATGTGTCAAACAAATGAAAAATGCATTGTTCAACATAACAGCATTTACATTGCCTTTTCCATAGAATAACAACAGCAATGTGACATGGCTGCCTTATTTCAACACTTTGCTGGATCCCCAAAGACTCAGGCATGATGTTGTATTGATGTCATGCTCATGCAAGGCCTAATACCATGACCTAGATTAATGCAGAGAGCTCACTCCAGCAATGTGCAGTTCAAGGGTGATCAAGAACTTGAATCAGATAGAGCGTTTGTCACCTTCCAGGCAGCAGTCAAGGCAATCATCCATCCCAACTTCAGTAAAAGTGAAGTCAGACTGAAAGGATACCTTCCTAGATAACAATTCCATCAACTTCAATGGCCATCTTGAAACATCACTTCAGATATATCTGTCTGTCAGCATACCCTCATTGAGGCCTCCAAGATTATTGTGTTAGCTGCAAGGTGTATAAATGAGATATCTAAAGAGATTCTTGCAAGCACACTCATGAGTAAGCCCAGATCAGAGCATTGACAATGAGCTTAGGTTGTGCTAAAATCTCTGGAATGGGCTGAAACCCATAACCTTCCAACTCAGGAGTGAGAACACTACCATTGAACTAAAACTGGCACTGAACATCCCCCTTGTTATGAGCTACCTTGTCCTTCAGTGAAAGAAAAATTATTAAGCCATTGAAGGTAGTAAGAATACAGAGAAGTTCCCGTCCTATATTTATGCGAGTAGGTGATCATACATTACACTTACAGCCGTGGTCCAAACCTGGACAAAACAGCTGAACTCCTGAGGTGAAGTAAGAGTGACTGCCCTTGACATCAAGGCCACATTTGACCAAGTGTGGCATCAAGGAGCCCTAGCAAAACAGGAGTCAATGGGAATCAGGGCAAAACCTCTCTGCTGGTTGGAGTCAGACCTAGCACAAAGGAAGCTGGTTGTGGTTGTTGGAGGTCAGTCATCTAAGCTCCAGGACATCACTGCAGGAGTTCCTCAGGGTAGTGTCCTAGGCCCAACCATCTTCAGCTGCTTCATCAATGACTTTCCTTTCATCATAAGGTCAGAAATGGGGATGTTCGCTGATGATTATACAATATTCAGCACTATTTGCGACTCCTCAGATACTGAAGCAGTCCATGTCCAAATGCAGCAAGACCTGGACAATATCCAGGTTTGGGCTGACAAGCGGCAAGTAACATTCGTGCCACACAAGTGCCAGGCAATGACCATCTCCAACAAGAGAGAAACTAACCATCGCCCCTTGACATTCAATGGCATTACCATCACTGAATCCCCCACTATCAACATCCTGGGGGTTACCATTGACCAGAAACTGAACTAGCTTAGCCATATAAATACTGTAGCTACAAGAGCAGGTCAGAGGTTAGGAATCCTGTGATGAGTAACTCACCTCCTGACTCCCCAAAGTCTGTCCACCATCTACAAGGCACAAGTCAGGATTGTGATGGACTACTCTCCATTTGCCTGGATGAGTGCAGCTCCCACAACACCCAAGAAGCTTGACACCTTCCAGGACAAAGCAGCCTGCTTGATTGGCACCACATCCACAAACATTCACTCCCTCCACCACCAAGGCACAGTGGCAGCTTCTACAAGATGCACTGCAGGAATTCACCAAGCCTCCTTAGGTAGCAGCTTCCAAACCCACAACCACTACCATCTAGAAGGACAAGGGCAGCAGATAGATGGGAACCCCACCATCTGGAAGTTCCCCTCCAAGTCTCACCATCCTGACTTGGAAATATATCGTCGTTCCTTCACTGTCACTGGGTCAAGATCCAGGAACTTCCTCCCTAACAGCACTGTGGGTCTACCTACACCACATGGACTGCAGCGGTTCAAGAAGGCAGCTCACCACCACCTTCTGAAGGGAAACTAGGAATGGGCCATCTATGCTGGCTCAGCCAGCGAAACCCACATCCCATGAATGAATAAAAAAAGGAAGAGTTGTTTGTGATCACACCTTTAAAAATGTAAGTGTATCAAGAGTTTCAGTTGTAAGCTGCAACTGCAAAGCATGTCCTGATGTATTTTATACATTCATGTTAAGCAAGTCAATATATAAGCAGGTCAATATAGAAGTCAATATATAACAAGCTGCAAGGAAACTACATAACATGCAGAGTTCACCATTTACTTGCTAAATGGAAATTTTGGGTAGCCTTAACTTAACCTTTTTCTCTTATCAGCTTTCATAACCGCTCCCCATTTTGTTGCCACAAGAATATGATCAGGTGCTGATCACATTCTTGTGGCATCTATTCTTTGCCCAATAATTGATAAAAGTTCCTGGTAAATCTTCTTTGACAGATTTTCCACAGAAAAAAACATTTGTAACTAAGTCCACTGATTGTTGAAAATAGCACTGATCTATTGCTCAACTTGCACCCAGTCCTTCCACACTGTTCTCCAGTGCTGGCTGTTGTGTAGTACTGCACTGGACCACCCTCTTTAGTTTCACTTCCTGATACAACAGCTATATCTGTGAGGCTGTGTTCTTCTTGCCATTGCTCTGCAAGGCTGAATACAGGGTTTTTATTTTTCAGGTAGAACATTCTGTTTTAAATGTTTGCTGTAGGTCTTTAAGTAAGCAGTCCCAACTCTGTGAATTCCAGTGATTGGTGAATTGATTGCATGCAGGAGGATTGGGCTTATCATCTCACTATCGCAGAAGCAGAGGTTCTGGTGGAACTGTCTGGGCTGAGCTTTGTCTAGCACTAGCTCGTCACACATCATGTCCACCACCAAAATGCCCACCTTGAAAGGATGGAGATAAAGAGATTGTTTGACTTAATCTGTGATCCCAGAACTAGAGAGCACAAAAGCAAGCTCAAATGAGACTAATGTAAGCTTGATAAATTGATAGCATTCCCACTTTTGGATTCTTTATTGAATGATTAGGAGCCCCTTAAACCCCCAAGGAGCAGCAGATATATAAAGGAAAATGGTATGGGAACACTGAACTAGCTGCCATACCTAAATCTTTTATCCTGGACCTGATTAAGCAAAGCTTCATTGCAAGAGTGCAGACTCTTGAAATATATGGAATGAATTCTATTGAGGGCAAGAAATCACAAATTACGCTTTAAGGAAAGTTCAGGATGAATATCTGATTATGAATGTGACTGAACCTTATAATGCTGCATGTAGACATAGGTTGTCTAATATCCATGGAACAGGAAGGTTTGAGCACTGCAGGCATCATAGGAATGCCATCTTTGGAATGCGACTGGTCAGGGTTGGCTAATGCAGATTGTAATGTTAGATTGATAACATGGTGTTTCATTCCATTACCTAAGGGGGTCAGGGAGAAATTTCACAGAGTATTATCTTTTCCTTATCAACAAGTCTAACATATCTCTGCTGTGTATTTACTGTATGCATCATATAGATAACCGTGTACAGTAAATAGTAATTTTGAGTTGTTCAAACTCCTGTTGAAGGCAGGTATAGTTTCTATGAAGCTACAACTGATTGATGTCAGATTAGAAGCAAATCAATAGGCCTTGCCTTTTGTTTTTTTTAAGTTGAAATGAGAGTTCGCCCATGTGAACTAGCCAAGGACAGTTTGTGCTAACTTCACTTTAGGCTAGGAGTCTCTGCTGGAGATAGCTATGCTTTCCTATGAGGGTCATTTTGGTTCACTTGGCACAAGATAGGAGGCTGTGAGTTCAAGACCCACACTTGAACCAGGAGAGATGACAAGAGATCGGAAAGAGAAACTAAATCCCTGGAGATGCAGAAACATACTGGTTCTGCAGTCCTTGGCAGAGACTGAGAACAATAAATGTTAATGTATGGGGGCCATTAGGGGGAGGAGAGATCTATTACCTAACACTGGCAGAATTCAGGTTCTTTGCCATGACTACCCAAGACTTCACTCCAGGCAGTCTCGGGGGGCGATGATAAGAGGGGCACACACATGTGGCAAGTGGAACAAGAATGGCAGGCAGCAATTCCAATGGAGTGTGATGGCCTGGTCAGTCAATTTTCAGTTGGAATCACCGAAATATATTCAGTCCACAGTATTTTGATTTTTCAGAGGGCACCATTCCACTCTGAAGTCTACCACGTGAGGAAACATGCTGAGAATTCAAGGTAAAAACCTAGAAAAAGGTTTAGAAATGCATGAAGTGTGTAATGTTCAATTGTTCAATGTTTGATTATATGGGTGGAATTTTCCCATTCCACCCATGGCGGGTTTCGTGGTGGGAGGGAGCGGAGAATCCAGCAGCAGGCAAAAAGTCGGAAATCTACTGGCGTATAAACAGTTTTCAATTCTCCCAATGGCAGATTAATGGTGGGTCAGTTATCCCGCTGACTAGTGGCGTGAACGCTATTTGCATTCATTGACATCTCAGAAATGCTCATTAAAACAGCCGCTTGCTGGAATCTTGTCACGCCTTCCAATCTTGTGTCACAGCAGCGGGAAATTGGGTTGGCCTCAAAGCTGTTTGAAAAGGGGTCGCGTGTCGGGCCTCAGTTTGCTCATAACTTCGAAGTGAGGGCAACATACATACATGCGTACCTGCCATAGCGCTGAGCCGGTCTTGTTGCGATGAACGCCGCACTGCTGGGGCTGTAGGGTTGGTCTACTCCTGCTCTTTACCTACGTTGTCCCAACGAACACCACTGTGCTGTGGTACTCATGCAGGCTCTGGTTTCAGTGACAAGTACTGTGGCTGTGGTTGAGAGTACAGGAGTCTTCTATTCCCAGTGGCTGAGGGCAAGGACACAAGGACACCATTGTGCAGTGGTAGTCAGGCTGAACTCCACTTTCAGAAACTAGCAATTCGACCAGGGGTGGGCTGTGAGGGAAGAGTGGAGATGACAAACACAAGGTGGACAATGGGGAAGGAAGGCAGTGGAATGGCAGTGAGGGGGGAGGGCGAATACGAGGGGCCCTTTCTGGGGTTGCTCTC
This sequence comes from Cetorhinus maximus, assembly GCF_964194155.1. Classification (NCBI taxonomy): domain Eukaryota; kingdom Metazoa; phylum Chordata; class Chondrichthyes; order Lamniformes; family Cetorhinidae; genus Cetorhinus; species Cetorhinus maximus. The sequence continues at coordinate 81,276,913 of NC_135887.1, read as the reverse complement.
TAGCTTGTTGTTGCCACAAGAGTGAACAGGAGTCTGGTTATTAAGAAAGGAGGATGACCGCCTTGTGATGAAAGCCACTGAAAGCCAAAGGCTTCATTAGAACTGTTAAAGGGCTACTCAGAACTCAGTGGCTTCACATCACAATCGCTGCATCTCAGGAGTAACACATAGGAATGTAGATTTTGGGAATGCAGGAAATAGTGAAGGAAGCACAGCTGTATCATATATGGCATTCCATCAATGAAGGCCTGTCTCGTGTTTACCAGACTTGACATTGCTAATGGGCCAAAGGGCATCCATTCATTGACCATGAGCAACTGATTGGTCATTAATATGCCACATCAGAGATTGGAGCACAGAGCTAGGTTGGGTCACTCATCTCAATTAGCTTCTCACGCAGGGCTCAAGATTTACATATCTGCGATGCCATCTTGGTCACCTCAAGTGTGTGCTAGTGTCTCAGGGACAAGGTGGCATCAGCCACCTTGCAAGTAGGACAGGAAAAACTATGGACCTTACAGTCTCCAAACGTGTCATCTTCTGAGCTTCACTTCCTTGCCCCTTGAATCATTAATGTCTTCAGTGTTTCCTTTCAGAGAGAAGGCAAAAGCACATATGGATCCAGGGCTCAATGCTGCCTTTGTCAGGGTCCTAATGCAATACAGGGGGTGAGGGAGGGAGAGGCGACTCCGCGCGCAGCTCCAGCAGGAGGGACATGGTCAAGCAGAGCCAGAGCATGAACAGGAGGGTCAGGAGGAGAGACCCAGACAATGCAGGCGAATCACCAGACTTAGGGTTTATTGTAGAAGAGTCTCCTATTTGCAAATGAGTGAGAGGCAATACCTTGCACGTCTACGCTTGTCCTGAGCTCTGATATATCACCTATGCCACATTCTTCGTGAAGACCTAACGCCACCTGGAGTTGGAGGGTATCCCCTGCCAGTGGCTCAATTTCTTTGCCGCTGGGTCTTTCGAAGGATCAATAGGGTACCTGTGCGGCATCTCTCAGTCGGCAACACATCGATGCATAAAGGAGATTACAAATGTCATTTACAGGAAGGCCCATCATTGTGTCAGGTTTGCTCTGGATGAAGATGGCCAGGCTGCAAGGTTCACCGACTTCGCTGCCATCTCAGGCTTCCCAAGAGTATAGGGTGCAATAGACTGCACCCATGTGGCTATACGGGCTCCATGGCAGCAGCCCCTAATGTTTATAAACTGCAAGGGCTATCATTCCTTCAATGTACAACTGATGTGTGATCACCAGAAGCACATGCTGCACGTTTGTGCACAGTACCCTGGGAGTTGCCATGACTTCTACATCCTGAGTCACTCCCAGGTGCCTGAGATTTTCGAGCGGCCATTACGTCTGCAGGGATGGCTGCTTGGGGATAAGGGGTACCTACGGAAACACTGGCTGATGACACCGGTGTGTCACCCTCAGAGTCATTTTGAGGAGAGGTACAACGCTGCTCACAGTTCCACACACTCCCTTATAGAGCAGACAATAGGGCTTCTGAAGATGAGCTTCAGATGCTTGGACCGCTCAGGTGGCTCATTACAATACACTCCCAACAGGGTTTCCTGCATCTTCGCAGTGTGTTGCACCCTTTACAATCTGGCTATTCAAAGAGTTGAACTCCTGTCAGAGGATGAACTGGAGGAGGATGAAAGCTTATCGGAAGATGCAGGTCTGGAGGCCCAGGAACCTCAGGAGCCAGCTGAGGGTCAGTATGAGCGTGATCTCGCCACGGAGGAAGGAAGATGTGGGAGACATGTCTGTGATACTTTAATAGTTGACAGGTTTCAGGAAGTGTAAAGTTAAGTGAGGAAATATGGCCACATCGCTCCTAGCCCTCAATGCCATTCCCTTTCATCTCAGGGGATGTCCATCCACTTGCAGCGAAAATAAGTCCTGCATTCACACTTGCACATTCTGTCCTCATGAATCTCCAGGCCATGATCTGTGCTTTGGTCCGTGGGGCCCTGTGAGTGAGCTCACTCTGGCAACAGAGTCCACTTAGGAACTAGATCAATGCGAGAGAAGATATGAAGCCTTCACTGCCATCTAATGATGCAAACACTGCTGCAACTGAGATGTGGACATGCCTAGAGATCTCCTCCTCCCGTGCATGTCTTTTCTTTTGTCACTACCACTGAGGCGACACAAATGCCGCTAGAATATCATTGCTGATGAGCTGCCCTCACTCAATGGTGTTCCTTGAGGAAGAAGCATTAGAAATGCTTCCATCACACACTTCCAATAAAGATTTAAACACATCTCCCTGACATTACACAAGGATGCGGAGACTAGTTCAACTGAGGTTGACATCACAGGAATGTGAATCTCACAGTGGGACACTATCACTGAGTGGGAGGAAGGCTAAACCTCAACATAAGATGATTCCAATGTACAAATTCACAATGCCTTCAGATGACCAATGCATTCACATAACCATCAAATGTATTCACAAAAGTGCAATTTATTTACATTTATAGCACACCAATGACCCAAAAGTGACATCAAATTTTCTTAACTTTCCTAACCCTACTGACATCTGCAGCAGAGGTGGAGGCAGCCAGCTGACTGCTACGTTATGATGTCTGTGATGACCTTGGTGGACGTCCTCTGGTGGCCTGAGGCCTGGAGGGTTCCAGCCTGATAATGGTCACCTGCTCAGTGCCAGAAGCGCCCTCAGTGGCCTGAGAAGCTGGAGTGGATGGGTCACAGGCAAAGGGAGCTGTGAGCGGCTGCACATCCTTGAAGTGCCCTGAGCGGAGGCCCCCGGGGTGTCCGGATGATGCTCATCCCCCCTGTGGGTGCGTGAGGGCCCTGCCCTGACTCCTTCAGGAGATGGTGCAGCCGGAGGGAGGTCAAGGTGCCTGGTCCCCATGTCGCCCACATCCTGATGGTGCCCACCAGAGTGTGTGGCCCTGGAGTGCAGGGCCAAGCGCAAATCTGGCAACACCTGCTGGGCCAAGGTCTCCATGGTGGTCGCCAGCCTTCCCATGGTGACCTTGAGGTGTGTGTCAGAGCCAAAACATCAGACAGAACATGGATGGCTCCTCCATCATTTGTTCTAGTCTGCTGAATGACTGTCGAATCTCTGACTGATGATCCACCGCCTGTCGTTGCATCTCCAGCATTGAGTTGACAGCCACTTCCAGCGGCTCATCACCTGACTTGGACTGAGTGGGTGGCTGGTCTCCAACAACTCCCTGAGTGCCGGAGACCTGGGCTGTCCCTGCCTCTGACTGCTGCAGACGTGTTCTCCAGAAAGTGAGCCTGAGCCTAATCTACAGCTTTGCCCCACCAACGTGTGTCTCTGAGCAGGTGGAGGGTCCGTGTGAGCGCCGTGACGGTTCTTCCAGAGCTTCCTCTTCGGACGTGGTCTGGGGGCTCAGACTGGCGCTCAACTGCCTTGTGGGCCTTGATCTGCTGGTGCCTACAAAATAGAGAATAGATTTTCAGTTAATGAGCATGAGCTCGTGAGTCACTGTGATTGTCAGGATTTGATGGTGATGGAGCTGTGATCCATACTAAGTTGATGGGAGAGGCCAATCTCCCCTCCCCCACAGGAGCGACCCTTTCCTCCCCAGCCAGCTCACCAGCAGCCTCTTCAAACTCAGTGTGGGCAATGATGTCGGCCGTCCCTCCCCCGGTCTGCACTCTTTCCCTTTTGTTGTGCACCAGCTTGGCCTGTATGAAGAAGAAAGAAAGGCATGTGATGAGAAGGGAGGGAGCTGAGGGTGGGTGAGATGCAGGTTTCCTGTGTGTGGTGATCCCGCCCCAGAAGAGCCAGAGAATAGAGTGTGAGCAACATGATAGATGGGATGGTGGTGATGTGAAAGTCTCAGTGGGAGAATGAGTGTCCCCCACTAATGGTTATGTGAGTCCACTGAAAAGAGTAGCCATTTGAGAGCATGATGCCATGATGAGAGTTTGATATTGGAGGGAGTTGAAAGATGACTTACCCTGGTGGAGCGGGTGAGATAATTCATCCTCTTCCTGCACTGGGTGGCATTTCAGGCGCGGTTGCCATCCGTGCTGAACTGCACTGCGACTGCCTCCCAGGCCGGAAACATGAGGCTGTTGTGCTTCCTGGAGCCATCCCTCAGATACAAGTCATGCCTGTGTGCCCACACTCCTCGGATCAAGGCCTGGAGGGCTTGGTGGGTGAAGCGGGGTGTTGCCTTCTTCTTAATGCTTCCAGCCTTCTTCTTGTGGCTGGAGAACATCTCTGTACATGTCCTGGAGACTGGTGGGCTGGAGGGAGTGAGGTGTATATGTTGGACTGGTGTTTAAATGTGGCACCCGGACCTTCGACTCTGCCAGCTGACGGTGGGCAGACAAATCATCTCCCGAACCGCCAGACGGTTTGGCCTCGCCTGTGCATAATTAATCAGTTTCCAAGCGTGGAATCGGGCACGAGTTCCTGCCATTCCAGCCAGTGGGGTTGGTGCCACCGAAACCGCCCACACCAGAAATGGAAAATTCCACCCTGTGTGTCTTTTGACTCTGCTTTGTACTGTACGATTAGTTAAACTTGGATCTGGTTACTGAAAAAGAAATACTAAACTGAAGCAAGCAGCTGTAAGCATGAGAGCAGACATTTTAAAGCATTGAATAAAACTCTTGCGCACATAGATCCTGCTGCCATCTCTGCATGTCTTTGAGGCATAAAACACAACAAAATGTAGGGACTAGTGGGTACTACTTGCCAGAGCGGTTATATCAAGATGGAAAAAACAGCTTCAGAAAATGTTGTTGGGATCTTAACTGATCCAAAAAAGTCAATTTTGCAGAGAATACCAAAGTAGAATGGGCAGCTGAATCTGAAGTGGCAGCTTCAGAGTACAAATTTAGCATTCCAAAAATGTGAGAATAAGCGAAACAATGGCAGATGAAATATAATATGAATGACTGTAAACTGCTGATCAAAGGAAGCATAAGTGGACACCATAAATCATTTATGAATGATGCTCAGAACAAGTTTAGGGCCTTAAGTACACCTTGCTAGTTCCCCCCACAAGGGGTCTCAGCATTTTACAAATAGAGGGTTGCCCATGCAACTAATTGGAATTTTCTCTCTAAACCTCCCTGCATCTCTTAACCCTGTCCCCTCCTTTAAGGCAATACTTCAAACCTTTCTCTTTATCAAGCTGTTGGTCATCTTCACCCACAATATCTCCTTACCAAAATTCTTTTTGATAACCCTTCTGTGAAGGGCCTCGGGATGTTATATTACACTAAAGGTGCTATGTAAATGTAAACTGTCATTGTCATTGTTATACCATAGCCTAAATCAGAGATGTAATAATAGGGGCTGATCTGATATTATGGGGGTTAAGCTAGACTATGCCAGCAGCATGAAAGATTTGTAGTGAAGCAGCAAAATGTTATACACTGCACCAGCTTTTATTTTACATTGGAAAATATTGCCAAGATTTTTAATTTCAAAAATTAAGTAAAAACAACAGTGAGGCTAGGAAGTGAGTCTCCAAGGAGAGTTTGAACTATTATTCTGTGAGCTTCAATGGAAAAAAGATTGAGTGCGCTGAAAAATTGGCTGCTGATTTGCTACAAACCTGTTTCACACTGCAGACTTAGACCAATTTCAATTCCTGTGTCCTTTGCACGTGCACGTCTCCAATCTTTTTGAAGGCGGACTGAAATTTTTGGCAAGACAAGGTCAAGTACACATCATTAAACTGTTATATTTCAGACAGCAAGTGAACATGGACTGGTGTCACAGTCAGAAAAAATTCCATTCACTTAACTTAATTTTACTTTGTGTCCACAGCCACGGAGTAGAGCTGAAGATTTTGGCTTCCTCCATCTGGTGATTTGCCAGTAAGCCTGTCAGTAAAGTCAACTATAGGTACCTCTTCTGTTTCCTTGACAGGCGACTTTAAAAAGGATGTTTCCTACTGTTCTCAAGATCAGTAAGAAGTCGCTCTGGCTAATGGGCCCGGGATGACACAAGGCGACATGCTCAGGGGCACTATAAAGCTTGGGCAGCTGCTGTGAAGGCAATCTGGGGAAAGGCCACTGTCTAAGGCATTTCAGCCAAAGCAGCAGATGTAGTACACGGGGGTGGAGGTGGGGGGCGGGGGTGGCTGGGAACTGGATAAAACCCCTCCAGCTGTATGTTTGACATGTAATGAATATTGAAAATATAAACTATGATTTTAAATGTAGCGAGTAACATACAGTATTGGAAGAAACTGATTTGGCTTGCACCTTACGTAACATCAACTTTGAATGGCCATGTAATGTACTTTTATAAATTTTATGAATAAAATATATTTTTGGAAAAGAAAAATCAGTTGTGAATTCCACAAATTAGCCTATCTAGATTTAATGCACACATCAGGTGCCTACAGTTTGTAGGCTTTCTTTCAAACCTGTGCAAATTTATTTCTTTAAAAACAGAAACCTTAAACATAATTCAATCCTCAAATCCTTTCTACAAGGAAAAAAGAATCAAAAGTCCACAAATTTGGCCATGTCAAAATGGCTAAGTTTGAAGTTGAGAATGGCATAATGACTTCAGTAAGCCCAATGATTAACACAATCTGTACAGAGAATGGAAAATTGAATGATATGTTCAAAATGTAGACTACAGGTCAAAGGAAGTCCTCTTCGAACAGTATAGTGCCCTGGCAAGACTACATAGTAAGCAGTTGGTCCAGTTCAGGTCACCAAGACACAAGACACAGTCAGAATGGTGCAGAGAAGGGCCATAAGACTAATCCCAAATATTAAGGTCTTAGTTTTGAAGACTGAAAGAACGAGGGCTTTTCCATCTTGAGAGGAGGTAAGTGAAAAGTGACCTTACAGATGCATTTCAGATTATAAATCACAGAGAGAATATTGATCCGGAATATAATCTGGAGCAGGACTAGGGCACATGGGCATAAACTAGTAAAAGGCAAATTTGGACTGATTAGGAAGTTCTTTACAAGAAAAATGAGCAACACGTAGGCTGGACTTCCAGATGCGCAGTGGAAGCAGCAACTCTGGATCCAAACAGTTAGATACTGTGATGGGGTGGGACAGAATCTGAATATTTATGGATGGATGAGTTAAATTGGGTCAAGTAATCTCCATCACCTGCATCTACTTTGTGAAAATTTGGCACACTGAATTGTGAAATGAAGACTGGTTGCCAAACATCAAGCAAATTCCCATTAATAACAGTATTAAACGGAATTACATCAACAACAATAATGAGGACCATGTACTACCTTTAATGTAATGAAATGCCCTTGGCTCTTCACAGGAGTATTATAAAGCAAACTTTGACACTGAGCCACGTAAGGATGTATTGGGATTGACGACCAAAAGCTTGGGCAATGAGATAGGTCTCAAGGAGCATCTCAAAGGAGGAAAAAGAAGAAGATGAGCAGAGGCATTTGGGGAGGGAATTCCAGTGTTTAGGCAGTTGAAGGCATGGCCACCAATGGTGGACTAATTCAACTCGAGGATGCTCAAGCAGCCAGAATTAGAGAAGTGCAGATATCTCAGAAGGTTGGGGGACTGGAGGATATTACAGAAATAGGGAGGAGCAAAACCATGGAGCTCAACCAGGAGCCAGTGTAGGTCAGTAAGCACAGGGGTGATGAGTGAACATTTGGTGTGAGTTAGGACATGGGCGATAGGGTTTTTAATGACCTCCAGTTTATGGAGGGCAGAATGTGGATGGTGTCAAGTGCGTGTTGAAATGGTCAAGTCTAGAGAAGAGAGTTCCAGCAGCAGTTGAACTTAACCAGGCATGGGGTTGGATAATGTTAGTGGAAAAATTGGTCTTAGTAATGGGGCGGATATGTAGTCGGAATCTCACCTTGGGTCAAATATGACACCAAGGCTTTGAACTGTCTAGTTTTTTAAAATTCATTTACAGGATGTGGACATCGCTGGCTAGACTAGCATTTATTGCACATCGCTAATTGCCGTTGTTCAGAGGGCATTTAAGAGTCAACCGCATTGCTGTGGGTCTGAAGTCACATGTAGGCCAGACCAGGTAAGGACGGCAGATTTCCTTCCCTAAAGGACATTAGTGAACCCGGTGGATTTTTGCAACAATCGACAATGGCTTCATGGTCATCATCAGACTTTTAATTCCAGATTTTTATTGCATTCAAAGTTCACCATCTGCCATGGTGGGATTCAAACCTGGGTCCCCAGGCCATCACCCTGGGTCTGTGGATTACTAGTCCAGTATGGTCTAGTTTGGTCCCAGACAGTTGCCAGGGAATGAGTTTGTAGCAGGGACAGAAAACAGTGGCTTCAGTCTTCCCATATTTAATTGGAGGTAATTTCTATTTGTCAGTACTGGATGTCAAACAAGCAATTCCCTGGATGAGCTGAGAGAGGTGGTGGTGAGGTAGAACTGGGTGTCATCAGCATAGATGTGAAAACTGCCATTGTGTTTTTGGATGATATCACCAAAGGGCATCATTTAGATAAGAAATAGGAAGGGCCAAAGGACAGATGTTAGGGGTAGTTATCAGTGTGGGAGCAGGAAGAGAAGCCATTGGCTCTGATAAATAAGATAAATTAGATAAATAAGAATAGAACCAGGTGAGTACAGTGCCAACCAGCTGGATGACAGTAGAGAGACATTGGTGGAGGATGGCATGGTCAACCTTGTCAAAGGCTGCAGGTGGACTGAGAAGGACAAGGAGGGACAGCCTATGTCACGGTCACATAGGGTGTCATTTGTGACAAGAGCCATTTCAGTTTTGTGGCAGGGGTGGAAACCTGATTGGAGGCCTTCAAACATTAAGTCCTTGGAAAACTGGACATGGATTTGGGAGATGACCAACACATTCAAGGATTTTGGAGAGGAAAGGGAGGTTGGAGACAGGGCAGTAATTTTCAAGATTGGTGGGGTCAAGAGTTGGTTTTACTTTAATTACTGTCACAATATTAAAGATTTTGTGTTAAATGTTTATCATGTTCTCATTGCTGCAATAATCTTATTTTTGTAGCAGCAATCCTGACAAAGAAACAAATGAGCACTTGTGAGGCTGAGCCAAGTTTATGCATTATTGTGGGTTCAGACACAGTTGTCTGGCAGTCGAAATCAGCCTTATATAGATTATTGCCAGAGCTATGATTCATAACTGTGCAATGATGTTAGAGGTCACGATTCACCTACTGAGACCATGTTTCATTTGTCATCTTTTCCACTTTGGAGAAAGAAGTATGTGTTCTCACTGAAAATGATTTCCATCCTGTCAGTTATTTCTTTGTAAACTGATACTTGGTGTGGTTCTGGTGCGTCCTACTTCAAAATGGTACTGTCATGTTCTCGTGGTCTCTTTTATTGAATATTTTTGTCTTCCATGTTTTAGTTTACTCTGACTCCTAGTTCTCTACGTCATAACATGCCTGGAATAATGAACACAGAGAACCCTTTTTCAGCTACAGGTTCCTCATAAGATCCTCCTCTTCTGAGTAAGCTTGCAGACTAATACTACACAAGACTTGCTTTAGGTTTTTAACCACCAAAGTGTATTAAATGTTAAGAAAATAAGCAATTAGTAACAGACATGCAACGTATATTTAAAAGTAATTAAGCTGAGCTTTTCTTTAGAAAGTTTACTTTTTTTACGTAATGGTTTCCTCCTCTTGTCAATTATAGAAGCAGTCTGTCTGCGTTGATTAGCTCTGCTCAAAAGTTCCAGGTAGACTCAATTATTTGGAAAAGACAGGAAGATAAACGCATTTAAACTGCTAACTGTGACCAAGCAGAATACAAATTGTTGTCTGTTAAACTCAAAAAGAGCTGTCAATCAAACCCATATTTCACTAAATCACACAGAAATGCTTGTATTTCAATTGAGCTACTTGCAACATCCACTCAATCCCTGCCCGCCAATCATCCAGCTTTCGAGAAACCAATTATTGCAAAAATATGTTGAGTTAGGTTGAGATATGATTTTTCTCCCCCACTAAAACTGTTTTTTTACCTCTATGTTTACCTGAACAGAATTAAAGAAGCCATTCTTCAGTTAGGCAAAAGTGTTTATTTTGGGCACACGTACTTTATTATTGTGGAGGTCTTACGGCACAGTGGGTAGCATCCCTGCCTCTGAGCTAGAAGCTCTGGGTTCAGTCCCATCCCAGGACCTGATGGTCAAGGATGGTGTGTTCATAATGAGGCCAAAGGTGAGTATTAACCTGCAAATCCTTTCAACATGCACCAACAGCAGATTGTAAGAGTAGGAGAGATTCCTGGTCAGCCATGTAATGGAAAGAACATTGGAGCCTTTACCATCACTATCCATAACGCTAGACTACAGCATGCATGTAAAAAGTGTTAATGTTAGCAATGGCAATGTAAAGTGTTTCTGGTGATCTACAAACATTTTTTTCTTCCCCAGTATTTGCACTTCCCTTCTGATTTTCTACCATTTTTCATGCATGAGTTGGGCAGTGAGTACTGGCAGGCTATTTAACTATAATGGGCCAAACATAGCCAAATACTGAACATGCAGGTCTCAACTCTATACTAGCATCTAAAGTTTGCAAAGTGCTAGAATCTGAGCTGCTGACTGAAAGTGTCAGATCAAGTGATGCTGTTTTTATCTCAGAGGTCTGGTGCAGCTCTCTCTTTCTCTCCCTCCTGAGGCTGCTGTGGCTGGCCAGGCAACAGTTCTTGGATATCTGAAAGCAGAAAATCAGAAGAGGAGGGTCAGGGTGAGTGGAAGTGGGAAGTAAAACACATGATCCATGGTCATACCAGCCGTAGCTTACACTTCATTTCCATACAAAAAGATGAGGGTGAGGTGGGAGTTGGGTAAGAGCATAAGGCAGTAACATAGCACCATTCTCATTGGCCTCAGCTAAGGGCTCTGTTGCAGCCTGCCCCAGGATGTGGAGCAGCATCTCATCCATCAGGCTCAGGGGATGAAGGTGTGCCTGGCCCCAAGATGTCTCTACGGTTTCCTTGTATTTTTTTGTCATCATGTCTTAGAGAAGGGAGGACAGAATTGTCAGTGATCGTGTAGCACACACTGTGTTTGGGTGATGTGTCTATAGCTAGTTAGCTGGAGGTATGTGAAGGCAACGAGAGGTGGGTGAGTGACTGGCAGCATTCGAAGGTATGTGAGTGTGAGGTGATGTATGTGAATGCTAGGCATTGGTCCTGAGTGCTAGTGACTGCTGATGGTGCACTGAGCAGCACGAGAGGTTGATGCCGTGTTGGGAATGAGTTGTTCTGTTTAGATGCATTCACAAAGCTTGACCACCCATGTGAGGTCATTAAGCTTCTTCCAGCATTGGTGCCAGGCCAGAAGCAGCAGTTCCTACTCACAGCAACTGTCAGTGTGGAAAACGGCAAGAAGGAAACGTTGGCTTGTATTGTGTCCAAAAGTAATTGCAATCAGAAGAGGGAATTCTGACTGATTTTTCCCTTTCTTAGTCTGAAGGTGCTGAAACCGATGGGTGGTATCGTTTCCACAATCTGGCTGGAATCAACGTTGACTAAGGCTTGAGACTGAGACCTAGGTGGCTTTTGAATTCTCAAAATAGACCTTGTTGTAAGAAACATAGGAGAAGCCTTTTCTGCTATTCAGTTAGATTAATGGCTGATCAATACTTCAAGTCCCATTTACCTGCTCTGGCACCATGTCCCATTATACAATTACCCAAATAAATATCTGTCTTGAAAATTTAAATTGACCTGATATTCAGAGAAAGTTCCAGGTTTCTGCTAACGTTTGCATCAAAAAGGCTTTCTGATTTCACTCTTAAATGAGTTACCTCTAATAGAGGATTATGCTCTGTTCTTCTAGTTTCCTCCACCAGGAGTAATAGTTTATTATATCTACCCTAAAGAATTTTAAGCCTTGTTTAAATAATTCCTCAACCTTTAAAACTCAAGGAACTATGAGAAAAGTTAGTTTATGCATCCTATCTTCATAATTTAATCCTTCCGGCCTCGGTATCATTTGTGTTGCACCCACTCCAAGGCTAATACATCTTCCTAAGGTGCAGTGCCCAAAACTGGCCACAATTTTCTAGATGGCTACTGATCAAGGCTCTGAAACATCATTTCCTAATTTTAGAATACCTAATCGCTTGAGATAATGCTCAACATCCCATTAGCCAGATCTTGGAAGGATTAGCATTCTCAAACTCCCATTTTTGGATAAGGTCAAACATGCGGTTCAGCAAGACCAGAGTACAAGTTCACTTCTAATGGAGGACCATGGTGAGTTTTCTAATCGGAGCTCCCCCTCCGAATTTGAAAACAGTACTTGCTTTTAAAATAAAAACAGAAAATGCTGGAAAAACTCAACAGGTCCAGCAGCATCTGTGGAGAGAAAAACAGAGTTAACGTTTCGAGTCCGTATCCGGTCTGAAGAAGGATCATACGGACTCGAAACATTAACTCTGTTTCTCTTTCCACAGATGCTGCCAGAGCTGCTGAGTTTTTCCAGCATTTTCTATTTTTGTTTCAGATTTCCAGCATCCGCAGTATTTTGCTTTTATCATGCTTTTGAAATGTTGGCCGAGAGAACTAGGTCAGTGGCATGCTCAGCTGAGAGCAGAAAATACAGAAAATCACTATTAAAGAAGAAATTATGGTGGTGGCGATTTTAAAAATAAAGAATTATTAATAACGGCATTGTGGAGACATCTGAGCAGCATTGCTCTCTTTAATGTTGAATAGTTGGAGGTTCTGCAGCAGAAGATGCAATAAAGAATGGTGGCCTTTATTGGAGCTCAATGCCAACCTCCATTACAAGCACAGGTGGAACTGCATACAGGAAGGTTGTCAGCTAAGAGCCCAGTCATCCGGACCCCACAGAAAGGGTTTCCAATTATGAAAAATAGTGGTGGCTGTCTGGAGGAAGATGAAGCTAACTGCATTTCTCAATTTTGTTCACAATTCTTGTGCAGCCCATCAACCATGGTACAACCCTGAGTATGAATTGCTGCATCTCCTGGGCAGCTCCATTTTATGCATCATACACCATCATTGTCCTTTGGCACGCACTCTCATTGAGTCAGAGTCACATTTCTTGGAATTAGAGGTAAGAGCTGCGAAAGAGCAAACCGATGCTGAAGCATCCAAGCTGAAAAACTATTCTGCTATTAGGAGGTTTCTCAGTAGCATCAGCAACCATGGATGTGGAGGGTAGCCCTGTTCTCCAAAGAGCCATCCATTCAGTTTTCCTTCTTCAAACATTCCAGGCTCAGTACACATCAAAATTGCTTCCCGAGTAACAGCTACTGACGTGTGCGATGACTTTTCTGTAATCAGAATCCACCGATACAGTAATTCAGTGGAAATTATTTTTGCTCATGTAGGCCGTTGGGTTGCTCTGAACAGCCCTGAGCCTCACGTGGGTGTTTTGACAACAGCTTACTCTTCAGTGAACTCTGTCACCCAGCAAGAGCTGCGTGCTCTGTTAGAATTATTCATCCTTTCCATGGGGAAAATTATGTCACCTCTTTGAAAACATAGCATTCAACACTAATTTGATACAGGCATACAGTGATAGAATGCATGATATAAGAGGTGTCACCTGTGATGGATTGAAAGCATGTGGGTGACATGAAAGTTTCATGTTGAAGTAACTTACCTTTCTGTGGGAAGGGTGTTCCTGACCCAGATGGTGTTGACGGATTTTTCTGCAGCACATGCCACAATCCTGCGGAAACCATTTTTACGAAGTGGAAGCAGACAAGACAGGTCTCCTCTTACGTATCCACCTGGGTATGGAGGACTTGATAAATGCAAGTGTTGGGGTATTGACCAGTTTTTGAGCCAAATGCCTCAGATATCATTGTACCTCAATTGATTGTCCCATCATGAAATCACCCTCTTCAGTCAAAAAGTCATGGAGCATATTTGGAACCCCCAAAGGAACCATCCTCCCTACTTTGTAGAATTTGACTTCAATTCCAGCAGCAATGAAGAAAAATTCTAGAAAAGCTCACCAACAATGCAAAAATAACAGTGACTCATAATACGAGCTGATGCCTGGAGCAAATTGTAATTAAAAAAAAAAAAAATCCTTTCACTAGGGACTAAGCCAGCTCCCTCTAAGATGGCTGCCTTAGCGCAGCAGGACTCCCATGTGCACAGTATAGATGGGTAAGGTACACGCTATGGGAGCAGCCTTGTCAGGAAATCTAGGGTATAAGCTGTGTTAAATAATGTTAATATTTAAATGAGGCCCATGCTTACTAGGAGCATGGTTTCATTTCAGTGTCTAAGTGATCTGCTGAAAAATCAGGAACAGGAATCAGGCACAAAAGGTCAGGGCCTGGATTTTTCAACACTTGCCATCAGCTTTAAGGCACTGTGCTGGGTGTTCAGATTCAGAACATCAGGGCTAAGCAAGAATATATTTTATGATACCAGTCCATTCTTATTCTGTGCATTTCCATAGGTAGTGCAATGATATTTTAACATTGACACAGATCTGAGTAAAATGAAGGAAAATAACACGTGCTGTGCTGTTTTCTATATATTTATTGATAGAAGTATTAATTGTCGGTGCTACTAAAAGGAAGGATGTAACAATGGGACCCCTGCTGTTTATTAAGATCTGTATAAGGGGTACTGTACATGGTTGGAATAATGATCTTTTCTGGGTTGCTATGTCTGTGTGTGTTTGTGTGTGGTTAGGTCAGGGTAGCTAACTCTATCAGCCATCGGAACGTCATCTGGCTTAGCAACAGCTGTTTCAACTCAAAGCAGACAGACAGAGATTTCATTGTGACATCATCTCCCAAAGCTTGAGAAAAACAAGTATAGCCCAGGGACCTTTCTCCCTCTCTCCCATTCTTCCCTACTGAAACAATTTATTTTGCATGGTATAGATGGCTTGCACCAACAATATATGGTAGCAATTGAACTAAGGATGATCTAGAAGATGGAGTAGGCCAGTACATTAAACGCTGAGGGGTAGAAATTTGGCTCAGGCTGTGGCGCAAAACAGGTGATATCAGATCGGCTGCCCGCTGTGCACAGCACCTGATATTTAATTTCATTGACTGCAATGGAACTGATCATCAGGCACTGTGTATAACAGATCTAAAATCAACTGGTTTTCACTGTCAGAGGCAAATTTCTATACCTGAATTTTCATCTCCAGTACTTGGGTTTGACTCCAGCTTCAATGAACGGCAATCTCCCCTGTTGGCTAGCTGTAGAAATCATATGTAAAATGAAATGGGGCTGTTTCAATGCAGATATAGTAAGAATGGACCTACAAGAGAAAACTGGTACTAAATTGCCATTCGCAATTTGGCCAGAGTTAGCATGTGTGGGAAGTGACAAAATACCCTGCTGGTTCAGTGAGGGCATTTTCTATGGAGATTGCAGCAAAGCAGAGGGAGTTTTCTCTAGGTTTAGCATGCAACACCTGGCCCTGAGAGTGCATGCCAACGGTGGGTGCCTGAAATGGAAAGTTCCATTCTCCATTCCTTCCACTGACGAGCATGAAAACTTCACAGACCAAAAAGGCACAGAACCATGGCAGTTCTAGAGACTTCATAAACACTAAGGAAACACTTGGCCAAGTTCAAAAGTCAGAATTATTGCCTGAAACTTGCTAGACTCTTTAGAATCCTTGACAATGCTGACATACAAGCTACATCTTTTCCTGAATAAAATAATTACTGTATATGCTCATGTAAAAGTTGATCTCACGTAAAAGTTGACTCCATGACGTTTGGCCAAAAAAAATGTAATTTTCATATACCTCTTTGTAAAAGTTGACCCTAGTTTTTCAGGGATTAAACTACTGTGTGATTATTTATTACTTTCCAGTAATTACTACCGTTCATTAATTAAAGGCACAGGCGGGCACCTTTAGATTTTTCTAGCGGAAATCTCCCAGCCAATCGACAAGGCTAATGTGTACCACATGATCTATAACTATGCCTTTGAGAAAGAATAACAAATATGTAGTTCGACTTACACGGGAGAAAAAAATGGCAGAATGCGTTCGCGAGCATCAGCAAAATGGTCATCCATGGAACCACCTGACTATGCCCTCAGAGGAACGAAGCAAGATGAGGAATGGGTGTCAATTTGCCAGCACTATAAATATGGATGAAACACCGATGGACTTTGACAGGCCAGCAAACAAGATTGTTATCAAGACTGATGAAAAACCTTCCTTGACAAGGCAACTGGCCACAAGAAGATGCGGTTCAGAGCGGTTCCGTCTTAAATAGTGGATGACATGATATTAAAATCAATGGCGATATTAAAGCGCAAAACTCTCCCCATTTACGGTGCTATCAAGCAGTACTTGCTCAGCAATAACCTACTCACTGATGCTCAATTTGGGTTCTGCCAGGGCCACTCAGCTTCTGACCTCATTACAGCCTTGGTTCAAACATGGACAAAAGAGCTGAACTCAAGAGGTGAGGTGAGAGTGACTGCCCTTCAAATCAAGGCAACATTTGACTGAGTGCAGCATCAAGGAACTCTAGCAAAATTGGAGTCATTGGGAATCAGGGGGAAAGTTCTGCGCTGTTTCGAGTCATACATAGCACAAAGGAAGATGGTTGTGTTTGTTGGAGGTCAGTTCCAGGACATCATTGTAGGAGTTCCTCAGGGTAGTGTCCTAGGCCCAACTATCTTCAGCTGTTCATCAATGATCTTCCTTCCATCATAAGGTCAGAAGTGGGGATGTTCGTTGATGGTTGCACAATGTTTAGCACCATTCGCGACTCTCAGATATTGAAGCAGTCCATGTCCAAATGCTGCAAGACCTGGACAATATCCAGGCTCGGGCTGACTAGTGGCAAGTAACATTCATGCCACACAAGTGCCAGGCAATGACCATCTCCAATAAGAGAAAATCTAAACATTATCCCTTGACATTCAATGACATTACCAACATTTAATCGCCCACTATCAACATCTTGGGGGTTACCATTGACCAAAAACTGAACTGGACTAGCCATATAAATACTATGGCTACAAGAGCAGGTCAGAGGCTAGAAATCCTATGGTGAGTAACTCACCTCCTGACTCCCCAAAGCTTGTCCACCATCTACAAGACACAAATCAGGTATATGATGGAATACTCTCCACTTGCCTGAACGAGTGCAGTTCCAACAACACTCAAGGAGCTTGACATCATCCAGGATAAAGCAGTCCACTTGATTGGCACCCCATCCACAAACATTCACTCCCTCCACCATGGACGCATAGTGGCAGCAGTGAGTACAATCTTCAAGATGCACTGTACCAACTCACCTAGGATCCTTAGGCAGCACCTTCCAAACCCACGACTGCTACCATCTAGAAGGACAAGGGCAGCAACTAGGTGGGAACACCACCACCTGGAAGTTCCCCTCCAAGCTACTCACCATCCTGAGTTGGTAATATATCAGCATTCCTTCACTGTCGCTGGGTCAAAGTCCTGGAACTCCCTCCCTAACAGCACTGTGGATGTACCTACACCACATTGACTACAGAGGTTCAAGAAGGCAGCTCACCACCACCTTCTCAAGGGCAATTAGGGATGGGCAATAAATGGTGGCCCAGCCAACGATGCCCATGTCCCATGATTGAATGAAAAAAAAAAGAACTTTTAGAAAGGTGTTGACATCCATGTTCATGAGAAAGGCTGGATGGATGAAGGTGGATGCAAGAAATGGATCAAAGAAGTTTGAAACTTAAGACCAGGAGGATTACACAAAGGAAAAGGTTAGTTCATCTGGGACATGTTCAAATCCCATCTCGTCAATGATTTAATCTGTGATGTGAGATCAACCAACACCGACGTGGTGGTTATTCCTGGTGGTCTTATGGGTTTTGATCAACCCTTGGATGTGTATAAATAAACCTCTCAAGGACAGTATCCGAAAGATGTGGAACAATTGCATGCTGGAAGGCAGAAAAACAATCACTACAGGAAAAAATATGAGCGCACCCTCACTAGCAACATTGCATCAATGGGTCACAGATTTGTAGAATGAAATTGAGCACAATTTTGTCAAAAAATCATTTCTGAAATGTGGAATATCAAATGCGCTCAACGGCAACAAGGACAATTACTTGTGGAATAATAATGCCAAAGTTACTACTGATGATGGTGGTGAAGACAATGAAGACCCATAAGATGATGTTATACAACCAGGTGAAGAGACAAGTTGTTCAGTAATTCAGATAGTGACCAGAGTGATTTTGAATGATTTCAATGCAAAGTGTTGTTGTTAATTCATTAGATATTTATACTGTATTGTATGAAATATGTATAGTTTGCATCATTATTATACAAATGTTAGATAATTAATATGAGTTCTTTAGTGTTGTTGGTTACTTTATCCAATAGTCTTTTTTGGATTTCACTTGGGCCCAAAACAAGCCAGTATGTCAACGCCTCAAAAAACATTACCTGTGTAAAAGCCAATCCCATGACTTCTGGCCTAAAAAAATTGGTCTCAAAAATTTAAATTTTACATATGTATATAGGGTCCAGCCATGTGTGCTCTGCTGCAGGTCTGAGGCTCATTGTCTGCTGATGCTTCATCCTGAGACATTTTCTTAGCAGTTTATTTTTGTCAGTGGTAGTTTTCCACTCTCAGGTACAGAGAGAGGAGGCAGAACCCAAGTCTACCTCAGCTGGAACAGGAACTGAACCCATGCTGTTGGTGTTACTCGACAGCCATCTAGCCAACTGGCCCCTTGTATGTAGGATGCTCGTCCTTATTTTGTAAGATCTGGCATGGTGAGAAAAATCATGTAACTACTTGTTTTCACATGCCTGAACCTTTCTTGAGTTTTTAGCTTTTTTAGGGCTGTGTGTTTTCTGTTAGTCAGCTTTCTTTAGTTTTCTGGATTGACCTGTTATGCCATGGTCTCTATTCTTCCACTTATTCACCTTATTTCTGGGATGAAGTCTCCAAGATTTTTTAACTTTCCCAGGTAGGTATAACTCTCTCATCCTAAGGATCAACCTTATGGCCATTCACTGCTGGCCTCCCAGGGCTTGAACGTGCCTACTGATGAGAACTGAATGCTGAAAGAATCATGAGTCATCCCACTACTGTTGAAGCTGGATACTTCACTCCAGACTATGCCAGAATTAGTCAGGAGAACATGGTTTCAAATTATGAGCAGTATGTGAGCAATGAATGTTATAGGGGTTCAATGATTAAGCGAATGGATATAGTGAAGATTAACAGCTATCCAGACATCAAATTGACATCACAGCCCTCAGTGAGACCTATCTTCCTGGGGAGGGGCAGCTGAAAGAAGCAGGGGGAAACACCTTCGACTGGAAAGGGAAAACTGGCAGCGACTCTCTTGTCCATGGAGTTTGTTTTGCCACCCGGAATAGGATTGGGTTGCACTGCCAGAACTCTTCAGTTATATAAATGAAAGACTCATGACCCTTCACCTACAGTTCAGCCATAACCAATATGCAACGGTCATCAGCAATTAGGCCCCAACCCTTGACTCTGATGAAGATGTTAAGGATAAGTTCTACTCTGATCACGATGAAGTTCTCACTGCCTTCCCAAAAGAAGAAAAATAATCCTTTTGGGGGACTTTAATGCCAAGGTTGGCTATGACTTTGATGTCTGGACTGGAACCATTAGGAAAAATAGTGTGGGAAAAGCTAATGCAAATGGCATCTTCTGCTGATAAAGTGTGCTCAGTGTGGCCTCATTATAACCAACACCCTCTTACAGAAGGACAAATACAAAACCATATGAAGGCGTCTTAAATCAAAGCAGTGGCACTTCCTGAATTACGTCATTGTTTGAGTTAAAGATCTAATTGATGTCTGTATCATTCGATCCAGTCGGGGGCTGATGCATACTGGACAGATCAGTGACTTGTTCGATCAGTGATGAACATCCACCTAGCACTAATACATCACAAGGCCCAAAAGTCCAAGAGAAAGAAGATGCATGTTTCAGCCCCAAGGCAGCCCAACCAAAGAGAGGCATTCCAAGTGCCGTTCACAACCAATTTGGAAAATCTTCACACATCCAACCAAATTCCATCAGCTCACGGCTGATGCCCATGGACAAATCCAGAAGATAAAGGACATGTGATGGGAAGAGAAAGCCCAAGAGATCCAACAATATGCCAATCATCATTACCTGCAAACCTTTTTTGAAGCCACCAAGGTCATCTATAGACGGAGGTCAAATGGACAAAATCCACTTTGTTCCTAGGATTGTGCTTCTCTTCTTAAGGGTGATAATGCCATCCTTCAACACTGAAAAGAACATTTTGAACAACTCCTCAACTGTGAATCCACTGTGGCAGCTGTCCCCCAGTAGCCTGTGGTGGAATCCATTGGTGAACCACCATGAAGCAATAAGAAGGCTGAAAAACAACAAAGCCTAAGGTAGCAATGGTATTTTAGCTGAGGTCTTCAAAACTGGTAGTCTTTGGCTTACATCAAGACTCCATGCATTAATCCTGCAGATTTAGGAGGAAAAAGAACTCTCCCCAGCCCCTGACTTCCGGAATGCAACAATTGTAACTATCTTCAAGAGGGAAGATAAACCATGCTGTGGAAACTATCGATGTACTTCGCTCTTGTCCATAGCAAGAAGTGTCCTGACACGCATACTCCTGAATCGCCTACCTCCTGTAGCTAAGCAAATCCTCCCTGAGATACAGTGTGACTTTAGATCTGCCAGATGGACCTCCAAAATGGTCTTTGTTGCAACATATATCTAAGAAAACTTAACCTTAATACCTCCATGCCAAAACTAAACTGACCACCGTAGATATATATGGGGCAGAATTTTCCACTAGTCAGGCGGGCGTGCCTGACCCGAACGAGCGTAAAATGATGTGTGATGATGTCGGGCGAGCATCCGAATGTCATCGCGCACACACATGATATTTCGCTCGACAGGCGTGCATATGAGTCGGAGCCGCACCCTTCATTAATTAAGAGGTCAGTTAAGGCCCTTGAAAACCCAATTGATGGCAATTTAGCATTGCTTGTGTGATGTTTTGCTCGTCGCATGGGCAAAACGGACAGGCGGGTAGCCCACAATTTGCAAAACCTCATCCACAGGCGGGATAAGAAGGATCAGCAGCATTGTCAATATGATTAAGTGAGGATTTTTGGATATAACTTGCTTATTGGTACTTGTCAGGTTACTCTCTGTTTGGGGCTTCATTTTTAGCATTCCCAGGCTTCATTTCAGGACTCATTGCTGTCTGCAAGGCCCCCTGAGGATTCGGACCGTGCAGACCCTTCCAGGTAACAGACAGCCTTCCCTTACCCTGGTAATGGGGATTGTGGTCTCTTCTGGAGGCACCTTCTCTAAGGAAGAAGCGGGGGGCAGAAGGGAGAGGAGGCCACTTGTCCCAGTGCAGCTTCCAGGGGAGGGACATGTTGGAGGAGAGGCGAAGGCACAGGATGTGGTGGGCCAGCAGGTAGCCCAAGGCAGAAGACGCCACTATCCTGCAGCAGGGTTTAGAGGTGGTGGTGCAGCTACCTCAATATGTCCAACGTGACATATTCAGGGAGACCGTGGCTTCCATTTGTCAGATGATCAAGCCTGAGATCAGCTCCAGCTGTGTGGGTGGACACCCCATGCCAGTGGCTCCAAAGCTCACAGTGGTCCTCAACTTCTATGTCTTTGGCTCTTTCCAGGGTTCAGTGGGGGAATCGGAGTGGGTCTCCCAATCAGCTGTCTGCAGTTGCATCAAGCTGGAGACAGAAGCTCTGTTCAGGTGGATAATGACTTTCATTCATTTCCGTATGGACGAGGCCAGCCAGTCTGAGCGAGCCAGACGCTTTGCAATGATTGCTAGCTTCCCCCGCGTCCAGGGTGCAATCGACTGCACACATGTGGCCATTAAGGTGCCAGCTGGTCAGCCGGGTGCCTTCATCAACAGGAAGGGATTCCACTCCATGAACGTGTAGATAGTGTGTGATCACAGGATGCAGATTCTGCAAGTCTGTGCAAGATACCCTGGCAGCTCCCCTGACGCATACCAGAGACACTCCCAGGTGCCGAGGCCCTTCCATGCTCCAGCCCGACTGGATGGATGGATGCTGGGTGACAAGGTGAAACCCTTGAAAAGGTGGCTTATGATGCCTCTCCACCACTCAAGAACAGAGGCTACAACAGGGGCCATGCCTCCACAAGGGCGGTGGTAGAGAGGTCTTCTCAAGATGCACTTCCGATGCCTGGACCATTCGAGGGGAGCACTACAATACCCCCCAGAGCGGGTGTCACTGATAGTCATTGCTTGCTCCACTCTCCACAATCTGGCCCTGGCAAAGGGGGACCCACTGGAGGAAGAGGATATTGACGCAGCTCCACAGGCCACAGATGATGAGTCCAGTAGTGAATCGAACACTGAGGGCGTGGAGGCAGACCTCGGTAACCTCCAGGGAGGCAGGGACACCAGGAACTCCTTGATCCAATGCTCCTTCAGCTAGGCTGCCAAATAAGAACTACCACCTCATGCCAGGACTGCCACTCCATCCTGGATCGCAGGAATGACCCTTTCCTTGGCCCTCAAGATACACTCAGTGCCTGTGCAATCAAGTTTCGAGCCACCCATGTCCAGCATTACATACTGGCTTACCCTGTACCTACAAAACAAATGAAGCACACTCAGGCCAATAACACAAAAGCAAATGTAATTTAATGCTGGAACTCACATAATATTGCATGGAACAATATCTGGTGTTGGTAGTCACAACATTAAAAAAAAACAAAATGGGGGAACAAAAGTTCACCCGTGATCAGTCCATCTTGTGCTTAAGGTGCCTTAAACTTAAGTTTATGGGTGCTACATCTAGGTGCTCCCCCCTCGCTGGCACCGGCATTGGTGACAGCCTGCTGACTCTGCTGTCCTATTGGCCTTGATGACCTTGGCAGTTGTCCTCTGGCCAGTGGAGCCTGTGCTGACCCCGCCTGGGAGGGAGCACCCCAGTCACCGCAGCCTCTTCAGGTACGACGGTTACTGGCAGAGGTGGTGGAGGAGCTGCTGCTGTCATCCAGAGCACCCTGAGAGGAGCCCGCAGAGACGACAAGCAGTTTCTGTGCCAATGTGAGGTCGCTGTGGACCTCCCTGCTTGCCATTGATGGACGGGCACCTACCTGGGATATTGGGTGCCTCATCCATCTCACACACCGACACTGACCAGGTGAGGTCATTGAGGGCTTGCATGTCCGAGCGTATCCCCAGGAACCCTGATTCTGTTCCTGAAGCAGCCTCTCCACGAGGGTTGCCATTCTCTCCATGGAGAAGGCATTGTGCTCAGCCATGAGGGTCAACGCAGTGCTCACACTCTGCAGGGACTCCTCCACAACGGAGGCCGTGGCACGCATACCCTCTTGGATCTTTGCCAGATCATCCCACACAGCCAGCTGGACATCCAGCATCTGTCACTTAATGGACGACTCCAGAGGTTCATCACCTGCCTTCGACTGAGCATCATCCTGGTCTCCAGCAGTCCTCCGACTGCTGGCGCCCTGGGCACTCTCTACCTCCGCCAATGTGCACCAAGATACTAGCCATAGAACTAATGGCCACCGAGGTGCTGGTATGTGCATCGGTGCCTGGGTCAGAAGAGCGGATGTGATGCAGGTGCTTGGGGAGCATGGTGGTCCTCCGGTGTCAGGGGTAGCACCTGGAGGTCGTGCGCTTTGCTGTTTAGTGGCAGATCTACTAATATCACTAGTTTAAATCATGACACTGTCACTATGCATGCCAGGCACCCTGGTGAGAAAATGGAGATGTGCGACATGGTGCCACCGTCTTTCAATGATCAATGAGGAATCCAATCTGGAGGCTCCCATCATTGATGAGACTGCACAAGAATGTTTGAACCATCCGAAACTCTCACCTCAGTGCACTGCACTCTTACCTTCGTCTGACACCCCAGGCTCACCGCGGCCGGTTGATCGAGGTGCATGGTGCCTCTCGAGCTCCAAGGCCTCCTGCTCATTCCGGGGGAGGCTGAGGAGGTGAGGGGGTCCTCCACCAGTCCCCGACCTCTCAATATTGTTATGGGGTATCTTCTCCTGAAAAGACAGAGGAGCTTTGATTAGTCCACTCTCTACCTGCAGCGCTATTGCAGCCTGGCCAACCTCAGCTGAGGAGCACTACCCAGGGCAGACCTGAGTCGTGGCCCTCGAGCTACAAGGCACTCAATTAAAGCAATCAACGCCAGCTCTTTGTCAGCTCTGGCGTGGTTGACAGTTGGCATTCAGATTCTAACACCCCTGAGCTCCATGGGGGGATTACCAGCCCAAAACAAATGAGCACACTGACCATGCCAACACGGTACTCACCCTTCCTGAGCACAGGGAGGTCATTGAAGCGCTTCCGGCACTGCACCCAGGTGCGCTGCACCACATCATGGTTGCTTACCCGGGCTGCCACCTCCTCCTATGCCCTCTTTGTGAGGTGTAGTGGCCTCCTCCTCCCATCTCTGGAGACAAGGGTGTCCCTTCTGGCAGCCACCTCCTCCAGGAGGGCGGCAAGGCACTCATCAGGAAAACAGGGGGCCGAGTGCCCAGCCGACCTCACCTCCTGTTTGGTCTCTAAATCCTTGTTTGCAGCCATGTCGCTGCTGCAACTCTGACGTGGGCAGCCTCCATGGGGCTGCCTGTTCTGTTTTTGAACCGGCTGCCGGGTTGCCATTGGACCTAGTAGATAACAGGACCCCACCCCATCCCGCCCCCGCCTGCCCCTTCTCGGTGGTTCTCCAGCCGGCGTTCACGCTGGGTGGGCCTTAATTGGCCAACCAGTGTGAAATCGTTGTCCGGCCCCAATCGCGGGCAGCGGGCAGCTTCCCGACCATTCCCGCCTGCGCCTGCCGAGCCCGTCGGATGAGGGAAAAACTCTGCCATGATCTACAGTTTGCGGATGACTGCGGCGATGTTGCCCACTTTAAACCAGATTTGCAAATCACTCTTGATCTTTTCAATTCTGCATACAAGAAACTCAACCTGTCCTTGTTGCCAAAACAAAACTTGTATATCAACCCACACCTGGTCAGCCAAATATTCCACCTCCCATATATGTTTAAAGGAGACATTCTGGAATATGTTGAGCAGTTCCCATATCTTGGCAACCACCTCTCTCATAAGGCCACAATTGACAAAGATATCCAACACCCAAGCAGCTATGCCAGTTCAGCCTTCTACAAACTACAGCACGAATGTTTGACAACAAAGGCAAATTAACAAAAGCCTTAGTACAGTTGCCATCACCACGCTCCTGTATTACAGAGAGACTTGGGCTTTGCAGCAGCAACACATATGAGCACCATAGAAATTCTATCAGCAATACCCCTGCTGCATCCTCTGGATTCAGTGGAGGATTGTTGCATGAACGCTAGTGTCCTTCTTGAAGCCAGCTCCACAAGCATTCAGGCAAAACTTCTGCAAAATCATCTTCAATGAACTGGGCACTGTGCCCAGATGGCCGGAACCAGGTCTTGTTCTCTCAAAGGATTTGAAGGCTTTGGAGAGGGTGCAGAAAAGATTAATGAGAATGGTTCCAGGGATGACAAACTTCAATTATGTAGATAGATTAGAGAAGTTGGGACTGATCTCCTTGGAGAAAAGAAGGCTAAGAGGAGATTTGATAGAGGTGTTCAAATTCAAGAGGGGTCTGGACAGAGTGGATAGGGAAAAACTGTTCCCATTGATGGAAGGATTGAAAACGAGAGGGCACAGGTTTAAGGTTATTGGAAAAAGAAGCAATGGCAACATGAGGAAAATCTTTTTCCTGTAGTGAGTGGATAGGATCTGGAATACACTGTCTAAGAGTGTGGTGGAGGCAGGTTAAATTGAGGTATTCAAGAGGGAATTGGATTATTATCTGAAAAAGAAGAATGCGCAGGCCTACAAGGAGAAGGCGGAGAGTGGCACTAGGTGAATTGCTCCTTCAGAGAACCAGAACAGGCACTACAGGCTTAATGGCCTCCTTCTGTAAGCTGTAACCATTCTATGATTCTATGATAAATTGCCAATGTTCCAGGGAAGCACAAAGAAAACGCTTCAAAGATGCTCTAAAGCTTTCCTTGAAGTGCGGCAGCAATGACATTAATAACTGGGAGGAGCTTGTGACCAAACTGGCAACAACTTATCCATCAAGCTGTATCACACTTTGAGTTTCAGCATCTTAATGATGAGGCAGAGCAGTGGCAGAGGAGGAAAGGAAAGGAAGAAAATCCTGCACTCCGGATCCCATTACCTCGTGGGATGTCCTCCCCCATGTGACCAAGGATATGCGGGTTCAGAATCATCCTGTTCAGTCACACGAAAACCCATGATAGAAATCCACTATCCTAAGTAGACGTCATCCTCGAATTGAGGGACAGCCGATGTTGACGGCTTCTCTCTTCTACACCCAGCATGGATTTCTTTGGAGCGTTTGAGATAAAATTGCATACTCACTCTTCTCCAGCTAAGGTATTTAACCACTGAACCATCAAGAGAACTGCCTTACCTACAACTAATGTTTGTCAATAGATGACATTAGGGTAAAATAGTGAAGGGAAAATGGCATGCACACTGTGGAGTTTCACATTATTAGTCATCATAACTAATCTTAACAACTAGTAAACAAAATAATACCAGGTGGGGGAACATTCTATCTTGAGACAGAAAGAAATATACCTGGAGGATGAAAAGTTTGTCACCAAGCGTGGGGAAGATGATACAAGCTGGAAAGAAATTCTCCCTCCTCCTCCCCGTGTAGCTATGTGCCATATGTTCAAGACATTCCTGCTGTGTAATGGATTGTGAGAGAAGGAACAAGCTGTGCTTTTAAATTTTCATTTGTGAAGTGAAAATTCAGAGTCTAGAACTCGTCCTCATGCCAAATGTTCTTTGAACACGTTCACAGTTGGACTCTGCTCTGGGTCTTCATGCCACATACACACCTTACAAAGAATGGAATAACAGATAAGAAGAGATGGCACATCCCTAGCGAAAGAGTCAGACTGCTTGCTCATGAAACATGCGGATAGGTTGACCACAATTGCCATTAGAAATTCAGAACGCCTTTGTAAAAACATTCATTTTGGGACAGGATGGAGATAGATGAAAGCAAGAACTTGGATAAATATAGCATCTTTTATGACCCCCAGATGTTCCAAAGCATTTTACAGCAAAGGAAATACTTTTGAAGTTTATGTCACTTGTCATGTAGAAAAGGTGACAGCCATTTTGCACACCACAAGGTTCCACAAATTG
Organism: Cetorhinus maximus; assembly: GCF_964194155.1. NCBI lineage: Eukaryota > Metazoa > Chordata > Chondrichthyes > Lamniformes > Cetorhinidae > Cetorhinus > Cetorhinus maximus. The sequence continues at coordinate 81,249,711 of NC_135887.1, read as the reverse complement.
CATTGTGATAATGGTCTGATTTTTCGCTCCCAGGTCTGGAGTGCAAAGTCAGGACATTTTCCAGCTCCACAAACCCAACCCGGAAGAAAATGCCCCAGAATTTGGGATTTTCATTCAGGGCTGGTGGGGTTCTCTGGGAACAGGGCTGGGCAACTCCAGAATAAGTGAAGAGACTGCCAGGTGCCAAGACAGGCTGGGAAGAAAGCCTGCCTTAGTGTACTAGCATTTTGTCAAAGATTTTTAAAAAAGCATTAATCCAAAAAACAGCCCTTCAGCCCTCACCCCTCACACCCCCTTACCCTGCCAACACATTCCCCATGCACATGCATGCTAACCCATGCCACCTCATGCCCTCTACCCACCCCCATAACCTCTCATACCCTCCATTCCAACCTACACCTTCTACATATCCCTTCCCATGCTCCCATACTGTCAGTGCCAACCTATGCCCCTCTACCACTCCCCATGGCTCTTTATAGCCCCAATGCCAACTGAGTGCCAACTCATGGCAACACATGCCCTCCCACCACAACACCCGTTGCCCTTATGCCTACCATGCCAACTCACCCAGTATCTACCATGGGTGGACCTCAGGAGACATGCTGAGATGAAATAATATAAAGTTCTAAGTGTCTATTGCAGGCTTTTTTTAAAAAAGACACTCCCCTTCATAAAAAGCCAGTCACTGCATTTACATTCCTTCAACTACATAATCCCATATAAGATCAAGCATTGGAATTCATAATCCCACTTTAAAGTGTCTATAAGCATTTAGAGCTGTCAATCAAACTCTGAAATGGAAGGCACCCTACTGTGATAATGAAAGGTTGTGAAATCAGTCATGCAGCACTAATCCAGTAATAGTAGACTTCAAGCTTATAGCAACAGAGTGAAATAGCAAGTAATGATTTTTTAAAAACTTTTTCCCCCAAAGATTTAAAAGGCAGGAGTTTTAAATGCCTTGACAGCTTGCCAGACAATTTTGGCAGTTGCCTTTGACAGCTCCTTTTGACACTTTTTGACCTCTTGATAGTTCCTTTTGACAGTCTTGACAGTTCCGCTTGACAGCTCTCTCCACAGTTCCAATGAGTTTATGCACATTTTATGCATATTCATGTCCACTTTTAATAATCGCAAATTCACCTTACCTCTTCCAAAGGGCACCTTACCTCTCCCAAAGGTGTTCCGGGACCATATCCAAAGGGGTACCCTACTTAGCCAAAAGGGTACACCACCTCTTCAAAGAGTTCTGCAAAGCTTTAACCAGCTGCTACCAGGTTTCATCTATACATGAAACAAAAACAAAAAATGCTGGAAAAACTCAGCAAGTCTGATAGTATCTGTGGAGAGAAAGAGAGAGTTAACATTTCGAGTCCGTATGACTCTTTTTCAGAGCTAAGGAGAGTTGAAATGTGGTGAAATAAATACTGTTAAAGTAGGGGGGTGGGGGGCGGAACAGGTGAATCTGGATAGAAGGCCAGCGATAGGTGGAGGCAAGGGAGAGATGCAAAAGATGTCACAAACAAAAGGTGAAAGGGTTGTTAATAGTGGTGGTGCTGGCTAAAGGAGGTGCTAATGGTGACATTAAGAGTGGAAAGCAAAATATAATAATGGCAGGACTAGGATGAGCACTCTGGAAAGTGACAGATGACCCTAGTGGGGGTGGGCTGGGGGGATGGAACGGTCGTGGGAAAAATGATTGGAAAGGCTAAAAGCTGGGGATAAAACAATGAGTAAAAATGGAAATACATTTAAAAAATAATAATAATGCAAATAAATGGGGAAATAAATAAATAAATAAAATAAAAATGAAAATGAATAAGAAAAGCGGGGGGGATCAAAAAGGGGTGGGGGTGGAGGAGAGAGTTCACGGCCTGAAGTTGTTGAGCTCAATGTTAAGCCTGGAAGGCTATAAAGTGCCTAATCGGAAGATGAGGTGCTGTTCCTCCAGTTTGCGTTGAGCTTCACTGGAACATTGCAGCAGGCCAAGGACGGACATGTGGGCATGAGAGCAGGGTGGTGTGTTGAAATGGCAAGTGACAGGAAGGCCTGGGTCATGCTTGCGGACAGACCGAAGGTGTTCCGCAAAGCGGTCACCCAGTCAGCATTTGGTCTCTCCAATGTAGAGGAGACCGCATTGAGAGCAGCGAATGCAGTAGACTAAATTGAAGGAGGTGCAAGTGAAATGCTGCTTCATTTGAAAGGAGTGTTTGGGCTCTTGGATGGTGAGGAGGGGGGAAGTAGAGGGGCAGGTGTTGCACCTTCTACGATTGCATGGGAAGGTGCTGTGGGAGGGGGTTGAGGTGTTTGGGGTGATGGAGGAGGGGACCACGGTGTCCTGGAGGCAACGATCTGTATGGAATGCCGACAAGGGTATGAAGGGAAGATGTGTTTGGTGATGGCATCATGCTGGAGTTGGCGGAAATGGCGGAGGATGATCCTTTGAATGCGGAGGCTGGTGGGGTGAAAAGTGAGGACAAGGGGGACCTTATCATTGTTCTGAGAGGGATAGGAAAGTTTGAGGGCAGAGGCGCAGAAGATGGGTCAGACACGTTTAAGTCCCTGTTAGTGGGTGGGAAACCTCGGTTAAGGAAAAAGGAAGATAAGTCAGAAGCGCCGTTTTGGAAAGTGACATCATCGGGACAGATGCGACGCAGGTGAAGAGAATGGGATGGAGTCCTTACAGGAAGCGGGGTGTGAAGAGCTGTAGTCAAGATCCTGACATGTCCTGTTTCCCACTCCCGGCAAATGAAAATCAGACATGGCTGGAGGCAACTGCTATTTTGCTTGGATAGCTGCCTCCATAAAATGTGCATGCACATATCCCAAGCCGGGCCCATTCCCATCCCCTCAAAAATAGTAGGTGCCATGTTTGTGGGTGGGACTTCTGGATTTCAGCCATCTCCGCAACGATGGAGAGGCCTCCATTGTTGCAAAAATCCAGGCCAATATGTTTATTTTAATTATGTCAGTTGAGAGATAAACACTGTCCTGGATTTGATAGATGGTTTTTCCAATTCATTTAAAAATCAATGTTTCAGCTGTTCTCTGCAAATTAGCAGTTCAATTATTAATTTCATACAAGTGTATAGAAGTCATAGTACTTCAGTCTGAGAAGAATTTTTTATTCTACAAATCAGGGCCAGATTTTCTCAGACAGATTTTGGCCGGCACAGAGGTGCCGGCCAGAAAAGATGGCGGCGATATTGTGCAGCTGGATGTTTCCCCTCTGTTTCCAGCAAGAGCAATATTCATGAGGATGGGCAGAGCAGTGGCTCCAAACTCACTGGGCTCCTAAAGAGGCCAACTGATCTCTTTGTCAAGGAGGGAGAAGCTGGAAATGGGTGCTGCACCCTCAGATATCAAGGCCATTAGAGATGGGCAGCAGCAGCCTTTACTGGGAGGGCAGAATGCTGGGCATCAGTAAGTCAAAGGAGAGGGACAAGAGGCACAAAGGAGAAGGGGACGCCACCCTGAGCACTGATTCTACAGGCAGAGGTGAAGATACCTGTAGATGACTGAGAACCAGTGCTGAAGGAAACTGCAACTCTCTAGGCAGATGGCCCCTGACAACTGTGCCCTCATCAGTTTGACATATGCATCATCTCACAGGGGGCTGCACGTTGGTGCATCACCCAGGTGACAGAGGCCATCTTCACCAATACTGGACAACGCGTATGATTCACAACTGATGGGCATCGCAAGCTCAGAGGGCACTGGGTCCGATGCCTGGACTGGTCAGGTGGTGCCCTCTAATACCCTCCTGCAAGGGTCTTTTCATTGTGGTGGTCTGCTGCACTCTCCATAACGTGGTCCTCCAGAGAGGTGTGGACCTTGATGATCATGAGGACCAGGAAGGGAACAGTTCACTGGGAGAGAGCAGGAACAGAAAGTAAGAAAGGAGGAGGATTCGGAGGCAGAGGGGGATAAGGCTGAACAATGAAGTGCCCCTGCCTGATGAGATGGCCTCCTTCTGCCACCCTTCTGGAAGAGGACTTCTCTCCCTCATAGTGCCAAGCCCCTGGTTTTCCTGTGGTATCTCACTTCCCTGTGGTGCAGTGGAAGGCTTTCCCTGAGAACAATTAGCAGCCTCAGTGTTGGCTGCCTTGGGTATCTGAAACCTGCCTCCATTCCTGCCCCTACCAATCCTGATTGGGCAGGAAAGCTGTCTTCATGTCAATTAAGGGCTTGGCCCGCAAAAATCTGAACTTCAGTCAGTTTCCAGCTCGAGGTGGGATTTTGACACAAAAACAGACCTGGCTCCTGTTTCCCACCCTCTGTGGCAAAAATCCAGCCCTTTGGATTTTGTTTAAATAACACATCGTTGGATGGATTACCTTACTATTTCGCATCAGTAACCATGCTGGCTGTGGATTCTGTTCAGTTTGACTTGAAATCACCCCATTGCTTTGAATTACTCTGAGATGTGCTCAGTCGTCTTATTACAAATGATTGAGCAGAATTAATGGACATATCTTGCTTCACGCTGACTGTAGTTTGTTGCCCACCTTGCACATATTTTACCTTAAATTATTTTCGTGCTGATGGAAATAATGAGCAATCAGCAAGCCAGAAATCCCACACAGTATGCATCAGTGTGAAGCAGTTTGCAGCACTGCAAAATGTGCGATTTAATTTAGATTGAATTTAGGTAAATACTGTGTGATCACTACACGGCGATAATTTCACGCCACTTGGGTTTCACACCAGTACAACCACAACAACATGAGGTTAACTTTGCACCATTTTCCAATTCTCTAACTGCCATGCCCCATATCCTCAAACAAATGACACACTGGTACACATATCCACAGACTTCAGTCCCCTCCTGTTCCCATTCCTTAAATAGTCATTATCCGTGTGTGAGCCCAGGCAGGAAAGCCTAGAAAACACTGCCTGAAAAATTTAGATTTACACACTGTTAGGCTATCTCATAACTATTGGGGACGAGGGGCTTGAGTGGGGTGGTGGGGAGGGTTCATTATAATCCGACCCTGTCCTCATCCAGCATACACATACGCATATAAGCGCATACCCACAATTCACATGACTGTGGTCACCGTTTTTTTTATTTTACTTCCCTTAACTGGTATCAGTGGTAACAACCCCTCTGCCAACTTGGTTGAGATCAGCCAGATCACCACAGGACAGTAATTAACCTGGCACCCTCTGGGGCAGGATTTTCTGTTTTGGGCTGAGACACCAATGGTGGGATCAAATGTGGGTCCTGATCTCGCTCTGCATTGGCAGCAGTCACCCGCCATTGATTTTGGCAGGATTGACCAACTAGTGGCCAGAGGGCACGGCTGACATCTAATTAACAACGGTATGTGAGCTCTCAAGGTTAAAGGGGAGATTGAAGCAAACCATTTAAATTCCATTTTTGAACCTTTTATAATAAGCCAACTTCGCTGTTGCTACATTAAAATTCAACTATAACTATGGGATCTGGTAAGTGGAGCTCTCTTCACGTGCCCATGACAGGGAATGATGCAAAGACCACATTGGTCTAAGCAGCTATCACGCACTTTCACAAACAGTGTAACAGCATGTTGAGTTAAAACTGCTTTCTATTTGATCAGTCCCATAATAGTGTTGCAAATTGTTTCAGTGACCAGCATACTCCTACTCTCCCATATTATTACTGTGTTTGTCCCAGATTCCTTGTGCAGATTAAGATACAATTAATATTTATTTTGTGTCATTTGGAGATTGGGGTAAGAAACACCAAGAGACTCAGAAGAGACATGGAAAAGACACCACTGGAGGTAAGATAAACAAGATGAAAACAAGTAAAAGATGAAGAGATGCAAAGTCAGATAAAAAATAAACAGATGTAATTTGGACCGGCAAACTCATTTGTCAAAATGTAACATATTAGGGTCAACACACTTCATCTGAATGCTGCTTGATTATGGAGCTAGGTCAAGACAATTACACTAAAGTTCAGAAAGGTCCAAGTTCATGCAATCTAACCTCTTATTTTGCCACTGAGTGAAATCATGCTTCTTGTAGGATCATCCATGCCATTCTTATCCCCAGACTCAACTATTTCAATACTCTCCTGGCCAACCTTCCATCTACCACCCTCTGTAAACTTGAGTTCATCCAAAACCCTGCTTACTCACACCAAGACCCAATCACCATCATTCCTGTGTTTCTTGCCCTACTTTGGCACCTGGTCCAGCAATGCCTCAATTTAAATTTCTCATTCTTATTTTCAAAACCCTCCATAGCCTCATCTCTCCTTACTTCTTTCACCTCCATTAGCCCTACAACCTACCAAAATTTCTGTGCTCCTCCAATTCTGGCCTCTTTGCATCCTTGATTTTCAATGGTCCACCATTGGTTTCCATGCTTTCAACTATCTAGGTCATAAGTGTTAAAACCTCTAACAGCCATTTGGTGAAGCAGAAGACCAGAAGTCAATCATTACTCTGCTTAGATTTATTCACATAATGAAACATTACAAGTGTATAACTCCTAATCCTTCTCACAACCTCAGTGTCAATAAGTGCCTCTTTATATGTAGTCAAATAATGAATGTCCTCCACCTGTTTATCCTTACCCTTAATTTATACAATTAACAGGTTCCCTTCTTTCCTTTAAATGAAACTTAACAATCAATGCTCACAACAAGAGCACAGTCTCAGGATAAGGGGCCAATCATTTAGGACTGAGATAAGGGGAAATTTCTTCACTCAAGAGGTTGTAACTCTTTGGAATTGTCTAGCTCAGAGGGTTGTGAATGCTTCATCATTGAATACATTTAAGGCTGGGATTGACAGATTTTGGTCTCTCAGGGAATTAAGGTACAGGGAAAGTGGACAGGAAAATGGAGTTGAAGCCCAAGATCAGCCATGATCGTATTGTATGGCACAACATACGGCCCACTCCAGCCCCCATTTCTTGTGTTCTTGTTCAAAACAAATTGATGAAGGAGAAAAAATGATTTTCCATATTCTATACATAAAGCACTATATTATAAGACTTCTCTTCTAGAATGCCAATAATTCTTGGCCAAGCACTCCTCCTAAAACAAAGAGATAATTGATGACTTGCATCAACCTATTTGATCTTAGAGGTTTCCTTTTTTTCTAACATTTACTTCACGCTAGCAAGGTCATCGTTAATAGTTTTTCACTTACACTTTTTGTTGAGTGAACGCTATCCCAAAAGAAACAATTATTTATTCAATGGACAAACTGTTTTCAACACACCTCTTGCATAGAATTTCCCCTAAAATATTTGACAAATAGAATCCCATATCCTCTGCCTCCACAAAAGCCAGTTAAAGTAATTTTAACAGCCTGTTTTATTTTCTTAAATTCCCAGGCTGAAGGGCAACATTTCTCATTTTCACCCACCAAAAATATTCTGAACCCACTCCACTTGAATACCCATAAGGAAGATTGGCATGAGAGGCATCAATAAAATAACTAATTTCATATCCTTTATTTACCCGAGGATAGAAACTTAAATAGGCTTTTCTCCGTTTTTTTTCATGTTTTATTTGCCCTTAAACCATCCTCGACTTTAGGGTGCTTCATTGTAGTACTTGGTTCCATTACATCAAAACTAGCATCCAGTCTTGTCTGTGTACATAATCAATTCAACTGACCAATCAAGCTCTGCAACTGCTCTGTTCCTTCTTTAGATGTGACATCATCCTTCTGCGATGATATAGCATGATTAACAAGGATAGGATAATATTCCCTAAATAAGGTTGCTGGTTCAAAGTCACACCAGACTTATTCTGTCTAAACCAATACACTTAAAAGCCCATGAAGCCTGGCTTCTAATCTTAAATTCCACTTTAATCTTATTAATAACATGTTTCTCAAATTCCACGTTACTGCCCCTCATGAAGATCATCATGAAGATGCCTCAAGGTTTCCCTTTTTGATACCAATAATACATTTCAGGGTCTGTTCTTAGTTAAATACAGCCTATGTTCAGCAAAAGAAATAAACACACCTTTGAAGCATCATTCGAGCAATAAACGCATTTGTCTAATTTCCATAGTTTCCCTTTTTATTATTTGCCTCTTTAAGTGGTTTCAGCAACACTTATCTCCGAACTGTTTCACCCTGCAGCAGCACGGCTTTTATGTCCTTTGATCTACGTTCCCACTATACATGGCCAAAGAGTTAGAAAGGCTTTTAAGATTACTTTTCCTACTGTGGGAGAGACCACTGTAACAGCTGTATTGCCCAGTCACTCTTCAAAACCCCGAGCAACTAACAACTAGGCCTCACTTTAGCCTTGTAAGTCTCATCTGCAAGGGCCTTTTCCATACAAACAAAGCTGTCAGAATAAACTCTAAATTCCTTCCAACTATCTAATTGCTTTTGTTTTGTTCCCCTTACTAATTCACCCTCTAATTTATTGGCAACCACCTAACCTTCACAGTCATGAGGCCTCTGCTTTTAGTTCTATCTCGAGACTGTTCTGCAGCCCCCCTTTCATTGTGTAATCTATTCAAGCTGCGGCATCTACTGGCACTTCAATGTCTTTCTGGACTATTACTCTGAAGTCTTTCCCTTGCGTGATTGGAAATTCTTTCTCTGGTATGTCATCATTTTCAGACCAATTGTTAGAACTCACTTTGCGCTTTCTTACTTTCCATTCTTTTACCCCATTCTGCCAGCCCACAGACCTCACTTCTTGGCCATCATCTTGGACATTTAATTGATATTTAAACTTGCCAGTAGCTTTTCATGCATGCCTCACAATAGTCACATCCCTCCATTCACTGGGTCCTTTCAGAACAGGTGTCACCCATATCCTCACTTTGGACAATTAGTCCTTGGATGTGATAGCCCTGCCCTGTGCATCATGATCACTCAGCCTGCTGCCATCTAGCCCTTGATCTATTGTATCATGCTCCTCAGGACTGTCATTACAGAACACATGACTATGTGAGGTACAGGGTGCCTTCTATCAGCTACTCAGATTCTGAGAATTTGTAATCAATGCTGATTAACCATGAGGAATGAACCTGAATAGCCTGATTTCCATGTTGGATAGCTACTGTCGTACTATCCCTATTACCTTACCATGGCCATTCCATTCCTTATGGCCCTCTTTTTTTGTAATACCACATAGCTCCAGAATTAAAGCCTATCTCAGACGGTCTTATACAGTGCCTTAAAGATCTCCAAATTTTCTCTAAGACCTCAGGCTTGACAGATAGACCTCTCTGCATGTAAAGCATTCAAATCTGCAGAAATTGAACTAATTATAATCCCCTCTTGAGCAGGGGGACTATGACCTAGCACATAAGGTAATTTGGGATTCCTCCCATCTTCCAATTGATAGGGACTATACCTCCAAGCATTTGAAATAAATTATTTGCATGAGCCACCCATATCTGTCCAGTTATCAAGTTACAGTTTGGTTTATCTGGTAAGATTTTCTGCAGCATTTCATCTATCATCCTGTGATTCCCTTCACAGAGTACATTGCTGAAAGGACTTTTAGCTGTGGTATTCATAATAACCATGTTCATACCTTCATGTGTCTCTAAATGTGTCATTAGAAAATTCCCCTCCATTATCAGTTAGAAACTTTGCTGGTGTCCAAAGTTTGTCCTTATCCATTTCTCCAAAACTTTATCTACAATCAGTCTTTTGTCCTTGTCATGTGTAATTGTAGTAAGACAAAATACGGTTGCCTTGGCTATGAAGTGTAAAATGAAAATATTCCTATCTTCGTTCCATACCTTCAGATCCAAGCCAACTACCTCATTGCAGTCACGTGCCAATGGAAGGCTTACAATAGGACGTGGCAGTGTCCTTCGATACATTTTACATATTTTGTATTTTGTACTAATCTCTTCGATGAGCCCTGTACACTCCTTGTCAACCACACCTGCATCTTTTAGCAGGATTTTTCATTTTTGACAAGAACGATGAGCAAATTGTCTGTGCAGCTTTAAGACAATTTGTTTTTTTCTCGCTGATTCTTATCACCTGTCATTAATGCTCTCTAACATTCTGATTAAAAACATCAGGTTTTGTTAAGGGAGTACAATTATGTCCTGACTGGGAAAACTGCTGATCCACTGACTTTCCAAAAACAATTGCTTTATCAAGCTCCATGTCCAGTTTCATTTGTGCCTTTTTCATGGAAGGCTTACTTAACCACAAAGATATCTCACTAGAGGCTACATCAGCACTAATAAATGGCTTACTCCAGCTATTTTGCATGAAATCACCACTCTTTTCAGTGACCTAATGTGTTGCCATCCCTGAACCTGAAACAAGTAGACCCTTCAAACTCCCTAAACTTCCATTGACCCTCACTACTGCGTGAATCTATTTAGCATTTTAGACAACCTGTTCCACACACTGTTGAGGTGCAACCACTATCGAACACCAAACAGTTAAATTAATCTGCAACTAATACTCTCATTACCAGAATAAAACTTCTTGTGACTAGTACAATTCCTTCAGACTGACTATCTTCATCATCAACAGCCTCCAAATTCTCTGTGTCGTGTGTCACATGTCACTGTGAGAATCCTATTTTTCTGCTTTGGGAATTTCATTGCATAATATTTTGAGTTGCACCTGAAGCACCTGTAACTGTTCTCTGGGCATTCCTGAGGTTCATTTGTCTATTATTGCTGCTACAATCCAGTCATCTGGTGTAGTATCCCCATATCTACTAGAAGTGCTATCATCCTCATTCGTTCTATCTATAACTCTTCCTTTGTACTGGTGCTTGTATCCAGTATCTGGACTAGCCATATAAATACTGTAGCTACATGAGTGGGTCAGAGGCTAGGAATCGTGCGATGAGTGACTCATCTTCCGACTCCCCAAAGCCTGTCCACCATCTCAATGCACAAGTCAGGAATGTGATGGAATACTCCCCACTTGCCTGGATGAGTGCAGCTCCTACAGCACTGAAGAAGCTGGACACCGTCCAGGACAAAGCAGCCTGCTTGATTGGCACCACATCCACAAACATCCACTCCCTCCACCACTGACACACAGTAGTAACTGTGTGTACCATCTACAAGATGCACTGCAGGAATTCACCAAGCCTCCTTAGGCAGCACCTTCCAAACCCATGACCACTACCACCTAGAAGGACAAGGGCAGCAGATAGATGGGAACACCACAACCTGGAAGTTCAGCTCCAAGTCACTCACCATCTTGACTTGGAAATATATTGCCGTTCCTTCACTGTCGCTGGGTCAAAATCCTAGAATTCCCTTCCTAACAGCACTGTGTGTGTACCTACACCACATGGACTGCAGCGGTTCAAGAAGGCAGCTCACCACCACCTTCCCAAGGGCACCTAGGGATGGGTAATAAATGCTGGCCCAGCCAGCGAAGGCCACATCCCGTGAATGAATTAAAAAATATTCCAAAATGCCCCAATTGTTCAGCCCCCATCCTGTGTGACACTGCAGAATGTACCATTTATGCCATCAAGGCTGTGGAAATGACTGATTCGCTAGGATATTTTCAAGGCAACAGGCATCTACTCCAAAAAGAAATCTATTTCTGAGAACTGAACTCCAGTTAAGACCAGGAGCCTGTCCATATGTGACACCTTAGCACAATTCAGCAACTTAAAATGTGAGCACTGAACAAGGAACCTCCAAATTGACTTTCTGCAACCTTTTATACAGTTTGTTCAAATCCATGATATATTCCTCCATGGAATGACCGTCTGTCTTTCGAAATCTACCCAGCCTGAACATGCCTCGTAGACCACCAATAAATCACCTTCCTGGTAAATTTCATCCATGAACCTAATTGAACATATGAATATATGAACATACAAACATATGAAATAGGAGCAGAAGTAGGTCATTTGCCCCCTCGAGGACCTTTGATTCCCTTGTTAACAAGAATCTATCTACCTCTGCCTTGAAAATTTTCAGTGACTCCGGCTCCTGAGGCAGAGAGTTCTAAAGTCGTACAACCCTCTGAGAGAAAAAAAACTCTCCTCATCTCTGTCCTAATAGGGCGACTCCTAATTTTAAAACAGCGGCCCCTACTTCTGGGCTCACCCACAAGAGGAAATATCTGTTCCACACCCACCTTGTCGAGACCATTCAGGATCTTATATACTTCAATCAAGTCACCCCTCACTCTTCTAAACTCCAGTGGAAACAAGCCCAGTCTGTCCAATCTTTCCTCAGAAGACAACCCACTCATTCCAAGTATCAATCTAGTAAACCTCCTCTGAACTGCCTACAATGCATTTACATCCTTCTTTAAATAAAGAGACCAAAATTGCACAGTATTAGAGATGCAGTCTCAGCAATGCCTGCTCCATCTGCCAGATTTTTGCCCACTCACTCAATTTACCTATATCCGCTGCAAACTCCTTATACCTTCTTCAAAACATATTTTCCTACCTATCTTTGTGCTGTCTGCAAATTTAGCTACCATGCCTTCGCTCCCCTCATCTAAGCCATTGATGTAAATTGTAAAAAGTTGAGGCCCCAGCACAGACCCCTGCGGGACTCCACTCGTCACATCCTGCATATCAGAAAAAGGCCCATCTCTGCATACTCTGTTTTCTGCCAGGCAGCCAATCTTCTATCGAGACTAATAGAAGAACCAACCCCTCCTCAGTATCCAACTGATGGGCATCCAGCTCACAAACTACTTTGCTTCTGATTTTATTTTAGTTAGGAAACGACAATGCCAGAGCCATACTGTGTTTCTCCTTTGGTAGTGATGTAACCCATGCCCATATAACCATCTCATTCTTCCACTGGTCACAAGTTTGACTCTGAGAACATTTGCGGGTGACCATACCCTGACAATTTACACCTGTTTTCAGCAATCCTTCAAAAAAGCTACTCAGATTGTAATCTTCTACTTTAAAAAAAAAATCTTGTGGTGGGATTTTCTGGTCTGGCCTGCTGTGGGACTGGAAATTTTTGCCCAAAGTCAAAGTTTTTGCTGGCCTGCCAATTTCTATTCCCACTCGCAATGATTCCTGTGGCAGGCGGGACCGGAAAATCCCACCCCTAGTTTCCAACCTTCACCTCTCCGTAATCATTCTCTGCTACCATGTTAAACTTCTAACAATTATTTGATGAAGGAGGAGACCAATCCTTACTCACTTTAGATTTATTCACAAACTGAAACATTACAAGTGTAAAACTCCCAACCCTGACAATTTACATCTGTTTTTAGCCACCCATGTCAGGAAGTGTCTCTTTATATGTGCTAAATAATGAATGCCCTTCACCTGCTTACCTACAATTAACACTAAGCATTGGAATTCCCTCCCTAAACCTTTCCAGCTCTCCCTCATTTAAAACACTCCTTAAAACATATCTCACTCACTTTTCCAGAACTGCTTTATCCAATTCAGGGTCACAGGGAGTCAGAGCCTATCCTGACAAGCGATGGGTGCTAGGTGGGGTACCACCCAGGACAGGATGCCAGTCCATCACAGGGCACATACTTACATGCACACTGACACTAAGGGGCAATATAACCATAGCCAATCCACCTTAACCAGCATGTTTTTGGACAGTGGGAGGAAACCAGAACAACCGGCAGAAACCCACGTGGACACAGGGAGAACATGCAAACTCCACACAGACAGACACCTGAGGTCAGAATTGAACCTAGGTTGCTGGAGCTGTGAGGCAGCAGCGCTAACCACTGCCTCTGACCTATCATTTAGTCACCTGTTTCAACATCTCTTCATGTGGCTTGGTGTCAAGTAACACTTCTGTGAAGGACCTTGGAAGTTTTGCTACATTAAAGGTGCTACATAAATGCAAGTTGTTGCTTCTGTTAACAACTCACAGTGGTCCTTGATATCCAACATAGTGAAAGGGAATTGCTGAGTTAAATGAAGGGAAAATTCCAGTCGGTCTGTCAAACCTGCCCCTGTCACGAGCAGTGTATACACTCCATGACATGCTATTTCCTTATCTTCCCACCTTCCAGACAATCGTATATGTCCTGGGAGAGGCAAAATAAAACCAGAAAAAAAACTCAATATTTTATATCAATTGTCATAACTACTTTAAACCAGATATCAATTTAATGGTTTTCCTATGAACCTTTTCTGGGGCCTCAATTTCATCCTTCATGCAAAGGGACCGAAGTCTGACACAGTATTTCAAATGAAGCATAACCAAGATTTTATGAAAGGATGGAATAGTATTTTTTAGTCTGTAGTTAATCATTCTAGCATTCTATTTGGTTACGTATTTGTTTTGTGGGACTGGTCTGGACTTCCAAAAATTCAGGTACTGTCTATTGCTCACTCAGCAGCATTAAGTTTGCAGCCCTACATATTGTACAAATGCTTGTTGCTGGTGCTACCCTCATGTATAACAATACATTTAACTATATGAAATTACATCTTCTAAAGATGGGCTCATTCTCCTCATCCTTACTTTGAATCTAAGTTTCTCACCTATGGTCTTAGCATTCATACAAATCTTTTTATTATCCATAAACTTGTGGATAATTCCTTAGATGCATTCATTTAGAATACTAATAAGGATATTGAAAAGTATTGATCCCAACATCCATCCTTGCTGGTCTCCGCTATTAACTGGTTCCAATGCAGAATCACTGCCATTAATAATCTTCCGTTAGCTAATCCGACATCTTATTAAGTAGTCATTTTCCGTGCCATCCTATCAAAGATACTTTGAAAACCACGGCACAAAAGGTCAACTGGGCTGTCGACCAACCTAGTAACTTCCTCAAAAAAATGTAACTAGGTTGGTGAGAAAGGACCTTCTCTTCCAGAATCTATATTGAGACTCTCCAATAACCCCTTCTCTGTCAAGGTGGTTGTATAGTGCATCCCTAATGTTCTAGCAACTTGTATAATGCTCAGTCAAGCTAATGGGCCTGTAATTTCCTGATTCTAGTTTATTGCCCTTTTTAAATATTGGCAACACACAGGTTACCCCCTAGTCCATAGCAACAACCCAGAGCTTAGCAAGTTGTGATATGAGTAAAGGGCTTGCAAAGAACAACTTCTATTTCTTTGAGTACGCAGGATGTTAACTGCATAACCAATGAGACAAACAAAATTATGATTTAGTTGTTTTACTTTTATTTGCATATGTCTCAATCTGAATGGACCATATGCCTCCTTCTGAGGAAGGCACTTGCATTCCTGTACAGATGTAACCCAGTGTCACTAGTTTTGGTGGCCTTCACAGGCCCAGGATGTGTAAGATATTTGGGGACAGTTGCTTGTTACTGCCTCAAGGCCATGTGGGTAGAGCTCAATTTTGAAATTCTTATCCTTGTTTTCATGACCTTGCCCCTCCAATTTCTGTAATTTCCTTTGGTCCCACAATGCCCTGAGACTTCTGCCCTCTTCCAATTCTAGCCTCACTCATATCCACCATTTTCATCAGCCCAACACTGGTGATGATACCTTCTGCTATGTAGGCCCTAAGCTCTGGAATTCCCTCATAAATCTCACTATCTCTCTACTTCTCTCTCCTCCATTAAACCACTCCTTAAACCCTGAATTTTTGACCAAGCATTTGGTCACCTTCTTCTGTGGCTCGATGCCAAATTTTTTTTGATAACTCTCTAACATACTAAAACGTCCCAAAGCATTTCGCTAAAGGCTCTATATAAATACAAGTTGTTGCAAACAGAGATCACATGGTTTTCACCATTATGTGTGATGCATGCATGATAAATGAAGACTGGTGAATATTGTTTGCTTTGCTAACCAAGAAAACCAGGTATAGTTTTAATGTATGAGTGGTGCTCTCCCGTGAGGAGGGCACTTACAGTGCATAATTTGTACTGGTGAGATTGTACTTTGCCAAGTCTCACAGTATTAGACCATTTCAAAATAATCTTGATTCAATTGCCCCTCAAATCTTCAGTTGTTCTTTCAAGCCCTTCTGTGACTTCATGTGAGTTAGAGATTACAAGTTGTTCACTGGTAAAACTTTTCACAACTAGTGGAAACCGTTGGATATGGGCTGTTTTACAGACCAAGAAAACCAGATAGTGTTTTAACTTACACCTTATAGTTTGGATGGACCATTCATATTAGCAACTTCCACTTATTGGGGAGGACACATGTAGTGTGTAATTTGACATTGGGCTAGCCCAGTACAAGATCAATGCCCAAATGAAAAATAGGCTTGATTCAGTTGCAGATACATTTTGCACTTGTAATTTGTGCCTAAAGTGACTCACCATAGACCTTCTCACTTTGTCCTGGAGGTTAATATTAGCAGCCAGTGATCACTTTTGTTCCATTAACTTAATTCACTTCAACACATATAGCTTCAGCTGTGAAAACAAAAAGTTAGGCTCACTTTCCCAAAGATATCCACACATCCCCCTTCTTTTCCTACAGTGACTCTTGTGAATTTTTCTGTTTCTGACTGGCCTGTTCAGATTACCTAATCAAGATTCCAGTGTGTGTGATGTGGCTCGCATTTTATAAACATAGAAAATTTATGACACAGGAGGCCATTAAGCCCCTTGTTACCATGCCAGTTATAGTGAATGTGTTCACCCGAGTGGCCTCAAATGACCAACTTTATGGTTAACAGCAAAACATATAAACCAATTTCAACACGGAAACTGGCTTGAAAACTGAGATCTTCTTGATGATAAACTGTTAGTCCTGATTGCCACTTTTTTTTATAAAAGTGAGGAGCTTTCAGGCTATGTAAATTATAGACACTGATTTCACACTCAGCTGTTATTCTTACATAGCAACTTAACAAAATCTCTCAATCATAGAAATTACAATACAGAAGGATGTCCATTCAACCCACTAGGCATGTGCTAGCTCTTCAACTAGATCTATGCACAATATATCTTATTTGCTTCATACTTTCATACTTGTCCTCTACAAATTATGTTTCAATCCTTTTTTAAAATGACATACTTTCTGTTTCAGTGCCACATATGGTAAAGCATTCTGTGTTCTAATAACGCTGTGTGCAAAAGCATTTCTTCTAACTTCCCCCACATTTTTCTTGTGATAATCCTGAGTCTTGGTTGAATTATTATCAATTTACAAACCAGTGGAAACAATCTTTCAGTATCTGCTGTCTCATAGTCTTTCATAATTTTGATGTTCCTTAATTTTCTCAGTTAGTGATGAATGTCCCAATTTATTTGAGCCTTCCTTCATAGCTATAAGCCCTGATTCCTGGGTGTATTGGGCTCAGGAGGTTGAGGCAAGGTTGACTGGTCTCTGAGGACAGTGTCAGTATGGAAACGCAAATGAGTTCATGGTTCTTTGCCACATCCATCAGCGTGAGAATCATACAGAATGTCACACAATAACTATGGTGTACATTAGAGAAAGGTACTGAAAAAATGACTCAGAATTATAGAGTGCTGAGACCCATGATCAATATAGAGTAGTTCAGGTATAGTCAGTGGTGGGGGATATTAATGGGCTTTAAACTAAACACTAAGGCATAAACTGTCTACCTTGGATAATGTGCAAATTGCACTAGAACCAACACAACTGTTGTGAGCAGAGAAGGTTTTAGTGCGAAATGCAGGCAATCTGAACCACCAACAGAAAAAGCTAGAAGCACAGAGCAGGTCAGTCACCTTCTGTGGACAGAACAAGCAGCTGACATGTGGGGCTCATATTTTCCTTCAAAACCGAACAATAAGAGACAAGCAAGTATAGCCAAATCAGGGAAATGGAGCAGGGAAGGAACAAACCGATAAACAACCAGCAATGGACACAGTAGTGTAAAGTAGTAGATAATCACATTCAAGTATTAGAAGGAAACTTTAAAGAAATAAATTGGGCATGTGCATTGCTGAGACAATGGGAGCCCTAAGGGAGAGGTGAGAAAATGGGAGAGACGGAAACTCCAGGGATCAGGTTTGAAATCAAAACAGGTTCGAAACTTAGAAAGAAGAAGCTGGCAAAGTACAGCAGCCCACCATCCTGAAGGTGAAAAGCAGATATCCCATATCACCACCCGCCCAAGGTAAGAGTTGAGCTTGGACAGAAATGCTTGCTGTTGAAGGTATGATTGCTTCACACTGATGCAAAATGCGCAGCATCACGAGTGTACAAGGTTCACTGCTAGAGTTCTTCCTGCCACTATAGCAGCTGTATCCAATGATCTCATTAAAAAGTGACTGTGTGAGTTGACCTTGCCCTTGGATGATGGATGACAAGTCCTTCAACTTGATTGTTTGAGGTTTACTGTCACCAGAAGCAAATAAATAATTTAAACAATTAAACAGTTTATAAACATATTTTTCTTGCCCCTTCCAAAGCACATGCTTTTATGTCATATTGATGCTGCTTAATGAGATTATGATGCATGGGGTGGGGGGAAGCTGGGAGCAAAGAGCTCCACTCAGCAGGACAAGGAGCAGTGCCTCCCTAATCCTCGGTGTACATGAATCAGTCTGGAGAATTTTAGTTCCGTGACCTGAATTTTCCGGTTGGTAGGGGGGCGGAGTGGGAGCAGGCACGGGCGGGCACATACCCGATCCCAGCGTATTTCTCAACTCCCGAGGATAGCGGGAGTGGGCGGGCAGCGGGTGTGCTCAGCCTGCCGGGTCCAATGGCGACCCGGCAGCCTGCTTAAATGAAGGCCTGGCAGCCTTTTCTGGGCTGCTCACAATGGCAAGCGCACGGCCACAGGAGAGGGCTTCTGGTGAGCAGGCAAGTCCGGAGGGTAGGCCAGCGGAGCAGGCGAGGCTGGAGGGTAGGGCGGGGGGGTCAGTGTGCCCCTTGTTTCTTGGATGATTGCCTTGCTGCCCTCCTCGAGGAGATGGCAGCAGGGCAGGAGGTGCTGGTTCCCCTGGATGGAAGGAGGAGGCTCCCCCACATGACGAAACACGCCTGGGAGGAGGTGGCGGAGGTGGTGAGCTCCCGCGACGTGGTGCGGTGCACCTACACCCAGTGTCACAAGCGCTTCAATGACTTATTGCGCTCTGGCAGGGTGAGTGCCATGTTGGCATTGGGCATTTAACCCAGCAGGTCGGCTTACCCCTCTGCTGCTCCCACCACCAGCATCCCCAAGTCCGTGTGTCATGACTGCATTGCATCATTGATGGCATTTGTCCTTTGCTGGGTGGGCAAGCAGATAGTGCCCATGCTGAGGTCAGCCTGAGAGGGTGATGAAGAGATGTATATTGCCCCCGCAGTATGTGTTACACTGAGACCCGCATGACTGTTTTAGGAGTAACCTGGAGGAGCTGCACCTAGGCACTGTGTTTGAACTGCAGGACATGTCCAAGTCAGGGTGATGACATGCTGGGAGAGGAGCTTCAAGGTGGCAACAAACCATCTGCTGCCCTCTGTGCTCCACTTGCTTGTGCCTCCTTGCTATGGACGGATATACCGTGTGGTGCCTAATGTGATGTAGGCAGCATGTGGCCAAAGGGGGTGGGGGGTACAGGCCTAGCTTCTTTGTATGAGTGTTTGGCAGCAGCGGGGTGAGGAGGCACTGGAGCCCTGATATGTCCCACTCTGGTTAGGTTAGGCTGTGCGTGAAGAGAATCCATGTGCAATTTGCACTAATCAATGCTCGTCTCTCATTTTCAGGAGAAGAATGCACATAACGCGGCAGAGTATGCGAGGACTGGCGGCGGCCAGGCACAGATTGCTATTCTTAGCCACTTCGAGCAGGAGGCCCTGGATCTGGAGAGGTGCTTGCGCCCAGGTCCACTGGTGTGGGTGAGGCTGGGGTGCCACGGCCTGGTATTTATGCCCAACAGTGAGGTCAGCATTGTTCTCCCAACGGCCATAGCACTGCTGAATGTTAAATGATTTAATTTTGCAACATGGCTTGACCATTGGTTATGGAAGGATGAGGGCATAATGATCCGGGGACTGGGATGCACTTTGTCATTGTCTTCACATTAACTGATCCACTGTCCTTGTTCTTCCTTTCAGCATCAGCGGAGCAGGGCTGGGAGGAGGAGCAGCAGAGGTCCCCTCTCTCACCTGAGGGGCCTGAAGTCTCACCAGCATCGCCTCATTTCTGCGAGGCAGATACCAGCACAGATATTAGCACCTCGGTTGGAATTTGAACAGTGGCTAGTGTCCCGGGGCACAGCGGTGAGGGCACTTCACAGTCACTGGAGGAGCTGGCAGAGACAGATAGTGCCTATGGCGCCAGCAGTTGGAGGACTGCAGGGTACCAGGCACATGCTCAGTCGGTACCTGATGATGTGCCTCTGGAGTCATCCACGACACAGCAAGCACAGGAAATGTGGCCAGGTGTGCGGGATCATCTGGGGGAGATACATGAGGCTATGCTTGGCATGGTCTCCGTGGGGGAGGAGTCTACGTGGACAATCACTAAAGCAATGAGCCACATGTCCAAGTGCCGTACGTCCTCCATGGAGAGTGGCGACACTCATGGAGAGCCTCCTCCAGGACACCCGTCAGGGCTTCCTGGGGATGCGCTCAGACCAGCAAGCCCTCACATCAGCGTTGACCTCAGCTGGTCAGCGCCAGTGTGGGAGATAATGCGGGCACCAAGTTTCCCAGCTCGGTGCCCATCCATCCATGGTGAACAGGGAGGTCCAAAGCGACCTCACATTGGCGCAGCAGCTGCCTGGCATCTCTGCAGGCACCTCTCAGGGCGCTCCGGATGAGGGCGGCAGCTCCTCCGCCCCTCTCCCAGTGACCGTAGCATCCGGTGAGGCTGCGACGACTGGGGAGGTGCCAGTTCTGGAACAGGCAGCTCCCTCCTAAGCGGGGCCAGCACAGGCTCAACTGGCCAGAGGGTGACCAGCAAGGTCATCGACGCCAACAGGACAGCAGAGTCAGCAGGCTGTCTCAGGTGCCACCCCCAGTGATGGCAGCACCAAGACATGGCACCCGGAAACGTAAACATAAGGCACCTTAGGCACACCAAGGATTTTTCACTGGTGCTTTTGTGTTAGCTGAAGA
This sequence comes from Cetorhinus maximus, assembly GCF_964194155.1. Classification (NCBI taxonomy): domain Eukaryota; kingdom Metazoa; phylum Chordata; class Chondrichthyes; order Lamniformes; family Cetorhinidae; genus Cetorhinus; species Cetorhinus maximus. The sequence goes on along the minus strand of NC_135887.1, from coordinate 81,228,822 downwards.
TGAGGCCCTTATGATTTTATTTGATTTGTAACACTATTCTCTTTTTTTTGTAATTAGCTGCTGTGTTTGACATTAAATTCAGATATGTCACCATGGCTGAGGGTGCCTCTTTTCCTCTGCATGTGTATGGTTTCCAAAACTGTAATGAGTGCTTTGTTGGACATTCAGCTTTATTAACAAGGCCCTTAGTTACTGTTGTTAACCTGGCAGATTTTGCACTTAGGTGTTGAGTGTCAAGCCTACAGCCCAGGCTTGTCCTGGTGGTCCATATGGGGTGTACTAGCTGAAGGTTCATTGGATTAAAGCCTCCTGGGTATCCCTGCCTCCCTGGAGTATGCCCGGGTCAGTGTCTACCTCCTCAGCATTTCCCTGTGCGTGCTTATCCTCGGACTCACTGCTGGACTTATCGTGTGCAGCCGCAGCCACTGCGTCGACGTCTTCATCGTCCGCTGCACAGCAAGCACAGGAAATGTGGCCAGGTGTGCGGGAGCATCTGGGGGAGATACTTGAGGCTATGCTTGGCATGGTCTCCGTGGTGGAGGAGTCTACGTGGACAATCACTGAAGCAATGAGCCACATGTCCAAGCGCCGTACGTCCTCCATGGAGAGTGGCGACACTCATGGAGAGCCTCCTCCAGGACACCCGTCAGGGCTTCCTGGGGGTGCGCTCAGACCAGCAAGCCCTCACATCAGCATTGACCTCAGCTGGTCAGCGCCAGTGTGGGAGATAATGTGGGCACCAAGTTTCCCAGCTCGGTGCACAAGATCGTGGAGAGCGCAGCATGCAACCGCTATCACCGAGACATGATCTGGGGGGTACTGGAGTACACCCCCTGATCGGTCAAGGTATTGGAAGCTCATCATGAGAAGACCGATGGTTCTCTCCACCACAGCCCTTGTGGTGCCGTGGCTCCTATTGTACCGCTGCTCGGCCTCTGTTATTGGATGGCGGAGAGGCATCATGAGTCACCTTCTGAGGGGATAGCCCTTGTTACCCAGCAGCCACCCATCAATCCGGGCTGGAGCACTGAAGAGCCCCGGCACCTGGGAGTGTCTGAGGATGTAAGCATCATGGGAGCTGCCTGGGTACCTTGCACAGACTTGTAGAATCTGCATCCTGTGCTCACACACTATCTGCACGTTCATGGAGTGGAAGCCCTTCCTGTTGACAAAGGCACCGGGCTCACCTGCTGGCGCCTTGATGGCCACATGTGTGCAGTCTATTGCACCCTGCACGCGGGGGAAGCCAGCAATCGCCACAAAGCCTCTGGCTTCTTATGCCTGACTTGCCTGGTCCCAGCGGTAGTGGATGAAGGTCAATGCATGCCTGAACCTGTAACCTGTTTGACACAAGTGTGGACAGCTGATTGGGAGACACCACAAAGATCACCCACCAACCCCTGGAAGGAGCCAGAGGCATAGAAGTTGAGGGCAGCTGTGACCTTTAGAGCCACTCCATGGGGTGTTCACCCTCACAGTTAGGGGAGATCTCAGGCCCAATCATCTGACAGATATATTTGACTGCCTCCCTTGAGAGACGGCGCCTCCTTCGGCACTGCACCTCAGCCATATTGAGGTAGCTGCTTCGCCGCCTGTAAACCCCGGCAGCAGGATAGTGGCATCTTCTGTGGCCCCTTCTGCCTTGGACTTCCTGTTGGCCCTGTGCCCCTTGTGCCTGCGCCTGTCCTCCCAAAGGTGGCTCCCCTGGAGGCTTAATGTGCACTCCTGGCCTCCTGCCCCTTCTAGCCCTCCCTTCCTCCTCAGAGGAGCTGCCTCCATTGGACAGTTCAGCTCCCATTCCCAGGCTAAGGGAAGGCTTCCTGAAACCTGCAGGCCCAGAAAAGATTCCTCACTGCAGAGTGCTGACCTGAAGGTTGTGAGTCCAGAAAAAGCAGCTGGTATGCGTCCAGAGGTACTGCATATCTCACAGGCAAGTTTGTAAAACTTTCCAAAATAAATACTTGACTGTGCACACTCACAACTCCAGTGAGCCCTCTTTCCCATCCGTGGATGATGTTAATACAAATGTGTCCTACCCGCCTGTCCATTGCGCCCATGCGCCGACCTGAAGATTGCACGGGCGCCAAAAAATCGGCTCCAATTGGACATTTAAGGGCCTTAGGTGGCCCGTTAATTAATGGCGGGCACGCGTAGGACATCAACGTGCGCCCACCCAGCGAAATATCGCGATGGCATACGGTGACGTCAAGACACTCGCCTGACATCACCGCGCGTTATTTTACATGTGGACGGGCAGGGCCCGGCCCCACAAGCCAACACAAAAATTCTGCCCCATGAGATTTTCTGATGAGACTATTCTGTTCCAAATCATTTTGGTTCCATTAAACTAGAAAGGAAGAGTACCTGATTTATTTTCAGTGATAAATAAAAATATGCAGACTTGAATGAAAATGAAAAAGAAATCTAAGTGCTGAAGTCCGAAATAAGAACAGAAAATACTAAAGACACAAATGTGCTTCCCACCCAAAAGAGAAAATAAATAAAAGGATTAACTCACTAACCCTGCACTCTGAGCACTGAATTGTAGTTGAAGTCAAATGTAGGTAGTAGGTACAGTGTTGCAACCCTATCACTGACCCATACATCCCACTGGGAGAATGGGAGCAGTGACTTCAAACTGCAATGTCTTATCAAACAATAAGACTTCATACATTACATTACTTTTGCAGGCACTTAATTTTAATTATTTTGCCATTTAGAACATGCATAGTGCTTATTTGAGCATGTTTTTCCAGGGCTGGGTAACTTTTAAGTCTGTGCTCTGTTACATATCATTGACATAATGGGTAGAAATTTCCCAGATAGGTGGAGGCAGGTGGAAAAGTCCCAGAAAACGATGTCTGGTTGGGATGCCAATGTCATCCTGCCCTCTTCCTGCTTTTCCTTGAGCAGGTTTCCAATAATGCAAAGAACCTCCTTGGGTCTGACAGGAAATCAATGGAGGTGATGAAAAATGCTATTAAGAGCTTTTTTGAACACAAATTCCCTCTTTCCCAACAGCACATGGTTTCCACAAAGTGCCTGCACCTCACCAGGATCATGGTGAGTGCACAGCGGGAAGTGCTTTTTCAGTGAAACAGCCAGGCTGGGAAGGCTTTTCTCAGTTACACTGAAGAGTCTAGCCAGGCCGTTGAGAGGTTGCTGTTCAAAGCACTTCTCCCAGAGAGTGCAATCCCTGCTTGACAGGCTGTTGTCAACTTTTGGGGAGGTATTTCACCTGTCCAGCACTTCAGCTGCATTTTCCTGCTGCAAGCAATGACCATGCATGGGATCAGCTTATGCAGCACTACCCTGCATCTCCGCTGAGGGGCAAAATCAGAAGCAAGACCAACACCAACACCAAAAACTACCACCAGCAGCAAGAGTCACACCAGAAGCAACATCAGCTGCCTTTTCCTCAGTCGCATGCCCCTCCTAAGGGGGGGCATGAGACCCAGCACTGAGATCCAGCTGAAAGGTGAAACCCCCAACACAGGGTCTCCTTCCCAGCAGAGCAGGTGGGCACAAGTTGCCAATAGCCAATAAGGTGTCTGTAACTGGAGGACCACCCCTACCCCCACCCAAATCTTTGTAAGCCTGCTCTTTGCCTCTCACCAAGTATTGTGTTCTCTCCCCCTGCAAGGTGAGTAAGCAGAGAGATATGAGTGTTCGTAGTGGCTTCTGGAGAGGAGGGAAGGGCAACATTTGTGGACGGTCAATGTGAGGCATGGCTGTGAGAGGGCAATAGGATGAGGGTGAATGTGGGTGTTGGCTGCTGGATGGGTATATGAGGAGCTGCCTTGAGAGAAAGGAATGAGTGGAAGTGCAAGGTGTGTTGTTCTGAGGAGTGCTGTGCAGGAGGATGCAAGGAAAGTCAGAGTGTGGGAATTGACACCTGAAAGTGTTTTTCTATTCACATTTCCCACCCTCCTGAAGTCCTTGATCCTCCTGGTACACTGTCTTCAGGTTGGAGGGACCACATATCTGCTGCTGACTTCCTTAGCCACTTCCATTTACGCCTGCTTTGTTGGAGAGGTTGCTTTCTTCCCCCCATCCTTGGGAGAGCTCACCTCTCGCAGCCCATCAGATACTGCAGCAGGACCTCCCCAGCTAAGAGCAGCTTTTGCAGCTTTCCTCTCCATTCCTGCAGTTCCCGGCCAGCTATTCCAAGCCAGGCCATGACCCTTTAATTTGAAACCTTTCCTTTAACAGAGTGGATGCATCATCCTGCCCACCCTCCCAGATTGGTAAAGGAACCTGGAGATGGAATGATAATTAGATTGCTCTGGGAAAGAGCAACCACAAGGCATGCAAATCAGTTCCAGCAGGAACTAAGTGGACAAGATTCTGCCCAATGTCTCTCTCTTTCTCTTCCACATTCTCCCCTTTTACAAGTTTGACAGTTCATATTTAAGATTTCTCATTTGTAATTCAAAATACGTTCGCAAGTTAGAGCCATCCTCAGGTTTTAGTCAACTGAAATTGTTCAAGTTACACACAATCATTTAAAACTGTTTACTTTATTGATCATCTTGTGTCTTCCAGAAACAAATTATGCTGTTTGAAGAATGTATACTGCCCAGGACACCAAGAGAACTCCTTGCTCGTTTTTGAATAGTGTTATGGGATCTTGAAGCTCTGCCTCGATCAGGACCTTGGTTTAATGGCTTATCTGAAACACCGGAGCTCAGACAATGTAGCCTTCCAAAGTACCGCACTGGAGTTGGGCCTAATTGGATCCATAAGAGGCAGAAGTGCTACAATTGTGATAACCTGACAATCCTTATGGTGGAAATTCTAATGGTTTGCTTTTGGTAAGATGTAGAAGTGTATTGTTATAACTTATCCAGAGGCTAGAATTTTACATTCGGCGTGCGGGAGCGGGCCAGACACACTGGAACGTAAAATGACACGTCATTGAGCACCATCGCGATATTTCGGTAGGCGGGCGCTATGAGGACAGAGGCGTGCCCGCCATTAATTAATGGGCCAGTTAAGGCCCTTGAAGCACCAATTGTATTTGATTTTGCACAGCCCATGCGATTTTTAGGGCATCGCACAGGCACAACGGGCAGGCGGGTAGGCCACCTTTGCAAAAACCTCATCCACGGGCGGGATAAGAGGGGTGATTGAGCTCACTAATGCGAGTTGTTAGTACTTTAGATTATAACTTACTGCTGCTTGCTTGTGTGAACAGGACAACTTCATTTCACTTCAGAGCTGCTTTGACAGAAATAAGAGGCTTAAGTTCAGGATACCAGAGGAGAAATACCACTTTGGGTCTTCTCGGTCTCAGACAGCCTTACCCTACCCTGGGAATGGGGATTGTTGGCCAGGAGTCCCTATTCAGCCTCCAGGGGAGCCACCTGTGGGAGGAGAGGTGCAGGCACAGGGGGTGCAGGGCCAACAGGATGTTCAGGACAAAGGGGCCGCAGAAGATGCCACTATCCTGCTGCCAGGGTTTACAGGCAGCGGGGCAGCTACCTCAATATGTCTGAGGTGCAATGCCTCTCGAGGAAGGCACCTAGCTGGGATACTGGGTGCCCAATCCATCTCCCACACTGACACTGACCAGCTGAGTTTGTTGCTGCTGTGAGGGCTTGCAGGGTCGAGTGCAACCCCAGGAACTCTTGATTCTGTTCCTGGAGCAGCCTCTCCATGAGAGTCGCCACTCTCTCCATGGAGGAGGAAGTGCGCTTGGCCATGAGGGTCATTGCATTATTGATGCTCCGCATGGACTCCTCCATCACGGAGACCATGACACGCATTCCCTCATGTATCTCCGCCAGATCATCCCGCACACCCCTTTGGACTTCAAGCATCTGCTGCCTCACGGACGACTACAGAGGCACATCATCAGCCACCAACTGAGCGTGTTCCTGGTCCGCAGCATTCCTCCGACTGCTGGCGCCCTGGGCACCCTCTGTCTCCACCTGCAACTCAAGCGAATGTGAAGTGCCCTCACCGCTGTGCACTGAGATACTATCCGCCAATCTAATGTCCACCGAGGTGCTGGTATCTCTGCTGATGCCTGCCTGGCTGAGAGGGCGTGACGCTGATGCATTTATATCGACTGTGTCCTCTGGGATGAGCAGCAGGCCTTCAGGCTCCTGACCCTGACGGGCTTCTGGTAAGCCTGAAAGGAAGAACAAGAACATGCCATTAGTTGAAGTCATTACATTGTTACTGTGCATGCCTGGCACCCGTTATCAGTGGGGATTCCATGTTCGAGGCTCACATCAATATACAGTCAACAGTGGAATGGTTGCTATGACAGACATTCTAACTTCAATGCATGGTACTCTTACCTCCCTGTGGCACCCCAACCTCACCGTGACCGGTTGACCTAGATGCATGGCGCCTCTCCAACTCCAGTGCCTCCTGCTCGTATCTGGACAGGATTAGAAGGTGGGGCAGTCCTCTGCCAGTTTGCAACCTTTCAGCATTATTATGGATGTCTTCTCTTGAAAGGACAGAGGAGCACTGATTAGTCTGCCTTGTACCTGCATTGCCATTGCAGCCTGGCCAACCCCACCTGAGGAACACCTTGCAGAGCTTAGCCAATTCGTGACCCTGGAGCCGCAAGACACTCATTCCAAGCAGCCAGGGCTCACACCCTTGCCCAGATGCTGCCTCATTGACATTTGCCACTCACACTCTAAGACCTCTGAGGTCCAGGGTGGGGGGGAGTGGGACGGAGGGGAGCACTCCTAACTGCAGTGCAAAGCGACCCCTGCCAGCACAATACTCACCCTTTCCGATCGCAGGAGGTTATTCAAGCGCATGCGGCACTGCACCCATGTGCGCCTCATCACATCATGGGAGCTGCCCCTGGATGCTGCCTCCTCCCAGGCATGTTTGATGAGGTGGGGGGCCTCCTCCTCCTGTCCCTGGGGATAAGGATATCCCGGCATGCTGCCACCTCCTCTGGGAGGGCAGTGAGACACTCGTCAGAAAATTGCGGGGCCGACTGCCCAGCCGACCTGCCCTCCCACCTGCCGTGTTCAGCACTGACATTCTCCTCAACAATGGTCCTCCGAGTCAATGGCAGCCTTCACATAGCTGCCTGCACTGTTTTTGAATAGGCCACCATTGAACCGGGCGGACATTGAGCTCCCGCCCCACCCGCCCCTTCACGCTGATGGCGGAGTTGTGCATTACGCTGGGTGGGCCTTAATTGGCCCGCCCTCATAAAATGGCGGGGCGGGCCTGATCACGGGCAGTGGTCGGGTTCCCGACCGCCTACACCCGCTCCCGCCGAGCCTGCCCAACACGGGAAAAATTCTGCCACAGGTATCTATTCTACTAAAATTGGCACATGTATCACTTGTTCTACTGAAAAGTCCTACATAAACATTCTTATGGAGATTTTCACCTTAAAATGTTCACGTAGTTGCTCCACTTTATCTGTATTGTGATGTTTATGGATGGATCTAATGATTTTCACCACTGATATGATCACCTAACCCCCAAACTTGTCATGCCCAGGCTGTAGTGTGTGTGAGAGAGAGAGAGGGAAAAAAGGTGGAAAGGGAGTGGGAGAGAGACAGAGAAAAATGAAACAAAGAAAACTGCTCACAGACCTCTTATAGCTTTTGTGCTGTGTTCTTAAAATTTCTAGGAAGTTCATTGGGTTGAGGGAGGGTCAAAATATTTTTAGTCATCCTTATCAGTTCACTAAAATAAAAAAAAATAGTTGAATTTGAAAGACTTCAAATTATCACCTGATTACCATTTCTGTAATGATGACATTTGGAAAATACCAGCACTTTGGAACTTGAAATTCATCTGCAGCCTTTTCCACTCCGACTGTAACTTTGGTGGGAATCTGGCTGAAGAGCTGCAAATTCGGCTGGTATTTGCATATGTCAGGTGCAAGCAAGAAAAAGAATCAGTGGAAGGCACAGAGAGATATAATCAGAGAGACAGATCTACACTGATGCAGGTCAAAGGACTCCCCATGCTGTCAAGTTCCAGAAGCCCAATTGCAATTCTGCCAGGCCCCAGAAGCGTCCTCAGTGACGCCAAAGCCCCAAAACAAACTTCAATTCCCTGCGATCAACGGAGCTTCACTAAAGAGATTGAATGAGCTTCAATTCTTGAAGTCTGTTGATTCCTGCATGATGAGGCAAAGAGCCCTCTAACATTCCACCCCATCCTGGTGGTGGGAACTCCTTTAGGACATCTACTGGCTATTGAAATGCCAAGCTCCTGCGGACTTGCAATCGAACCAGGGTGGGGCAATTGGAATCAGTCACTGTAAATTGGTGGCCTTGATGCAACTTTTAATCAGTATAAACATCCCTATTGTTATGACATGGTGGAACATAAATAATGCTTCAGCAGATCTACTAGTAACTTACAGTTATCTATGGCACACACTGCTTACCTGTCACACTCACTTCCTGTGTCTGACTTTTCCATTACACTTTTGTACATCAGTTTGAGGCAATCAGTACTGAAGAGGTAGGGACCATGTGAATCAAAAGCACAAAAAATAGTTGGGAAGCTGCCAGTCTGAAGTGGCTAAACCTGAAGCAATCATTGCTAAATAACTGGTGAGGAGGACAACCAAAGGACAAAAAGGTAAACCAATCAAATCACTCAAAACAATTTGTGTCCACCATTTCAAACATAACGGAGAACTAACCCCACCTGCACCCCCTCCCCCCAACTACTGTTACTGAGAGGGAAAGAATCTGTCTTGGGCACTGTTGCAAATGGGCAGCATTGGATCAGCCAGCCATCACACACAGAGCCTGATATTTAATTACATTAACTGCAATGGAACTGAATATCAGGGGTTGTGTATAATGGGAGGCCAACTGGTTTCACCCGTTAGCACTACACCTGAGGCGAGGTGAATTTCTACCCCCACCCCCCACCCCTGGACCTTCCATGCTATCTTATTATCAATGCTCAGTTTCAAAAATGGTAAAGGATAAAAATTAAATAGACGCTTAAAGGAACATATATTAATAAACCAAAGTCGATGTATTCACCACTTTTATAGAATAATGGACAAAGTTGTGAAGTTTAGCCACAAAGCTTTGGCAAGACTCCCAGTCACCTTGCAACACAAACTCAGTCTGGTTTGATTGTGTTGATTTTCGGATTGTCTTCAGCCATTTCTGGCAGTTTATGCTTGGACGGGGAAACAAAGTTGCAGGGACTCAATGCTATGCCCCCGCACACAAGAATGACCATTCTGGTATTATTCTGGAAGCAATAGTGGTGATTGGAATATCAGCCTGGATATAGGTGGCAATGTTCAATTTATGTTTCATAACATCATGACGTCAAGCATTAGATTCCCCAATGTTGATACCTCTGACAATCCCCACAACAATGAGAATGCTGGTACATCCAGCAATGCTAGGCAGCCCCTGATAGCCAGATGCAACTTTAAAAAGCTACTTAACTGAAACTTTGAGAAGCTGAAACTTGGTGTGATTACAAAAGTTACAAGTAATGTTTTTATTTGTTTCTTTTTCTACTTCAAGAATTCCACATCAAAGTACACTTCCTGCCTTTCTCTTTAAGGTTTCCATTTCCACCTCCATCCCTGCACATTCCACAAAGGAGGCAATGATTAGAAATCTCTTTACTCCCTATCTCTATTCCTTCCATTTTTAGCACTGAACTTTTTTCCCCAACATGACACCATGTCCCCGCATTTAGTCAGCATTCTTCCCTCAATTCCAAATATGTGCTCTCAGTTTTCTCTTATTTGGGACAAAATGACCTCTAGAGGAGTCCATGAACTTGGGGGTTGTTAGAGCGCCCTAAGGCATATCTCTGTGACACCATTCAAAGATCCCCCTCCTTGGTTTTAACTCTCTGTCTTTTTTAAGCTACTGTTGGGATATTCATTATGCCCAAGGCTGCAGGATTCCCTGTCAATATGTAGCTTAGTACAATTTGTGCCCAATACTATCCCCCACCCCACCCCAGCCCCCCCAGCCCCCCCACCCCCCGATCCTCTTTAGATATTCCAGTATTCGCACTGAAATAGCAAACTGAATTTTGAGAATGGAGACCTGGTGAAGAACTGCTCTGGACACTAATGGTGCAAAACTCAGATGTGTATCCCCTGCTTTATGGGTGCTATGGGTGGCCTTAGGGGTTCAAAATACCATCTATGGCATTCGAGCATACTACTGGTGTGAGTTACACTGAAAGCTATTTTGTTTAGGGCATTAGCACACACAATGTGCATCCACTGGAAGTGTGCAAAACAAGCAAACTATGACATCAGTCAGCGTTTAACACCAGCAATGCCATTTTGAAGCTCAACATTCCAGTTAACACCCCTTTTTAATCACAACAGCTGAAAACCTGTTCAACAGCAGGAAGAAACCTCCAACAGTGCTATTTACAGGGATCATTAACAACTTCCTGGTTAGTTGCTGATAAATTTCTACTGGCTATTGCTATCATTGTACAACTGTTTGGTGCTTTCTGGCGTTCTTTAAAGTTACTAAAGTCTACAGGGGGTGATGTGGCAGGTCCTGAAGGACAGTCCTGACTTCAAGGTATTTGCACAGAGTAGTTGCTGTCAGGCATGGGTGCACTAGCAGCCATTCCCCTTGAAATACAGCGTGACTGGGAGAATGAGTAGAGGCAACACAGGACAGCACAAGTTGATAGAAGAATGAGGAGGGGGAGGGCCAGAAGGGCTCTTTGCAGAAAACCATATCCACCCAGAATGCTCAGGAAGCAATTCTCCTGCCTGAGCCTCAACGAGGAACATTGTGTGAGATGGCTGCACTTCACTAAGGAAGTTCTCAATTAAATCTGCCACCTGCTACAGTCATAACTACAACCTCAGAGCAGGGTGAAGATGGCATTGACTGTGACTGTGAAGATGCCCATGGCCATGCACCTTTATACATTGGGCTCCTTCCAGGCTGGAGCAGAAGATGTTAGCAACATTTCCCAGTTTGCCATCTACTGTTGTGTAAGGGAGATCACTGCTGTTACATTCTTATCCATTCGATGTAGATGTACCAATCACACAATAAGGATTGGTGAAACAATAGTGTGGGTTCTTTATTTGGAGATAAGACTAAGGGCAGGATTTTCCAGCCCCGCCTGCTGCCTGGATCGTCCGGTCCCGCCGAAGGTCAATGGACTTTTTGCTGGGCCGCCGAATCTCCCCCAGGCCATGACTGGGCCGGAAAATCCCAACCTAAATATCAACGATGTTAACTAGAGTGCTAAGTATACGTGTCTGACGCTGCCATCTGCTGCTACAAGTCATAGGACTAATACACCACATCCTGTCAAGGTGATAGTGATTGACAACAGTTTAAGATACACCCCCTTATAGATACAAATACATCATATCACAACTATCACTCTACATTCAAAGAGTGTTGATGATATTTCAATATCTCTTGCCAAAGAGGAGCAAGCAGGGTGAGCACATGGCTTTGCAAGGATTTTGGTTTCCGCATGGGTGTCATTGATTGCAGGTACATCACTTTGTGGGCAACACATCTCAACTCAAGATGTACCTCAACTGAAATGGATTCCACTCTGTCGACATCCAGCTGGTGCATAACCAGTGAGTCATGCAGGTCAATTCCCAATATCCTGGCAGCTGTCATGGCAGCTCACCTCCAACAATAAGTGCAAGAAGCTCATGGACTTTTTTGTTACTAAGGTTGAGACAAACCGATCAGCTGCCTCTGCTATGTCCCTCCCTTCCAATAGCCCACCAGGCCAAGCTTCCTTTAATGCTCCCACCTGCCCTAACCTGAAACTCACGTCCTTCTCTAGTTTCTCCCCTATCTACCCTCATGCCCTCTGTGAGCTCATCTTATCCCTAAGAACCACTTCCTATTCGCTCAATTCTATTCCCACTAAACTGCTGATCACCCAGCTTCCCCTCCTGACCTCCATGTTAGGCTATGTGTAAACGTTCATCTCTCTTCAAATGTTGTCCTACTCTCCTTTAAGTCTGCCATTACCACTCCCTCCTCAAAAAAATCAACACTTGTTTCCACTGTCCCAACTCCCTTTCCTCACAAATCCATTCCCATTTTTCCCAGAATTCCATTTTGAATCCCTCAAATCAGATTTCTGCCCCTGCCATGTAACGAAACAGCTCTTATCAAAGTCACAAATGATATCCTATGAGATTGTGATAAAGATAAACTTTCCCTCCTCATCCTTCAGGACTTGTCCACAGCCTTTGACATGATTGACCACACCATCCTCCTCCAGTGCCTCCTCAGTTAGATGGGACTGCTCTCGCATTGTTCCTGTCTTATCTATCTAATCGTAGCTAGATTGCAATATGGCTTCTTTTCCTGCTCCTACACCATTACCTCTGATGTCTCCCAAGGATCTATCCTTGGCCCCCTCCTATACCTCATCCACATGCTTCTCCTCAGTGACATCATCTAAAGGCACATCATTCGTTTTCACATGTACGCTGGCAACACCACTTCTCACAACTTCTCCACTGTTGCTAAATTATCAGCTTGCTTATTCGACAGTCAGTACTGGATGAGCAGAAATTTTCTCCAATTAAATACTGTGAAAGCGGAAGCCATTGTTTTTGGTCCCCGTTCTAAACTTCATTCCCCAACGACCAACTCCATCTCTCTCCATGGCAAGAGTCTAAAATTAAGCCAGTCCATTTGCAACATTGGTGTTACACTTGATGCCAAGATGAGCTTTCAAATTCATATTCATGCCATCACTAAGACTGCCTATTTCCGCTTGCTTAACAACAACCCACTTTGCTCCCTCTCTGAGTTGATCTGCTGTTGAAACCCTCTTTCATACCTTTGTTACCTCTAGATTTGACTATTCCAATGTACTCTTGGCTGCTCTCTCACATTCCACCTTCCATTAACTCAAGGTCATCCAAACACAGCTGTCCGTGTCTTAACTCGCAGCAAGCCCTGTTCCCCTTTCATCCCTGTGCTTGCTGACCTACATTGGCTGCCGGTCAAGCAAAGCCTTGACTTTAAAATTCTCATCCTTGTTTTCAAATCCCTCCATGGCCTCACTCCTCCCTATCTCTTTAATCTACTGCAACGCCACAATCCTCCTAGATATCTGAGCTCCTCTCATTCTGGCCTCTTGTGCACTTCCAATTTTAATTCCTCCACCATTGGTGCCTTTGGTTGCCTATGCCTGAAGCTCTGAGATTCCCTTCAACACCTCTCCACCTCGCCTTCCTTCTTTAAGACTCTTTGGCCAAGCTTTCGAACATCTGACCTAACATCTCTTTAAATGGCTCGGTGTCTTTCTGGTGGCAGCCTTCCGTCTCATTAGACAATGGTTTGCGGCGTGGTGATCAACTCTGTATTAAATATCACCTGGTGTGGCTCAGTCTCTGCCACATTTGCTGCAGGGGAAGACAATGGGCTGGGAAGCTATATGTTTCGCTGGCCTTGCTTTTTTCTGCACCCTCTTCTCGGCCAGCTTAGCTTTTCGTTTCTGCTCACCACTTCCAATAGCCTGCCAGTCAGCCTCCCGAGATCATGGCCATCAGCAACTTTCCCGTAGTTGTCAGGGTCAATATCCGCCATCTACTTATCTCTCTTGCAGCTGTCCTTGTAATGGAGGTGTGAATGTCGTGACCTAGTGGCCCTTTAAAGGTACTGAATGTCTTTGGGTATTCGGCCATTATCCATGAATGTGGTCGAGCCCACACTGATGTTGTTGGCGTAGCAATGAGTGTATGCTGATTGAATCAGCAAGCTCCAGGACCTCTGAGTTGGTGACCTTGTCCTGTCAATAGATGTCCAGCGCCATACTTATATTGCTCCTGCGAAGCACCTTGGAATGTTTCATTACATTAAAGGCACCATATAAGTTGTTGTTCTTGTTGCAGTACTCAGCAGAACGGGTGTCAAGATTCATGGTGTTCACCGTATGCTGCACAACCATGTCATCATGAGAGCACAGCCTTTGCCACCAGCTTCACACTGAGCAGCTAAAACAGCAGGAGGAAGAAGAAGAAGGAAGGAGACAACCAACATAGCCCTTTTCTGACCAGGCTGTCCATGAACATCTCACCCGACTGCAATACGAGTAACTTTAACACTAATTCTCAATTCACCAACAGTCTCACATTTCACCTTCACTCTGTTACGGATCATCACAGTTTCTGCTTGACCACAATTCAAAAATAAAAGTCACCACAAAATTAACATTTCAAACAAAGTTTAGAAATCAAAACATGCCATATTGCATCAGTTGGTAAACATCATTTTTTTAAAAAATCATTCATGGGATATGGGCATCACTGGCTAGGCCAGCATTTATTGCCCATCCCTAATTGCCCTTGAGAAGGTGGTGGTGAGTTGCCTTCTTGAACCGCTGCAGTCCATGTGGTGCAGGTACACCCACAGTGCTGTAAGGGAGGGAGTTCCAGGATTTTGACCCAGCGATAGTGAAGGAATGACGATATATTTCCAAGTCAGGATGGTGAGTGACTTGGAAGGAAACTTTCAGGTGGTGGTGTTCCTTTGAGTCTGCTGCCCCTGTACTTCTAGATGGGCAGGGGTGGGTTTGGAAGGTGCTGTCGAAGGGGACTTGGTGAGTTTCTGCAGTGCATCTTGTAGATAGTACACACTGCTACTACTGTGCTTTGGAGGTGGAGGAAGTGAATGTTTGTGGAAGGAGTGCCAGTCAAGCAGGCTGCTTGTCCTGGATGGTGTCAAGCTTCTTGAGTGTTGTTGGAGTTGCAGTCATCCAGGCAAGTGGAGAGTATTCCATCACACTTCTGACTTGTGCCTTGTAGATGGTGGACAGGCTTCGGGGAGTCAGGAGGTGGGTTACTCGCCACATGATTCTTAGCCTGTGAACTGCTCTTGAGGCCACAGTATTTATATGGCTAGTCCAGCTCAGTTTCTGATCAATGGTAACCCCCAGGATGTTGATAGTGGGGGCTTCAGTGATGGTAATGCCATTGAATGTCAAAGGGCAATGGTTAGATTCTCTCTTGTAGGAAATGGTCATTGCCTGGTACTTGTGTGGTGGGAATGTTATTTGCCACTTGTCAGCCCAAACCTGGATATTGTCCAGGTCTTGCTGCATTTGGACATGGACTGCTTCAGCATCTGAGCATTGTGCAATCATCAGTGAACATCCCCAGTTCTGACCTTATGATGGAAGGAAGGTCATTGATGAAGCAGCTGAAGATGGTTGGGCCTAGGACACTACCCTGAGGAACTCCTGCAGTGATGTCCTGGAACTGAGATGGTTGACCTGCAACAACCACAACCATCTTCCTTTGTGCTAGGTATGACTCCAACCAGCGGAGGGTTTTCTCTCTGATTAATCCTCTTGTGCAGTCCCTTTGTGACTGATTTATGTGTGCCTTTGCCTGAGCATCTCAAATGCCAACCCAATAGGTGCAGCATGACAGGTGGAAGGCTGCTGACTTTCTTTTTAGGAGATTGCAGCTGGCCTTGCAGTAGAACATCAATCAGTTCTGGACCTACAAAGCACAGCTTTGGTGTGCACCACCATCTACAAGGTGCAAGTCCGAAGTGTTATGGAATGCCCTCCACTCATCTGGATGAGTGCAGCTCCAACAATACTCGAGAAGATCAACACCATCCAGGACAAAGCAGCCCACTTGATTGACACCCTATTCATTACTTTAAACATTAGCTCCCTCCACCACCGGAACACAGTGGCAACAATGTGTACCATCTACAAGATACACTGCAGCAATTCTTCAAGGCTCCTCTTTCAGCACCTTCCAAACCTGTGAATATAAATGCATGGGAACACCACCACCTTCAAGCTGCCGCCAAGTCACACACCTAACTGACTTGAAGTATATCACTGCTGCTGTTGTTGTTGAAGTATATCACTGCTCCTTCAACACTGCTAGGTCAAATTCTTGGAACCCCTTACTTAACGGCACTGTGGGGGTGTCTTCATCACACAGGCTGCAGTGGTCAAGAAGGCAGCTCATTACCACCTTTTCAAGGACTGAGTGACCTTATTTGATGTAGTTTTAAGTCTATGTTAGACTGTTACCACATGTGGACTAAGAACAAGTTAATTACAACATATGGAAATCTTTGCACTTCTTTCTGAGTTGCAGTGTGCCTTGTCATAGTTACAGTTATGTGACAACAATAACACTGTAGGAATGAACCACTTCCAATGAACCACTTTCAAGTCAGTTAGGTGTGTGACTTGGCGGCAGCTTGAAGGTGGTGGTGTTCCCATGCATTTATATTGACAGGTTTGGAAGGCGCTGAAAGAGGAGCCTTGAAGAGTTGCTGCAGCGTATCTTGTAGATGGTACTTCATACAAGAATGATGTATGAAGGCACTGGAGGCATTTGTGGCAACTTCGACGTGTGGGCATCAGGACTCAGAATGGATGGACTTCCTTAAAGAAAGGCTTGATGTCATCTAAATAAGATGTCAGGAGCTTCAGACACTCTGTCATTAACAGATGATTGCCATTGCTCTTTAGTGTTAAAGGAAGCTCTCACACATACTGTGCAAGAATGTATTGCTGGCGCACAACTAGATAAGGAAATTCATCCAAAGCTCTGAACAAGTGGAAAGGGAACAAGTTCCTGAATTGATGACTTCCCAACCCACACTTGAACAGTTTGTGCCAGGAAAGCTCTTTTGCCAGCTGGAATTTCCAAACTTACATTACAAATATTGGATGGTCAAAATTAAATAAACCAAAAATGACTGTCTTTGTGTGGGGGCTGATTATTGCAGCCAAGAGCAATCATCCAACTGGTTTCACGTCAAATGCTACAACTGTCATATAACAGTCTTTACGAATTGCACACGGCAGCATGAATCTCCTATTTGCCAAACTTACACAATCGGCTTTTAAACTCCTGTGTCTAAGTGTGCTGTACAGAGTTCAGTGATACCAAAGCACCAAGCTACCTTCAGAATGACATTGAAGCTTGTCATACAGGCACAAGGGTCAATGTGTGCTGATGCAAGACAGGTCAGTGGGTTGCAAAGAGAAGCTCACTCCAACTAAAAAAATACTATTTTGTATCTACATGGTATGGTGAGTGTTTTAATATATGGATTAAAAGATAAAAATTGGTAGCATTTACATGCAGGTAGGAATAGCCTTTATGTAGTGCCTACTAGATGGGAACTCTACCTTATTTCACTACATTGGTCATAGTACAATTTTTTTTATGAGGCTATTAACTGTAGTTAATATAGAACTCTGATGTATTATTTAGGTTTAGTACATTTGCTTGTTGGAAAAAGAATTCTGCAGTTAAAAAGCAGAAAGAAAGACTTACTTAGCGCCTTTCATGTCCTCAGGGCATCCCAAAGTGCTTTACAATGAATTAAGTACCGTCTTGCATTTACATAGCACTTTCAGGCCCTAAGAGCATTGTAAAATGCTTTACAACAAATTAAATACTTCTGAAGTATAGTCACTGTTGTAATTTAGGAAACAGCGCAGCCATTTTGCGCAGAGCAAGGTCCCACAATCAGCAGTGTGATAATGAACAGATAATCCGTTTTTAGTGATGTTGATTGAGGGTTAAATATTGGCCAGAACACCTGCTATTTTTCCAATAATGCCACTGAATCTTTTACATTCACCTGAGAGGCAGATGGGCCCTTAGTTTAATGTCTCACCTGAAAGTAACCATTTAAACAAAGGTATATTAAAATTTGTGTCGAAAGCAGTCCAGCGATGAACTGTTGGATAGGAATTAGCAAATTGAAGCTGATCTAAATGTGAGGTACAAAACATGGGCCATGTTGTGCTACTCAGCCAAATCAGACTTAAAAATGTGATCTGAGGTGCATTCACGTGATGCCTTTTTGGTAAAGGCATTTAAGAGGGCCTGTGCCTAACGATCGCTGGCAGCATGCAGAACAGCACAATGATGATGTAAGCCAGTGTGCAACATGGCTGTTATGTAGGAACGGGTCTTGCCAATACCTATCAGGGAGAAGCTTAGGAGCAGGATCACAAAGATGCAGAGGAGGAGGAGGAAGTGGAGGGAAGAGGAAGGGAGGCTATAATGTAGACAGTCTCATTTGCACAGGGGCTACATGATCAGACTATTCATCAACGATACCACTAACCGTAACTATCCAACATCTGTTTCCTCAGTCCTCAGCTTTCCTCACTCATTAGCCATCATGTCTTCTTCTTTCTGACAATAAAATGTGAAACATAGGAACAGCAGTAGGTCATTCAGCCCCGCGAGCCTGTCCTACCATTCAGTAAGATCATGGCTGATTTATATCTTAACTCCATCCAGCTACCTTGATTCCATGAGCGTTCATACATTTAATGGAAATGTTAACTTTATGTTTTTCTTTCTCCACAGATGCTGTCTGACTTGCTGAGCATTTCCAGCATATTCTGTTTTATTTCAGATTTGCAGCAATGGCAGTATTTTGCTTTACTTTTTCTATTTTTTTCTAACATCTAGTGATCTCAGATTTAAAATTACTAATTGAGTTAAAATTTACTGCCTTTTGTGGAAGAACGTTCCATACTTCTACTACTCTTTGCATGAAGAAATAGTTCATAACTTCTCTCTTGAATGCCCTGGCTCTATTTTTAAGGCAATGTGCCTCTGTCCTAAACTCCTCCAATGGGAACAGCTTCTCTATCTAGCCTGTCAATTCCTTTCAAAATCCTAAAAAACTCACCTTAACCTTTTATATTCAAGGAAATATAGTTTATGTAATCTCCCCTCGCAATCTCACTCTTGGAGCCCTGTTAACATTCTGGTGGATATGCACTGCACTCCTTCCAAGACCAATATATCCTTTTGAAAGTGCAGTGCCCAGAACTGTACATAGTCCAGATGTGGTCTAACTAGGGCTTTGTATAGCTGTAGCAAAACTTCTTCCTCTTTAAATTCTAGACCTCTAGTATATAGATTATTTTTTCACCCAACCACTACATTTTAGTGACCTATGCAGGTAGACACTTAAATTTATTTAGACCTACAGTATTCTCAGCTTTATATAATGCGTGAATCTACCCTTGCTTGATCCAAAATGGACGACCTCACACTTTCATTGAAATCCATCTGCCACAGTTTTGCCCACTCATTTAATCTATCAATGTTGTTTTGCAATTTTATGCTCCCACCTATATGATTTACTACGCCACCAATCTTAGTTATATGGATCTCTATTATGGCCTCCAAACTCTGCGCAAAGTACTGTGTCAATTTGGTGCTGGACTTTTCCATGCTCCATGACATTATACACAGCCTTTCTGGCAGGCTTTCAAGCCTACCCAGTGTTTGCTTATGTACACCCATCAACCTTCTCCTGTAGCCTGAGCCATCAAAGTTTTTGCCTGATTCCTCTGCAGTAGAACTAGTGTGTGACCTCACCCTCTGGTGAGTTTATGTCTTCTCTATCCTTTCCCCTCTAACCTGGCTCTTGTGCCTGGTGTTTCACCACATGCTGATCTCTCCATTACCCGGGGATTTTACCTGCCCTCTGGAGCATTGGTAAAATGGTGGCAGGAGGCATCGGTACAAAAGCCCGAAATGTTACCACCATCAAGAGATATTTTGAAAGGTGGGGATGGCAGTGGCTTGGCACCTGCAGACCAGAGGCAGGCAGCCAATTAATCCCAAATTAATTGGCCTATTAATGGCCAGCTCACACCTCCAACAGCATTTTGCTGATTTCTGAATGGCCCCCTGCTGGGTAGGGAAACCACCAGGTAGATCAACACTGCCTCCCGGCAGCTTCCTGGGGATGGTGGGGTGGTTGGGGGATCCTTCCTTTCAGGATGCTCAATGGCCAACAGAGGGGTCCCCCAGTGACAATGACCTTCCCCGTGGCTCCAAGATCATTGCTGGGTTCATCCCTCTGATCACCAGAGCCTGCCTGCCTGGCCCTGACATTAAGAAATTTTCTTCCTGTCCCTTTGAGGGTGGCTCAACATGGAGGTGACCTCTCCTTCCCCTGCAGCCTCAGCAGTGGCCACCTGAATCGATGGTGCTGCCTTAATGGGACAGCGGTCCTGCCGGTGCCTCTTAATTGGCTATCACTGGTAAAGTCGCTTCCGTGGTCCCGCCTTTCACATGTGCAGGCTCAGAAACCGCATTTGTTCCTGGTGGTGGGTCACCCAGTGTGCCAGTAAAATGCCGGCCCTAGTCTCTAAAACATCTGCGGTGTCAATCGCTCATTTGTTCCCGCAAGTGTACTATTGAGTGATGGTGTTTTTCCATCTTCACTGCCTTCTTCCCCTTCCTCCTCTGACTAGAAATGTTCCAATTCTGAATACCTGGAATGAACAAAGGACAAGGGCTGGGTTGTGGTTAAGGAAGAGGAGAAAATAAGAAATGTGTGCTTGCACCATCTGCAGCTTGTAAGTCAGTTGAGATTGTGGGATGAGGGAAAAGTGGGAAAAGAGGAGCATTATACCCTCATCATTAATACCTCCATCCTCATCAGTGGCCACAACTTCCACAATGCTCCTCCCAATGATGACCAGAACTGAATCCACCTGGGGGTTAAAACATGTTGCCACGTTTAACCTCGTCCAGTTCTTTGCTACTGCCTCCTGCTATGTGGCACCTGTTCCTTCAAGAAAGAGGGAAGTGTGTCAGTGAATGTAGTGCAATATGTTTATGTCTTATGGCTGTCCTGACTGAATAGCTGCCAGTATTGGCAGTTTTGGGTGCGAGGCTTGCAACAGTGCTAAGTGTCTGAGGGTGTGGTAAAACATATGAATTGAAATGTTAAGTATTGATTGATAGAGACTATTGGTCGGTGAGTGATGGAGACTCACTGAATGAGACTAGTGGTGTTGTTTGTTGGATATGCGGTGCATAAGATGCTGGAAATCCACTGTGATCCTATTCTTGCTTGATGGTAGCACACATTCCCATAGATACTACAGGCACAATCTATTGATAACAGGGATGATTCTTGAGCGGTCCCATAAGTTTTGGGAATCCTTGGAAAGAAAATTGTGGGGAATACTCAAAGATAATAATAAAGTAATAAAATTATGAAGAGTAATCGATTTCAACTTTGAAATACTACACTTCAATTGGAAACCTGGCTAACACAATCGTTGGAAAGAGTGTTTTTAACAAACTATTCTTTAGGAAAGACAGATATTGGATTCAGAGGAATCCCCCCATTGCTTCTCAATACTATAAGTATTGTAAAGTGCTGATAGGGAAAAAATATTGTGGAAGAGTGAAAGAAAATAAACAGCAAACGGATCAGCACATTATTTAGGAAAGCCGCCCTATGTAAGTTAATAGGGAGTTTCGTTGCTGAAATTTCAGTTTAATCAATAACTGTTGAAATGAACATGTATGCATATGAAAGACATTCATAAATCAATATTAATTTCACAGCTACCTGTTGGACACCAAGTAGGGTTCCTGATTCTCATCAATCACTACTTGACATCAGTGCCCACATTGTACATTTGAGTTATTTAGCACTAACTGATCTCACATGGGATTGTTCACACAGGCAGTCTGGGGTTCGGAGTATTGGTTAGTGATAAGATGCACTGAACTAGGCCTGTCCCTTTAAGGCCGTTGCTCAAGGATCACCTGTGGGGAAGCGGTCAAACAGTTCACATCACAAGGTCAATTAGAGGTTAATTGTTGCAGGAAGTTCCTGAAGCTTGGCAACTGCTTGTAACTCCCTGGCTGCTTCCTTCAGAGAAAATCCAGATTATCAAGATCAAAAGAAACTCGGAGGAAACTATGGGCATAACAAAAATAATTTTGGTGCTTTTGTGGTGTGTGACAAGCGATGGACCTGCATTAATTTTTATATGTGCAATCCACAGACAACCTCATCTTTTGTTTCCTTACTTTACCCATTACCACTCCCTTTGGCTTTTATACCATGAACTCTTTTGTCATTTCATCTCTCGTGCTCTCCACCCAATCACAGATCTTCCCTTTTCTTCTTTCTCTCCCTCCCCACCCACTTTCATTTGCTTCAAACACTTCATTCTTGCCTCAGTTCTGATAAAGGTTCATCGACCTGAAATGTTAACTCTGGGCTGAAGCATCCCAGGTTTGCACTAAGTGCAGTACCCGCCAGCCGCAATAGTGGCTTTTTATGCCCTACCAAGTGAGGATCCAGCAATGCAACATCCATCAGATAACCATGCCGTGAGTGATGTGTCCTGTTTCACAGGCCTCTGTCATGCACTAATTATCTCTCCTTGCTTCTGCAGGTACATTTGGGAAACGGCCGACAGAGTCCATGACCCAGGGCCTCCAATCAAGCCCCGAAGAAACCTTTGAAGAGGAACCTGGAGGCACCCTCCTTGAAGTCTCGTCACAGCGCAGAGACACACACCTTGGTGGGACCTAGCTTTACAGTAACCTCGGGGGATTGCAATCTGGTGAGCACATCGCACTATCTGATTCACAGCAGGCTGCATCAGGTACTTCCCAGGGGTTCGGCACTCAGAGGACTGCTGGAGGCCAGAAATTTTCCGAGCCCGAGTCAGATGATGAGCCTCTGGACTCAGTCATGTCACAGTTGCTGGAGCTGCAAAGGCAAGCTAGGGAACATCAGGAAAGGATGTCTGCTGCACTCCTCAGAATGCAAGGCATGATGGAGGAGTCTGTCTGCCTTCACTCTGAGGTGATAGTGTCGGCATGCCAACACACCGAGGTCAACACTGGTAGGATGGCAACTGCCATGGAGACCATGGTCCAAGATGTCACTCCTGCAATGCTGCGCAGGCTCAACTCCATCACTGATGCCATATTTGGCCTCCAACAGTGTGTACGTGAGAGGGGTGTGGGGCAGCTCAATCTCACTCCAGCTACCCCTTCTCCTCAAGGAATTAGACAGAGACCCTCGGGCACCCATAGGGAGGAGGATCAGCAGGTGTACACCTGGGGCCATCCATCCAGGTGACTCCAGGAGTGTCCAGCCCACCTGAATCCCCTCTTCCTGTCACCTCAGCAGCTCCAGCCCCATAGGCTGAGGAGGGCACCACTGTCACACAGCAGGACCAAGAAAGTAGGTTGGTGCCCTACAGGTCTTGGTCCTCCAAAAGGTGCCCACTAAGATCGTCACAGACAGGGCATAGCAGTCAGTAGGCTGCCTCCATCTCAGCTTTGGATGTCAGGGGAGCACCAAGACGTAGCAGCAGGGTTAGTAAAGTTAAGAAGATGTAGTTGCACAGCTTGGGTATGGGTGTTAGTCACTTGCACATAATGGTCACTATTGTCGATAGACCCTCACGAATGTCTCCCTGCCTATGGCTCCTTGTTCTGATGAGCAGTGTTCATGTCAGTCAGATGTGAAACCTTTCTGCACAAGATAAAGGCAGGACTCTCAGTCCAAGGCCTCTTCCCTGTGCAGTGTGTAACATTCAGACCAAAGTGATGGTCCAGCTTCACACTCCCTGGACTCATTACTGATGCCTGCACCTCGATGGTGCTTGTCATTGCTGCCAGAATGTTGTGGGCAAGCGTCACAGAGTTCTCTCATACTCTGTGTGCTCTCAGCACCTTTAAGGTGGGGCTGGCCCCCATCTCTTCAGTATCTGTGATCAGTGACTCTGTGCTCTTGAAGGGCTCAGGTGTTGAAGGCGGACAAATGATCAGATGCTTTTCAAATTTCATGGCTGCATCTCTATGACATGAGCCTGATCACAGAGCACAAGAGTGAGCTGCCCTCAGCCAGACAGGAGTCAGACATTCACAGAGGCAATGTGAAGATTTATGGAGTGACCTCACTGCATGTCGTCATCATCCTCCTGCAATCAAGCGACTATAAAAGCCTCCACTGCATCTCCATGACAGGAGCACTATCACAGAGGGTATGTGTGTTGCCATAAGCCAGACTGGAGTAAAGCATTCATAGATGCAATGTGAGGATCTATGGTGTCTCCTCACTGCATGTCGTCATCATCTTCCATAAATCTAGCAGCTATGAGGGCCTCCCAAGTACACCTACCTTGTCTGGTCAGTGCGAAGGCTTCATCCCCTCGTCATTGCCTTCGAGGACCTCCTCACCCTCATCCCCACCAATGAGAAATTACTGAAGTGTTGTGAAGAAAACAAACCTTAAGACTAGTCAGGAAAACCCACCAATAAAAGGTGGCCAAACACTGGAGAGGAAACTGGATAGCCCCTGAAAACGTGGCTGTTCCTTTCAATGCAGGTAGCAGGCAAACTTTGTGTTGCCTGCTCATTTATATGATTGTGGAGTGCAGGCAGCACAAAATGCGCGGCTGAGTAGATGCATGCCTCAACAGGGAGTCCAAATGCATGTGAGGTTAGCACCACTTAAAGCTAGCCTGCGCTACTTAAAGCTAACGTGCACCTCTTAAAGGTGAGGAAATAAAAAGGAAAATGCTGCAGATGCAGCGATACTTAAATAAAAACAGGAAGTGTTGGAACAACTCAGCAGGTCTGGCAGCATCTGTGGAGAGAGAAACAGAATTAAAGTTTCAGGTCCATTATGACTCTTAAAGGGGAAGTGCATTTTCACTGCGTCAGGCCTGGAAGTGGCTAGTGAAGAGGTTCCTACC
The DNA here is from genome assembly GCF_964194155.1 of Cetorhinus maximus. NCBI lineage: Eukaryota > Metazoa > Chordata > Chondrichthyes > Lamniformes > Cetorhinidae > Cetorhinus > Cetorhinus maximus. Next base: position 81,204,315 of record NC_135887.1, on the reverse strand, counting down.
AGGAAGAGCACAATAATGGCGTGAGAGAGAAGAGGGCAAGCTTCAAGGTTCTCTGACACAGCACTGGAATTCTTGGTACAGGAGATCGATGGAAAAAAGGAGGTCCTCTATCCTGAAGGGACCAGGAGGCCCTCCAGACACAGCGGAGGCAGTTGGAACAGGCCAATGCCTGTGCTGTAGCTCCAAGGATACTAATATAGTGCCGCAAGAAGTTCAATTACCTCATACGGCTGGTCAAAGTAAGTGAATGCATCTTTAAATGCCAAATTTCTACAAATTAACCATAAACCTCAAACTCTGCTCCATTCACCACCTGCCCTTCACTCACCAGCAATCTCCAACAATCACAACTTCTACCTCACAATAACAAGCTTACCTCCACCCTCAACACAGTTCACACAGCTGCAAGCCACACATTCATTTCTCCCAGCTTGCACAAACTGCCAGCTATTCAACTATGAATTTATGACATCGACCAAACAGACTGACACACTTCCTTCTCTCTTGCACGACAAGGCGGTATACAATTGCAGGAAGCAGCAACTAACCAGCAAGTGACAGGTGCAGCTGCATATCCTCAGCCCGATGAGATAGTGCTTGCCATTATTGGAGCAGCCATGATTAAGGCTGGGGCCCGTGGTGAAGCTGAAACCATTGAAGATAACGGTATAATCATACCTAAACTATCCTTCGAAAATCCCACTTCTCCCTCATCCCACAACCCCTTCTGACTTACAAGCTACAGGTGCATGGACCTCTTGCTTTCCCACTACCCACTCCTCCACACAGGCCCCCCCAACCCCTCCGCCATTCCCCACCAGAAACCTCACTCTTGTGCCTTTCTCCTTTCAGATGCCCAAGAACTGCAACCTGGCAAGGCAGTCATACAGCAGCAAAAGGTGATAGAGGAAGAATAGACTGATGATGAAGAAACACTGTCATTCAATCTCACACTCACAGCCACCAGCCCTGACAATGACAATACGCATACCTTATACGGTAGCATAGACGTGCGATCTGCATGTGGTAAGACATGAGCATGAATGACCTGCAGTCAGGGAAGGGGCAAAGGGTAGCACAGGTGCCAGTCCGCTGGAGGGTGAGGTAGTATAGGGGTTTTGCTGCAGAGACACAGATGAGCACTTCTTTGATGTGGTGTAGGGAAGAAGGCCAAAGAGTACGCAAAATTATTGGTGCATTGGCAGACCTAACAGAAAACCTGTGCTCGTGTTTAAGGAGCATGGAGGAGTCCAGCATCGACTTTACACAGGGTTTTACAGAGCATGGAAGTATCCTTTCAGTGTAGAACTGGTGTCCAACTTCATTAGCACACTTGGGGGCCTAATCATGATGCAGTGTCTGATGGCCGATGTCTCAGCTTCCACTACAGCACAGGTAGAAGCTGCACCATGTCTCATTGCTGCAGTGGAAACTCAGACTGAGGTCATCTCACGTTGTTGCCATGCAAGCGTAGCTTATCACCACACAATGGTTGTGGATACTAGTATTCAAATGGGCTTGCAAATGCTCACGGCGGTCCACAATATGTCCTCCAACACATTAGTAGTATTCTATTGTCCTAGGGGTATGGAAGTGATTCCATGGATCAGGAACCTGCTGCCTTCTCTCAGGGTGACAGCATGCATAAGGATGTATGAACACAAGAAATAGGGCAGTAGACCATTTGGCCCTTTGAGCCTGCTCCACCTTTAAATAAGATTACGGATAATCTTCTACCTAAACTCCATATTCACGCACTATTCCCCTATCCCTTACTATCCAAAGAATTACCATTTTCTGCTTTGAACATACTCAATGACTGAGCATCCACAGTTCTCTGGGGAGAGAATTCCAAAGATCAATTATCCTTTGAGTGAAGAAATTTCTCCTCATCTCAGTCATAAATGATCGATCCATTATTCTAACATTCTGAAGTATTGTTCTAGGCTCCCCAGCCAAGGAAAACATCCTCCCAGCTACTACCCTGTCAAGCCCTTATGAATATTAAATATTTTAATGAGATCACCTGTGATTCTTCTAAATTCTAGGGAATATAGCCTTAGTCTAGCGAATCCCTCCTCATAACCCCAATGCTTCATCCCAGGAATCTGTCCAGTGAATCTTTGTTGCTTCCAAAACTGTACACAGTACTCCACCAAGGCCTCAATAACTTTCCTCTTGCTGCAGTACACAGTGACCTGGAAGATATTAAAGATATCATCTACTCCAGCCTTGGAAGGAACCTAATGCAAACAAAAAGGTCCCTTCACAGCCACCGGCAATGCCGACCTCCCGCTGCACTGAGATTGCAGCTATGGATATAGCAGCTGGTGGAATTCAGTGAGAACCTCTTTAGTGAAATGGAGATATCTCACACACTGTTCCTCATTGAAATTGATAGAGGAGACATACCCTATAAAGGATTTCAGTGGATATGATCCCCTATTGAGAGCCTTTCACCTGCTGCATGTCCTCCTCTGTGTTGCTTCTGCTCACTGTCTTTGTAATGCTGCAGGCTAAGAAGGATAGAAACTACCATACCCATGACTGGGAGCAAGGGGTCCAAACAGAATCCTTGAAGTCAGAAACAAGGCTTTCACTAAGTGCTGCGCCACTTCCTGTCAATTTCACCAATTTTAAATAGCTGTACAAGCCACCAAACAGCTCTACTAACTCAGCAGTAAGTACTAATCAATCAGCAACTAACCTAAAAATAATTGGTGTTCCTTTTAAGTGAAACCAGTGGAGGTCCCTTCTTGCTGCAGAATGCTTGTTAGCTGTGTGAGGTTAAGGGAGGACATTTTCTGGGGTATTGAGGTTGAAAATAGCAGCACAGACATCAAATCAACAGTACATGCTGAATGATATCAAAATCTGCCTACTCGGCCTACTTCCAGCACATGTTCCCAGTACCTGCAATACCAACCTACTCATAATGGAATCAGGCGTGTGCACACTTGGCACAGGTATTGATATCGAAGTGGCACCCATAGTGGTGACAACACAAGTGCTATGCAACTGAATTTTGTGCCGGCTGACTCCTTAGCAACCCGACTCCCTCCTAACCCATTTGTTTTAACTTATCCTTACCCCTGATGCCAAAGCATTTAAATCTGGTCTGGCCCTTCAACCCATTGTCATATCAGGCCTACCCCACCACTCTGTTGCACCCTCAATCTGTTTGCTGCCTTTCAGCACTACAGTATAAAGTTTCAACTTTGTCTTTTGTGGCAAACTAGTACAGCGAATCGCCAGCCATTTATAGAACCAATGTACTTTTCATTCCATTGATGACAAGCTTCTCTGCAAACTGCCAGCTTTTTAGCTCTCTTGCTACTGCAATAATATCCAGTTTTTCCAGACCTCCTTCCCTGTGCTGCGCTTCCACAGGAGCAATGCCAAATCCCAGTTGTTTCGAATTCCAGTTGTCCCAATCTCCAAGGCCAACCTCCTTAGCGATGCCAAAGCCTAGAACCTTCCTGCTCCATACTGCCAAATCACTGGGCTCCCCCCAGGGCTCCACATATCCTGAATATCATTTGCATCTCTTCTTGTGCAATTTTTTTTATAATTGATTGGCTCAACCTTTTTATTTAAAAAGCAGCATCAAATTAAAGAAGGAGTTACATTTAAAAAGCACTTTTCATAACTTCAGGATGTCACAAAACACTTTACAGCCTATGATGCAATTCTGAAATGTTGTCGTTGTTGTAGGAAATGCAGCAATAAATTTGAAGGCAACAAGGTCACAATAAAGGTAATGACCAGATAATCTATTTTAATGTTGGTTGAGGGATCGATGCTGGCCAGGGATATGGGGGAGAACTCCCCTACTCTTCTACAAATGCATCATGGAGTCCTTTACTTCCACCTGGGAGGCTGATGGGGCTTCCAACTCATCTGAAAGATGATACCTCGACAGTGAAACACTCTCTCAGTACTGCACTGAGATGTCAGCCTAGCTTATGTGGTCAAATGTTTGGAGTATGATTTGAACCCAAAAACCCTCTGACTCAGAGGGAAGAGTGATACCAATAAGCTTTGGCTGACACCAAGAGAACTAAATAAGCGCTGTACCCATCAGGAATGAAAGCTTCTTAAGTTAAAAAAAGGAATCAAAAATTAACTGACAGCAACAGCTACAAATATTTTGGCTGTTGCTTTGAGGTGTTTAATTGACTTTTATCCCCAATTGAAAACCTATAGCCCTGTCCTGCCTCCCTAAGACCCAAAAGTAGACAGATTAAAGGTGAGTTGGGGTCAATTTTGAGATTTTTAAAATTTTAACATCTCACAAAATGTCAACCCACCCATTTTTGCTGGTTATAATTCACCCCAACAAGTCAACTAGTCCAAGAGCACTAAGCTTCCTGATCAGCTGCACACCTTTTAGAAACTGTGGTAAATGCATCCTCAAAGAATTACAGTCAGTATGTAAGCATGACTGATCACTGTTCAAACCATGCTGATTGCTCCCTGTGATACTCCTAGTCTTTAGAAGCTCATTTATAGCATACTGCAGAATGCCTTCAAGCACTTTTTGCCGCTATAGGAGGCTAATTGGCCTGTAATTACTAGGTATATGCTTTATTCCTCCTTTGAATATTGGAACGACATTTGCCATACTTCAGTTTGTGGGTACTTCTCCAGTATTTATGAAGGTCTGAAAAATATCAACCAAAGCATGACTAATTTCCTGCTTAAATTCCTTACAGATTCCAGGATGTATCCCATTTGGCCCAGGACCCTCACGAATATTTAATCCTTCCAATTTCGGCATAGCAAATTCTTTACTGACTGGAACGCTTCGTCCCATTTACTATGACTGAGGACATGACCTTATTTTCAACAACAGTCTACATCAAAGCCTTGTGTACATTATATCACACATAATATCTAATAGGATGCCCTCAGGGACAGATAGATGGGGGAGAGGAGTCAGTGGGGGCGGGGGGGAGGAATATTTTTTTCACAGAGCCTGAGGTGGCTTTCGAGGCGGGCTGGCCTGCAAACTCGCCCCAGACGACAGCGTGCCGGTTGCCCAACGTGTTGCCGCCTCCTCGCGACTTATCTGGAGGCGGCTTCAGGGGAATGCAATCAACCCAACTAAGGAGCCAGATGACGGTGTTAATTGAAGTAGGGCAGCGATTTTATCGGCATCACATGGACCATGCTCTGTGTCCACACTCCAGCAAATAAAAGGAGGCAGAGGTGGAGGCTGTGTTACAGGATATTTAAAAATAATACCAGCAGTAAATGGTGAGGCCGCTGCCTTCCCATCTCACAGCTTTCTGTCTGCAGAATTCCTGGAGCTGGATGTCTCCCATCACCATGAGCCCCATGAGGTCTCAGCCACTTTCCCGATGCTGATGGCAGCTCCAGTGCTTCCCTGCTGCTTGGGCTCAAGCCAGTGCTCCCATGGGTCACGCTGTGAGGGTTGCCAGCCTCTCTTGCCGTTGTCCGCACTGTCTTGAGCTCCCACCTCCAAATCCCTCACGCCGTCCCTAATTGGACAGCGAAAAATAGAGGCGGCCTACTAATTGGCTGTCTCCTGTAAAATTCAGCCAGCAAGGTACAGTAGAGCTGGGCCGGGAGTCGGAAATGGTCCAGATGTTTGGTGCCCGACACTTGTGGCAAAACACAGCCCATCGTATCTTAAAGCATCAGCCATCCGTCCGAGGTTGAAAAAATATCATGACTGACTCAAATAGCCATCTAACTGTAAAAGCTACAAGGCAATATCTGAAATCAATAGTAGCAAAAAAAGTTCTCACTGGAAAAAAGTTCACCAGGAATGATGAACCAGTGGTAAAACAAATAATCTGATATCATTTTATTTTAAAACAATTCTAAACTAGCAAATAGCCCAATACTAACCAAACAATTAATGTCTTCACTGTTTGCAGTGACCATTTTATTTCTTCACTCAGGTAGAGCAAACAACTTACAGTATTCTCTCATACAATCCTACAGTACAGAAGGGCCATTCAGCTCCTTATGCCTCTGCTGGCTCTTTGAAAGAGGTATCCAATTTTATTTAATTAATTTACTGGATGTGGGCATCGCTGGCTAGGCCAGCATTTATTGCCCATCTCCAATTGCCCATGAGAAGGTGGTGGTGAGCTGCCTTCTTGAACTGCTGCAGTTCATGGGGTGTAGGTGCACCCACAGTGCACAGGAAGGGAGTTCCAGGATTTTGACCCAGCGACAGTGAAGGAATGATGATGTATTTCCAAGTCAGGATGGTGAGTGACTTAGAGGGGAATTTCCAGGTGGTACTGTTCCCATCTATCTGCTGCCGTTGTCCTTCTAGACGGTAGTGGTCATGGGTTTGGAAGGTGCTGTCTAAGGAGCCTCGGTGAATTCCTGCAGTGCATCTTGTAGATGGTACACACTGCTGCTACTGTGCATCAGTGGTGAAGGGAGTGAAAGTTTGTGGAAGGGTGCCAATCAAACAGGCTGCTTTGTCTTGGATGGCGTTGAGCTTCTTGAGTGTCGTGGGAGCTGCACTCATCCAGGCAAGTGGAGAATGTTCCATCACACTCCTGACTTGTGCCTTGTAGTTGGTGGACAGGCTTTGGGGAGTCAGGAGGTGAGTTACTCACCACAGGATTCCTAGCCTCTGACCTGCTCTTGCAGCCACAGTATTTATATCGCTAGTCCAGTTCAGTTTCTGGTCAATGGTAATCCCCAGGATGTTGATAGTGGGGGATTCAGCAATAGTAATGCCATTGAATGTCATGGGGTGATGGTTAGATTCTCTCTTGTTGGAGATGATCATTGCCTGGCACCTGTGTGACATGAATGTTACTTGCTGCTTGTCAGCCCAAACCTGGACATTGTCCAGGTCTTTTTGCATTTGGACATGGACTGCTTCAGTATCTAAGGAGTCACAAATAGTGCTGAACATTGCAATCATCAGTGAACATCCTCACTTTTGACCTTATGATGGAAGGAAGGTCATTGATGAAGCAGCTGAAGATGGTTAGGCCGAGGACACTACCCTGAGGAACTCCTGCAGTGATGTCCTGGAACCAAAATGATTGACCTCCAACAACCACAGCCATCTTCTTTTATACTAGGTTTGACTCCAACCAGCAGAGAGTTTTCACCCTGATTCCCATTGACTCCAGTTTTGCTAGGGCTCCTTGATGCCACATTCGGTCAAATGCAGCCTTGATGTGAAGTGCAGTCACTCTCATTTGCCCTACTCTCCTGTTTCTTCCCAAAAATATTACCTTTTCAACTATACCTTCGAGGCCCTTTTGAAAGTAAATATTGAATCCATTTTCACCAACTTTCCAAGCAGTGCATTCCAGATGCATAATTTCGCTCATCTCCTCCATAATTCTGTTGCCAATCATCTTACATTTCTATCCTCTGGTCACTAACTTTTTACCAGCAGAATCAGTTTATATAAAATGACAAAAATAAAACTACTTACTTACTGACAAAATTACCTCAATGTTAGAAATGCTTGAAAGATGTTTCTCTGAGACTGGCCTGTGCTCCAGTGTGGAGTCTGGATTTCAAGTTGGAATTCTGACAATTAGCTGCTGGAAACAAATTATGTCTTTGAGGGACAGAGAGCATAACCCAGAGTTTACAGTGATATTTTTTTCAAACAACAGCACTCTCAAGCAACATAATTAGTGCCAATCGTAGGCATTGACTGAAATGGGGCTTTAGGAAGGACAGACCTGACTTACTTCTGACAGTGTCAAATACTGTGATGGGCAGCTTCTAGAGAAGCACCTGGCATTATAGGTAGTTAGGCATTCACACATGACAGTGACACCACTAGGGGAGTCTCTTGACACAGTTTGGAAAAAGCAGCTTCTACAAATACTTTCTCAGTCAAAATAAGAAAGAATATTTAGCGAAAGAAAAAAATCATAAACAACCATGGTTTTCCCATTAAGTCTTCCACACAAACAAGGTGGTTGAAACAGTTTAATTTTATGACTCTTTCTCACCAACATCCACTCCTTCACCTTTTATTCCTTTTTAATATTTTACATCACAGCTGTGAAGAGGAATAAAGGGAAGTTCCCGGAAGGATGAGATCCTTTTGTTAACATACACTCGTTTCTCTGTACCAATTTGATTCTTGCCTTGTTTATGCAAAGTTAAAAGTATGAGACATCCTTAATCAATCACCTTCATTGTTTCCCTTTCTGTTGATTAATTTGAAAACCCTTGTTTCCTTATAGTAATTTGTGTAATTAGAAGTTACTGATGAAATGTAATTACACTATAACATTGTAACACATGATGCTTAGTTCATTATTTAAGCTCATGGTATAGAGTTCCCTTCTACTATACTTCCACACCACCTCACACACAAAGAATATTCAGACAACATGAGGGTGAAAAGGAGGTGATAACAAATTAACAATAGATTTAACTTCAATAGAATTAAAAATTGGGAGATTATATTGCAAAAAGTTTGAGTGGGGCTGAGGAGCAAATGGATCTGAGAATACATATGCACAATTCACAAAACATTACGATGCAGGCCAATAACACCATAATGAAAGCAAGCTGAGCATTAGGGTTTATTTATAGCAGCCTATATTTCAAAAGTAGAGAAGTTTTGCTAAGCTTGTATCGAACCTTGGTTAGACTACACTTGGAGTACTGTATGTCATTGGTTTTCCGCATTATAGAAAGGATATAGAAACAGTGGACGGGGTGTCAAAAATGTTTACAATGATGTACCTAGATTAGAGGTTAAATCTATCAGGAAAGGTTGAAAGCCTCGACCTCTTTTCTCTAGAAAAGAGAAGGCTGAGGAATGACCAAATAAGCATCTTCAAAATTATGATAAATTTGACAGAATAGACAGGGAGTGGAGAACAGCAAAACTAGAGGACATCAATATAAATTATTCAGCAAGAAATCACATAGCAAATTTAGAAGAAAATTCTTTACCCAGGGATTGATGAGACTGTGGAACTCGTTACCACAGGGAGTAGTTGAAACTAATGGTTTAGATGCTTATAAAGGAAGTTAGATAAGCACATGAGAAAGAATGGAATAGGTTATGCTGATAGAGTTAAGGAAGGATGGGAGGAACCTCAAGTAGAATCTAAACATCAGCATGGACTGGTTAGGTCAAATGGCCTGTTTCTATCTGTTCATTTTATGTAATTGGCCTTTTTCCTTACTTGTCGAAAGTGATAGAGAAAACTTGTTAATTGAGATTTTCTCTGTTGCAAGTAATAGTAACATCTCAAGCATCCAGCACCTCAGGCATACTTATTTCATGCACTAGCGATGTCTTGCCTCACCCCTCCCCCCAGCAAATTGTCTCCTTACCTGCGGAGCAGTCTGACTCTTCAATTCCCTTTATAGAGTTCACACCTGAACATTACTTTATCTTTTCTCTCCACAGATGCTGCCTAAGATGCTGAGTGTTAGCAGTATTTTCTTTTATTGTTTCAGATTTCCAGCACCTGAAGTATTTTGATTTTTGCTTTTTCCAACCATTAGCCAGAATTCCCTCTTTCAAAAAAGGAACTATTATGATCATAAATGAAGTTTATCTTCATTTCACACTGGACCCAGCTGTTCTTTCCCTTTCATCAGCTTGCAAAGCAGGGGAAGGGGAGAAACTGGTAGTTCTTTCAGAGATCCAGTACAGATATGATGGAACAAATGGCCTCCTTCTGAACTGTATAATTCTGTGTCTCTAATTTTATCGGGGCACCACAGGGATTCTGAGTTTCTATGGAATTTTTAAAAAAGATGACATACAATATAATCACCCAATCAGCATCTAGACAGAGAGAAACATTTCAGGTTGATGACATCAGTGTTGTAATGAAAGGTCTTCAACCTGAAATGTTGGGCAACATTTCCCCTTGTCGAGGGGAATGTGCAGGAGCGGGCGGGTTCCTGATCGGCGCCCCCAGTTGGGGGCGTGCCGCCATTTTACGTGGGCGGGCCAATTAAGGCCCGCCTAGTGTGATGTCCGCCAGGAAGTGCTATGCGCTCCCTGTGCGGGCAGGGGGTGATTCCCTGAGCCAGGAGTGCACTCCTTCACGCGTGCGCACGAAAGAGCGCACAGATCTCCCTGAGGCAAAATGCTGCCTCAGGGAGATCAGCTCAGGCTTGAAACATTAAACAAAGATAAGAAAAAAATTTTGATGCCATGTCCCCTCATGTGACACTGCCACATGACTTGGGACATGTCCATAGCTTTAATTTTAAAATATTCTGAAATTTTTAAATCCCTCATGAAACCTCATCCCGCCCGTGGATGAGGTTTCATGTGTTTTCAGAAGCCTGCCTGGGCTTCCAGCCTGCCCGTCAACCTTAAGGTTGGACGGGCAGGTCCATTAATGATTTCAATTACTTTCTTAATGGCCTTAATAGGCCGTTGACAGGACAGCGGGCATGCGGCTGACTTGGCTGCGCCCCTGCCAACCTGAGAATGTAAATGACGCGGGGTGACATTGGGATGCCCGGGCCCCCTCTTGCCTACCGGATGATGCAGCCCACTAACGTTGTTTCTGTCTCTGCAGGTGCTGCCTGACCTGCTGAGTATTTCCAGCATTTTCTGTTTTCATTAATGCTTCTTTCCTTGTTGGACTGAAAACATACTAACCTAGAAAGCAGTTCTGGAAGCATTTTAAAATTAATTCCCCACATGAGCACGGTCTATCTTGAAATAGTTATAATGACCCATCATTATTGCCCTATGGCTATTATTTATCCCTGAACATTCTGCAAATTCTCCCCCTCAACCTCACCTGCACTGTTTAATGGATTGCAATGCCCAAGATGTGTACCATTTCCCAATCTATTCCTTAATTCTATCCACATACATTCTGCTCTAATACAATACCTTGGACATCCTTACATTGTTCTACTGTGATAGGATCAGTAACATTGCCATCCCATCTCCCATTTTTCCTTCCCTGTCAATCCTGAAAATATATAACGAGAATACCCTGTCCAAATCCAAGACACATCTCCATCGTAGCTATAATATCATACCCCTCCATAGCTATTCTAATTTTCTTGTTTGTTTAGAATGCTTGGGAATTCACATACATATCATTCAAACGTGACTCCAATATTTTGGAACATTAATCTATATTCTTTTTCCTGATATTCTCACTTAATATTTTGTAATATTCTTTCCCTTGCATAAAAACATGTGTTTTAATTGTATACTACCTGATAGCCTCTTTCTTTCTGTTCTTACAGTATCATCTCGCTATTTATTTTGTCTTCTGCTTCTGTTCTAATAACTTTAATAATTGTGCTCTCCCTCTTTAGTCTCAAAATTTAGACTTTCACCATTACCCATCATGCGTTTAATTCTTTCCCACTGCTGTTTTTAACCTTTCCACAAGACAATTTTTAATTCTTTCCCACTGCTGTTTTTAACCTTTCCACAAGACAATCATTCCGATGAAGGCTGTCCTTTTTCTCCAGCCTTCCTTTGATGGAAATATCTTTCCAATGCCGCAAGAATGTGAACAATTCCTTAGTGTACCAGCCCTGCAACCACACTTTGAACTTTCTAATCTTCTTCTCCTCAACCTTTCCAGAGACTGCTATAGGCGGCAATCGGAGATTACCATCCTTGAGGACTGTTTTTCAATCTGGTGGTTAACTCCCTAAACTCCCTTTGCAAGACCTAAAATTTACATTTTTCTATGTCATTCATTCCTACATGGACCACAAAGTTTTTCTGCCCTCCCTCCTTTTCCAAAAGTCATCCTGTGATGTATTTTACCCTAGCACCAGAAAGGCAACATAACATTTGCTTCTCCCAGCCAGAACTGCAAATAAGAGTTGCCTAAAGCTCTGGGGATAGAATCCCCCGTCTATGCCTCATATTTTTGTAACTACCTGCCTCTTATTCCCTTGGGTAATTTATTGCTTTATTGTACCACAGTTTTGCTCAGAGTTCTGAGTTAGTGCAATTGTCCACTTCATATTTACCCAACACAAAGTATCTATAGTACAGTTCCAATTAATCAGGGATTCTCTGCACCTACAAGTCCTGCCTTCTTTCATTGTCCCTGTGGATGGTCATCTTTTCTTTGTTTCTGGTCTGTGTTCTGAGCTGCCTAGCACTGCTAGAGGATCCAATCCAAAAAGCCTATATACCCTGCCTGAAACTGCATTCAGTAGGCAATTGCTGATCAACCACATCGATCCTCTTGCTACATAATTTAAGGCACTTGGTGCAAATGTGCTACCCCTGGACACACTGAGGATACACATCACCAGGTTGCCTGCACTGATAACTGTGCTTAGCTTAAAAAGTAGATATTATTAGCCTGGACTAACAGTAAACCCTTGCAAGAATCAAATTCCTCTCACACACTTCACACAAATAATAATTTTAGAAAAAGAAACACAATTCTGATCAGTACTTCAGCAGTGATTGGAACCTGAGGGGCCATCAGGGCTCATGTTTAAGTCGCACAACAACACAAAATGAGGTAAATTACATTCTCATAATATGTTAGACATCATCATGGAAACAGCTAATAGTCTGAAGTGATTAGGCTCTGCCTGGTAATTTTACAAGAACAACAACTTGCATTTATATTGTGCTTTTAATGAAGCAAAACATCTCAAGATGCTTCATGGGAACATTATCAGACAAAAATTGACATCTCGTCACATTAAGTGATATTACAATAAGTGACCATAAGTTTGGTCAAAGAGGTAGGTTTCAAGGAGCCGTTTAAAGGAGGAATGAATGGGAACGAGGACAATATTTCTGTATAAAAGGTTTAGCCTAATTTTTAAAGGCATGTAACTGCAGTTGTTACTAATGAGAGATTGTTTAGAAAAAGGCATTTGGAATCTTTTGCTGCTTCAGGGGGTGGTAATGGGTGAGATCATTGCTCTCAGTAGGGTGACGCAGGATTAATTTATGCATGAATCACTATACTTTCCTCATTAAATTGTCCACACAGAGAATAATGTTCATAGAAAAAGTGTTTTGGTTCTCCCTGGAGAACAAATGATTACATTGGCTCTTGTAGCAATGGCAACATATGTCATCTGGCAATTGAAAGCTGTCACTTTTCTGGTTCTGGGAAACAAGAGTTCTCTGAGATATAACCTCATATAACATAACAATGCTAGTCCTTTTTGGAATACCATTACTCCTTTGTCAAGAAATCAACTTCAACTGTAGATGAAATTAATACAAAAATTAATAAAAAATTCTTGCATTTATGGTGCCTTTCATGACCTTAGGATCTATCAAAGCATTTTATAATCAATGAAGTACTTTTGAATGTCGTCACTGTTTTAATGTAGGAAACACAGCAGCCAATTTATGCATAGCAAGGTCTCACAAACAGCAATATGACAGTAACAAGATAATCTGCTTTAGTGATGTTAGTTGAAATAAGCCCTTCTAATTAGGAGTGATAACCTTTCTGCTACATATTGACCAACAGACCTTTGGTTTTTGACAATTATGCCCCTGGCTGAGTTTAAAAGACACTTTGTTGCATAAAATGCAATAAAACTTTGATCATTACACAGTAGTACTGGTCGAGTATCCTTTATCTGAAACCCTTGGGACCGATTGCATTTCGGATTTCAGATCATTTCGGTTTTCGGATATGCATATAGGCCTAGGCCTATTTACACTACAATGGGCGAAGCCTAGGCTAGCTTTGGCCCCAAGTAAATAAAATGGCAAGAAAAGTAAGATGCACTCCTGAATAATAAATAAAGGTTATCCGTAATAAGTTCCCACCTGTGGTACCATGTGCAATTCTGCTTGTAGGAGAGGGTTCGCAAGGTAAACAGCGCAGACAAAAATTCACAAGGTAAACAGTGCAGACAAACAACAAGACTTCCCGCGCTAAAAGTCGGATGCAGTCGGCAAGGTTTGAGTCGGCTCGAGTCATGTTAGCTTGGGTCACAGATTTCCCGCGCTAAAGGTCAATGAGATTCAAAAAAAGAATGATTTTTGGATATGATTGGTTTTCAGATTTACAGAAAAGTGTACTCAGGCTGTATTGTGTTTCCATCAGCAAGATGAGAAGGTATTGTTCCAAAAATCTTTCATTCGCTTCGCAGCCCCATCTGGCAATCCAATAGTTTTGCTACAAAGGCATATTTCACACAAAAAAAGGTTACCAAATTTTTATAATCTTATTTATTAACACATGCCCTTCTTAGTGATTGAAAATAATCATGTCAGTTACGTCATCATGAAGAATGTGATCTACTGCTCTCTTGACTCGTCTTTCCTAAGACCTGAACATTTCTTTTCAAGAAAGCACTGCTCCTTCAAGATAATTGTTTTCATATTTTTTTTTATTTACTCATGGGATGTGGGCACAGCTAGGCCAGCATTTATTGCTCATCCCTAATTTCCCTCATTCAGAGAGCATTTTTAAGAGTCAACCACATTGCTGTGGGTCTGGAGTCACATGTGGGCCAGCAGATTTCCTTCCCTAAAGGGCATTAGTGAACCAGATGGTTCACCCATCTGGTTCTTACAACAATTGGCAATGGTTTCATGGTCCAGATTTTTATTGAATTCAAATTTCACCATCTGCTGTAGTAGGATTTGAACCCAGGTCCCCAGGTTCCAGGTCTAGAATACTAGTCCCATGACAATACCACTATGCCACTGCCTCCCCTTATTTATTCAGCGAGATTTTCCACACCCGCCCGCCGCTGTGATCTTCCGGTCCCACCGCAAGTCAATGGACTTCTGGCTGGGGGACCACCTTGCCCGTGGCAAGTCCCACCCGCGGCAGGGCCAGAAAATCCCGGCCATTGTATACATGCAGGTGAGACCAGTATAATAAGTGTGTATCCTGCACAAGGCAACATAATCTGTGTTGGTTTCACTGAGCATCAATTTATATATATTTCCCTTCACTGTAATGGCATGCTTTGTGAACTTTCTCCAGTCTTTCTCACTGATGCATACGTTCACTAAAAGAACATGTAAGAAATAATTTAGTATTTATCCCTTTCTTCTACTGATGCGCACAAATTATTCCCCTAAATAGGATAATTGTTGATGACATTCCTGCCACAGAGAAGCAATGAAAGCATTGTCACCAGTGCTACCCAATAGACAGACCGGAAATTGAAACGTGAGCCCTTATTAATAACTAAATGTAATGCATTGGCATTATGTAAGAAACATAAACCTAGAAATTGCTATTACAGTGTTTTTGTTTATGTTTAATACATTTGCACCAATTTTTTCTGTGCTAGTGTGCAACGACTTAATACAACTGTAAAACATTTCTATTCAATGCTAATTTAAGAGAGGCATTAGGCTGTTTTACTTACGATAGGTTACCACATCTAATTGTATACCAAAAAGAAATTTGATATGGGTGTGTAGTGCAGTAACTTCAGCAACAGTAGTTCTGTACAACTGTGAGATGCTATTTATTCCACCCCTGACAAACATTGTAATTCACCATCAAGAATGTTCCACATTTGAGATAATGTCTTATGTCCAATCTTTTATATTCAATAATGTAGGGAAATAGTGAAGGAGAAATGTTGACATGTTACCATTGTACTCCTAGCAATTCAAGGAAAGTTCTCTTAAGTCTCCTCCCTGACCTTACTTCACCTCTCCTTATCTCACTCCTTATTAACTCTGTACAATCTAACCTATGTAACATGCAATGGAAATTATAGCTAGCCAGATTGCTTAGATGCAGCCAACTGGTTGAATGAAAATAATAAGTCACTATTTGCTTATGTAAATTTGAACTCCAACGGTAGCTGCATTTCAGTGTTTCTCGAGGCTTTCATATTACTGAAATGTAAGTCTGTGATTCATTATGTAAAGAAACAAATTGGGCTGCACTATTATTTCTGACCTAAGCACCCCAGACTGGAGGTTCCAGACAGATTGCCTCTAAGTGTTAATTTTAGAAGCCGTTTATGATGTACTTATCTTTTAGTGGTTAAATATTATTAATCATTAACACATGTTTTACAGATGAAGAATTTCAAACAACATGTTTTGATGAGCAGCAGCACGCTCTGGCTGTTTAGATCATATTTAAGATTGCTATGCTTGTCTTTAACGACCCATTTAACTAATTTAAGTTTGGCAAAACGCGAGTCAGTAAGAGTTTAACCCCTGCTGTCTAATGAACCATTCAGCACCACACCCAGAGACTGGGTGGACATCGGAAACCTATTTTATCACTCTCAAAACAGCAAGAGAATGTTTACACTGCATCTCAATGTATATGATAAGATCATATTGTGTTGAATCTAATTTTCAGCTACCATTAATGGAAAGTACCACACCAGTTCATAATCATTTGTTTGTTTGAAGTTCCCAAAAAGCTATTATGCTGAGGACCCAGTTGTTTCCTATATATGTTATCTCCTCCCCATCCCCACCCTTAATTGTTTACTTATGCCCCTGCCCTCAGCCATTTCCTACTTTGCTATTGTATTGTTGAAAAACTTGTGTTCAAATGTTCCTTTCCCTTGTCCGTTCCTCTTTATGTCTGCATTTCTCACCTCAGCTCTCCAGCAATCTTACCTCATGCTTCACTTTAAAACTTTGCCCGACAGCTACAGTTTTGAAGCCTGAAGCCCAGATTGACCAAGCCACAACTTCAAAAGTGACTACATTTCAAAAAGTACTGCATTGGCTGTAAAGCACTTTGAGATACACAGTGGTTATGAAAGGTGCTACTAAAATGCAAGTCTGTCTTCCGTTCGTTTGTTAGGAAGCTGAACTGGTGTCAGCATCAAGCATTCCCTGCCGGATATAACATAGGGTAGAAACAGGGGAAAACACCCAGTACATTGCTCCAGAAACACCCCTTAATCTCTGGCCTCAGATGAATGCCTTTCATTACTTTAGTATGATGGCTGCGTGTCAACTTTTATGCCTCCTGTCTCAATAATGATGTTAATTGGTTCCATTATTTTTGGATTATGAGGCTTACATTTAATAGATTTGGACTATTTTAAGCTGATTTCATTTCAAGAACCTTATTAGGAATACGAGAGATTTTCGATTCTCAGTTTGAGTTGGATTCTTTGACTTCTAAAGGAAACCTTTTTAACTATTTGCACCTTCCAGGTTCCCCTGTTCTTTTTCCTACATGCTTCTTTCCTCACCTGATTGTACATGATGGTTGGGATGTCAGGCCCCTCCAATGGCCTCATTAGTACCATTCTTATGGCTGGCAGAGCCTAGATGTGCTCTTGTGTGGTAGTGCTGATCCATTCAGTCAAGAACTGATGAATGTTGGTCAAACATGCTTCTTGAGGGCATTGGCCGCTTGAACTCCAAACAGGAATTTAATACTTCTGAAAATGTTTTACTATATGTTTCATAGAAGTAGGAATAGAAGTAACAATGTCCTTGAAATAGATAGACTTATCATTATTATAGACTTTTATTAATGTTGCCAATCAAAACTATTATGATTGAAAACTGCTTCATTTTTTTTCCATCAACAACAATGCTGCATATTATATGCTGAAAGTGAAGGAGTGTGGCTTAAGAACCATTTTTCATTCCAACTGGGGTCTTACTATCATTGGAGCAACTGATTTGACACAGTGTAACATCCAACAAACTATCCCTTGAATTTCTAGATTTATTAAGAGTACTTGTGACTTTGTGTGATAATGTGAAACAGGCAGGAGCTAACTGGCAGTCCATTTTCCATCTCCCCTGATTTTAAGTTTCATTGAATTTCAATATCAGAATTGGAATTCCAACAGGCCAATCGGACCATCTCTTCCCTAAAGACCACCTGAACAATAACTCTTCCATATCCAACCATTCTGCATAATTTACAAAGCACTGTGACCTTTTCAAAACAAGTTCAGAGAGATATTGAACCCCTCCCACCTGCTTTCTTCTTTCCCCGTTTCCTTTAACTTCCGTCACTTCTAAATTTGACTATTCCAATGCACTCATGGCCAATCTCCCACATTCTCCTCTTGGTAAACTTGAGATCATCCAAAACTCTGCTACCCATGTCTTTTACTCAAATTAAATCCCATTTTCCTATCATCCTGCAGCCCCAGAGCTGTCCAAGATATCCACTAATTCTGGCCTCTTGAACACCCCAATCTTAATTGCCCCACCAGTGGTGGCCATTAGCTTCAGCTGTTTTGACCCTACATCTTGGAATTCCCTCCCTACACCTCACCAACCTCCCTACTTCTTATTCTTCTTTGGAGATGCTTGTCAAAACCTACTTCTTTGGCCAAACTTTCGCCCATCAGTGCTAACGTCGCCTTATGTGGCTCGGTGTCAGATTTTTCTTTATGGCCTTCCTGTGAAGCGCTTTGGGATGTTTTGTTATGATAAAAGGTGTTATATAAATACAAGCTGTTGTTGTTACTGTTGTTAACTCTCTCCCCTAATCTTGCAATGATGATTTTACATTTATGTCTTCTAGTTACCAACTCATTGACTAGTGGAAATGACCTTTCCCTGTCTACCTTAATAAATCTTTCATAATTTTGAACATCCCTATTCAACCTCCTTTTAATTTTCTTTGCTCTAAAGAAAGTAGCTCCAGTTTCTGTGGTCACCTCTCTTAACTAGAGCCTCATTTCTCTGTCATCATCCTATTGCAACTCTTTCCCAACCTGCCTATGGCCTTGACATCCTTTCTAAAGAAAGCTACTTGAAAATGAACACAATATTCTGTCTGTGGGCTAAGCAGCGATTTGTATTGGTGCTGTATTTTTTTTTGCCTTTTTAGTTAATGTCTCAGAAGGTCTTGTAGTGTAGTGGTAGCATCCCTACCTCTGGGCAATAAGCTCTGGGTTCAAGTCCACAGAAGATGTCTTCATGATGTGGCCAAACAAGTTGATTAGCATACTGTAAATACTTCAAATATGCCTGATAGCAGGTGGTAAGAGTGGGAGAGTTTCTTGGTCAGCCATACTGCAGAAGGCAATGGCAAGCCACTTTCAAGCATAATCATGAACCAGTCCATGGTTGCCAATGCCCTCATAGATCATGGTACTTGAAGGAGGAGGAGTTAATGTTCCATTTGTAAAACCTGGGATCCCACATTGCTTTTGCTCCTATTTTGTCAACTTGCCCTGCTACTATTAAACCCTTGAATCTCTTTGCTCCACAACTCTTTTTTTTTTAACAGTTCCACCCTCCTGGCCCTTTCCTCTTCATTGTCATCCCACTTCCCTCATCATTGCTGCTACCTGTAAATGGACAGTACTCTGATCTTTACAAACTGTAGGTAGAAATTCCTGTTCTGTAAGAATTTCTGTTCATTGTATGTAATGGCTGGAATAATTTCCATTGGTGGAAATACTCTTTTAGAAGTAGCAAGAGGGAGAGGAGAGGGGAAAGGAAGAGAGGAGACAGGAGAGGGCAGGGGTAAAGGGAGGGAAAAGGCGAGAGAGGGTGAAGGATCAAGGAGAGAGGAGTGGGAAGAGGAGGGGGAGAGGAGAGTGCAGAGGAAAAGGGAGGGAGAGGGGAGAGGAGGAGGGAAAGGAAAAGGGTAATGGGAGAGAGGCCTGATTCACACTGACTTTAGGCATCAAAAACAACTCAGGGTAGCCTGAGTATCAGCCTACAACATGTAAAAAAAAGTAGTTAGATGGGCTTTGAAACTTAATGGGCAGGATTTTACATCCTGCAGGAGGGGCATAAAATAGTGTGTGATGATGTCGGGCGGGCATCCCAACATCATCGAGCACTCGCGCTATATTTTGGTTTGCGAGACCGCGCAAGAGTCGGCATAATACCCGCTGACAATTAAGAGGCCTATTAGGGCCCTTAATCAATTAATTCAAACCTATATTTTGCTGCCCATCCAACCTTACGGTTGGCGGGCAGCGAATCGGCCAGACGGCCTTGTGATTTGAAATCTCATCCACAGGCGGGATGAGGTTTCCGCAATTAAATAAAAAATAAATATAAACTTTTGGGCAGAATTTTTATTCTGCGAATCTTATTGTGAGCGAATCACATGTTGGGATATTTTTTCAGATTTTAAAATTTGTGGATTTAAAATTGTTCAGCTCCCTGAGGCAGCTCCCTGCCTTCAGGGAGCGTTCAGTGCGTGCTCCCCCGCGCATGCGCAGACTTCTGCTCTCGCACTCATCCCGCCATCCACCCGGAGGTTCTCAGCGCGCGTTTCATGTTGGCTGGTCCTTAATTAGCCAGCCAGCGTGAAATTGCAGTCAGGGCCTGATCATGGGCAGCGGACAGTTTCACGGTCGCTCCTAGGCCCACCTGCTGCGCCCACCCGACAGCCAGAAAATCCTGCCCAATGTGTAGGAATGAGGCAGGAGGAAACCTTGCTAGTTGGCATGTATTTTGGACACTGACCAGGATTGGGAACCCATTGACTTTTCCCCTGACTAGCTGAAGGATGCTGAGGCCAGTTTTCACATCGCCACCCTAGATGAGTTCTACTAGCTACCAGCGCAGACCACGAGTCAAACTGATGAACTTCCTAGTTTGTACGATTCAGTTTTACACTGGGCAGCAAATGGATCTGCTGAGCAGTCAATGTGGTGGATTTTAATGATTTAGTCAGATAGTATTTTTTCAAAATAATGAAGACCATTACAAAACCCAGTGTTAAATAAGCGGGGTATCAAGGGCAGAATATTCCATGCCCACTGGCGATGAGCATGTTTGCAGGCCAGAGTGGACAATATGGCGAGAAGGGCAAAAATTAGTTTCATGTCGTTGTGAAACCAGCTTGCAATTGTCCACTCTGCCCATCAATGGCGGGTCGTGTTTCCCACTGTCACACGTTGGGAACATCATTGTAACACACCTGCATATCATTATAAGCCCAGCTCGCCAGAATCATCCCCCCATGTTGGAGCATCCGAGCACATTGGCGTGATTGCACGCTGATGTGTTTCACACTGTACATAAGCGGCATGCATCTGGTGAGCTGCACTTCACTCAGGACTTCAAGGTTTGTTTGCCTACCTTGCTTCGGGCAGCACTCGCAGTCATAAGCGCCAGGTTTCGCAGACAGCACCACACCACTTTTTGGGGGCTCTGTGGCCAGTATCTACCTACCAGATCAGCTATAAGGCGGAGGTGGCTTCTCAATGGCTGCAAGGCTAGGGCTTGCTCGGGGAAGGGGGAGAAGTGGCCTCAGGCAAGGGAAGAGGCTGCAGGGTGAGAGCTGTACTGGGGAAGGGGTATCCCAGAGTGTGTGTAGGGGCAGGGTGATCTGTGCAAGTGGCCTCAAGATGGTGAGGGCGGAGGAGGCAGGCTCCAGAGGAGATGAGGCCAGATGGAGATGTGAGGGTATGTGTGTGAGAATGGGTGGTGATGTCCCTTAAGCAGGCAGTGAGTGAGATGCCAATGAATGTGTGATGGACTTGAGTGTGTGAGTTTAGAGTGATGAGATAGTTGCCTTACCCTGGCGGCATGGATAAGATCATTCATCCTCTATCTGCATTGGATGGCCAACCTCTCCTGTGCAGCATTGGCACTGATCACTACTGCCATCGCCTACCAAGCCGCAGTGGTAATATTGCTGCCCCTCCTGCGGTCAGAGTGGAGATAGGGGGCATCACAGCAGGCCTCCAGGGTGTCCAAAAGGTGCTTGAGCGACGTGTCACTAAACTGGGGGGGGCTGTAGTCTTCTTGCCTTTTGGGGCCAAATCTTCTTTGCCACAGTCGTGGGCTGGAAGCACTTAGAGGTGTGTGCGCGACTGCACTTTAAATGTGGTGCCCAGTGTGATGAAGCGGCGAGTTGATGGCATTGTGGGCGAATCGGAGCCTGCCCACCATCGAAACAGCATGTTTCCCAGGAATACACAATTAATGAGGCGGGATTGGGATGATACGGCGTGAAAAGCTGCCATTGTGGCAGGCGGGCAAAACATCCTTTCCCCCCCATTACTGCACTTTGTGCAAAATCTGGGACGATTCCACCCCAGGTCTTTCCTATGTTTTAAGCAAGTCATCGCATCACTATAGGGTTTAAAAACAGCTGTTTGAGCCTATATATGCAAAAACTTTCATGTTTCTAATCCCACTAACTGATTTATTGCAGTGTTTTTAAAGCGCTGCTGATGATATTTAAGCAATGTTTATAGAAGGGTTCTGATGCTCCAATAAATCAGACAATAGATGACTTCATTTATATTTCAATGCCTTCTGATGTATACACAACACACCCTTCGTGACAGATGCACCAACATATGCAAACATATGTTAGCATGTTGTGGCAATGGCATTTTGGGAACATATAATCAGAAAGCTATGCTGGTGGTTTTGAAGCAGTGTAAAATCATCAGCTTCAAGACTTTTAATTAAAAACCAATTCAGATTAAGTTTATGGCCTAATTTATCTAGCATTGATCAATGTACTTCAATAGCTCAATGAACTCAACTTATATGTATTATTACATGTTAATTTGGGGTTTTCATTCCCCTGCCTCTCCTGAAAGTGCTGACTCTTTGCTGAGGTGCAGATTATCAGTGACCCTTTAGTGCCTTATTTATAGGTGAGCCTTGCTTCTTAACAGAGCAAACGGATTCTGCTTTCACCTGATGTTCACATGCGCGCAATTCCAAGACACGATAACAGTTAGCAGTTAGGTGTGGGAACTCTGATTGATTTTCCTTTTCTGATTGAAGGCTGCTGTGACCAGTTCTAATGCTCACTGCCGTAACTGGGATCAGCTAACTCATCACAGGCTGCCATTTCAATCAGAGATCTTTCTCAGTCTGTGCAGTTCAGTCAGTGGGGCTGGTTTTGAGTCTGCTTACCTGGCATGAATGGGGTGATAACGGCCTCAAAGTGGGATTGGTAACACTAGCAATGTGCCTGGCTCCATTTTCGAAGGGGCTGACTGCTGAATGTCCAAAGTGCTCATCTGATTTGACCTAAAATGGAAGCGGATGTCCTCTGGTGTAAATAGGACCCTGAACACCATTTTAGGTTGGAGCTGATCAGGTTTGTGCAGTGAAGTCTTGTTCCGGGGGTGATGGAAAAGAAAAGGTATCTCCAGGGCCCACAAAAATATTCTTGGTCAATCCATCAGCCTCAGGCCCACTCCACCCCCCCCAGACCCACGATCACTTCACTCCCCCATCCCAACAACTCACCTTGCTGGTGGCATCAATTTTAAGGCCTCAGTCTGGTGTGCCACACTGGGATGCCTGTTTGGTGCCCCGCAGTTTGTGTGGCAAATTTAAATGAGGCCATGCCTCAAAACACTCGGGTGCCTAAAAACCATGGGGGCCCTTTTTGCCACCGGGATGAGCGTCTGTCCAATGCTTTTTCCTGGCCGGTCATCCAAAGGTCAAAATCAACCCCCTTGTCTTTTACCTCTAAGTTGTTGAGGGAGCTGAACATTAATTACAATAATGAACCTTAATCATTACTAGGAATGAGCTGTTACATCATCTGTCATGGTGTTTTTTTTGTTTTGTAACTAGTGTTTAAGCTGTACAGCTCTGGCAGTATTGGAAACAGCCCACAACCTACACAAGAGTTTTCAAAGCCAAGTGGGAGCCATTGCGATTTTTCATCTTCAAGATTAATGCAGTTAAGGAGAAAATTCCTGCTGCAGCTGTTTTTTTTCCCTTTTCCTTTTCCATTACCTCAACTATGCCTGAAATAAATGTTTCTTTTCCTAATATACAAGGTTACTACTTTTGGGATGGAAGAGGTGGTTGGTATGTTGCTTTTTGAAAACAGCCATTTATTTGGCTCTTTTGAAGTATTTTGGTTGAATGTCCACCACATCAGTTTACATGTTAAGTATATTGGTTTGCCTGCAAGTGAATTTTAGCCAGTCTGGTACCCTGTAATTGTCTGTAGCTGCATCTTTAGCTCAGTAGAAGAAACGTACTGTCGCTAGCCCCTTGCCTTTGAAAAGCCGTATTGAGAACGTCAAATCGATGACTCAGTTGGGCAGAGGATGAATAAAAAAGGACAATGTGGTGAGGGTTCCTTAGGATTAACTGCAATTACAATTCAGGATTGGCTGCCCTTTCATTCAACAGATGTATAAAAAGAAATGTCATTTTGGTGGTGTCCCACACAACCCCTTATGATAACAGTGAAAGGAATAACTGAATTCATCCTCTGGAAGAGCAGCTTCACCTTCTGGAAGGACACCAGAGATTGCTAAGAAAATGGTGCACAAGACACCCCTATGTTTTTACTATGCATTCCCCTCGGGATGTGCAGAGGAAGTGTAAGGCAAGGCTTCTAATTGAGAGTATGGAATCATAAAATTTCTGACTCCTTAAACATGGCAGATTACTTCATGTGCTTGAGGTCCAATTTAAGAAGGAAGACCTGCATTTACCTAATGGGTTGGAATTTGCTGAAAAATAACAGCATGTGAACGACACAAGCCGCTATTAATGCGCAGATCGGCCAGCAACTTATGGTGAGGAAGGGATACTCTTTGGAGTGCAAATCAATACACATTTTTGAAGATTTGTGCTGCTTCCAGAAATGGTATCCCATTCTTAACTTCTCCATAAGTTTGGAGGAGCATTTATTAGGGAGCGGGGTTTCCTGCCCTGCCACCCAAAAAAATTGGCGATGAATTTCACCCCACGCTCTGTTCGGCAGCTCTGCAATCATTTAGCGTCCTGAGGAGAGTTAATTGGCTGAAAGCTGGCCTCCACTCCCATCTAGGGAGGAATTCCTGCCTCCAAGAGCTGCCAGCCATCTCAATTGGGAGTGAGGGTGGCTTCGCCCACTGCCAACCTTGCCCATAAAATAGCAGCAAGGTTAGCAGTGAGTGGGTAGGTGATGTGTTTGTTGATTGGCTGCGTTAAATCCACTGTGACTGGAAAGCGGGGGGGAATGGCATTTTCAGTCAATACTGGTGATGTGCTGCTGGTAGAATCTGACTTTGGTCTTGTGATTCCTTATCCCCTGAATCTAATTGTTGGGAGCTCTTGGGGTGTGTTCAGACAGGCTAGTTCAGTATCAGTCTAGATATTCTGTGCTAAATGTTATTGGCTCCCGAATGCAAACCCACCCACAGGAGGGTCGTAAAATCCTGCCCATGAAGTTTCTGCATTTGTGCATTAATTGCCTATTAAACTCACTGCAGAAAATTAAATCTAGTAATTAGTAGCATAGGTACTGACATAATTATGAATGACTTCTAATCAGCCTCTATTGCCCAGAAAGTAAACAATTAAATATATGGTACCTCATTCCTTCAGCTTGTGAATTGTGTTAAAGAAGATAGCTTCTTGTTTTTTTTCACTTATCTGCATCTTTTCTCTTCCCTCCTAATCCAATCTTTCTCTAATTCACTCTTTTTCTCAGGCCTTTCTCTGTTTATTTCTTGATTCTTAAATCTCATGAGTTAAGGATATAGAATAAAAACAAAAAGCTAAAAGCTCTGCGGATGCTGGAAATCCAAAACAAAAACAGAATTACCTGGAAAAACTCAGCAGGTCTGGCAGCATCGGTGGAGAAGAAAACAGTTGACGTTTCGAGTCCTCAGAATGTTGGTCCCCTCATTCACCAAGGTCCCAGATGCACCATTGCTCTCACGCATCACTGTCAGCTCACACTTCCTGGGTACCTGGCAGTGGAATCGGATGTCAAAAACGTCAAGATGGCTGACACATTGCCATCATCCTGCTCAGAACCTTCCCCCAACATGAAGGCTGGTGGTTGTTGCACACTAGCTAATGAGGAAACACGGAGGTTTGGAGAGATAGGTATCCTTTTTGGAGTGCAGCAAGGTGAGCCATTCCTGTGGAAGCCCAGCACTGCTGGCGGACGAAAACCTTGTGCAATGGGGAACTGATTTTATGGACAAAAGATTTTTGAGCTAAAGGGGGCAGGAAAACTAACTAACTAACCCAGAACACTGCAACATACTCTGCTTCAGCAAATTCCGGCCTAATATTTCTAAAATGCGAGTTACTATTGCTTTGAAATTAATATAATATTTGCATGTTTTGACAACTAGGTCAAAGAAAGCCCTAAATTACTACAAATTTAACATGCTATTTTTAAGGCATATATACAATTTTTGCTCAGCTCCTCAATTATTTTCTTTGAAAAATTGAAAAAAGAACTCAAGATGAAAATAAATTTTGGAATTTAGGAATAATTTACACGTGCACTAAATTGCTAATATACCACCAGTATACCTAAAGTTACAGAACACACTCATCTCTTATCCTGCATAGCATGAACATAGAGAGTCAAATGCTTTGCCAATAAGACATGAAAAGAAATCCAACATTTTATGTATCAAAACTTTATTCTTTTTCACTATTTTTAAAATGGACATTTGCTGAACCACAAAATGGCTGCCACAAGTCACATGACTCACAAGATTGGCCATCTGTTCTGGAAGGTTCCAACAGAGACTACAAGAACAAAAGAGTTCCACTCCCATCCTTGTGGAATCTCATTTTTCATTGTACAATCACAAAACCTGACAACTAACAGATGAACTGACTCCCCCCCGCCAGCCGGGCCAGTAACAAAGGTAGAAACATCAGAGCTCGTTATACCTGAAGAAGTGTTAACAGCTGCCATTTTGCTCATAAGGGAAACAATGGATTTTAGTCAGGAGCAAAGAAACTGCTTGCAAGGCTGCAATTAACTCATTAATGGGCCACATCACATGACCCTGTGCTTCTAGCCTTTTAGATAATTTAATATTACATTTCTAGCCTCACAGCTCAGACTGCTGTTTTAACACCAACGGAAAGAACTCCAGCAGCTCCAATCTGAGCAAGCAGCCGACCACCATCTCTCAACTCCTTGAAGCCTGTTTGATTTTAAAAGTCTCTGATCATTGCCTGCCAAGAGTTTTAAGCACAGAAAGCCCATCAGGCTGCAGCATCATTCATTTCAAGGATTTTTGTGTTGTTGTCTGCTACCAGGACCTCATCTGGACTGAACTCCACCACAAAGGGAACACCCTCTGAACTTTGACTTTTTGACTTCTCGGACTCTGGAAACCACATGAACTAATATTCATTTTTGCGGTTCTGTTACTGTTGTTGCTCATGGTTGTAAATCTTCCTCTTTTCTATCCCCCCCTCCCCCTTACTGTACGTGTGTGTACGTGTGATTGCAAACATTCCACCCAAACCACCCCCACCCTCAGGATTGAATGTGAATAAACTAACCTTCTAAGTTAATCATAACGTGTGTTTGCTGTGAGTGATTATTAAATTGGATCATACAAACTGAGGGTTTGGGGAACACACCACAACCTACTTTAAAAATAATTCAAAAACACCTCTGCTTACGGATAGACAGGGAGAGGATAAAGAAGTTCAGTTCCTCTCTCTCCAGTCCATAACACAAACAGGATTGCTTCAGAAAAGAGGGGGTGCCATATAATAGAAGAAGTCTTTGTAGGGTAAATACCACATGCTATATACCAAACAGGGAGCCTCTGGGTCATCTTTTCTTAAGGTAAAGGGGCCACCTGTTAGATTAGGTAGTTGGTATATTATTGTGCCAAAGCCCCTTGTTGTAATATGCCTTTAAGGGATAGCAGCATGCTATCATGAGAGGGGAAGTGTGTCATGTGGTCTATTCTGTTTCATGTTTGCCTGTGAGCAGAACACAACACATACAGCTCTGCTGATGTCTCCAAGCTTTCTATCCATGTATATATGTTCTCATGTGTCTAGTCTAAGTAAATTAACCCACAATGTGTTTACACAATCCCTTATGAGTGACTGGTGCCTTTATATCCTTATAAAAACACAATATGGTGTTCTGTGGTGGTCAAACAGCCTGGCGGCAAGGTTAAGTACAAGTACAACATGGTGAACAGTTTTAGATCATACTACATAGCATGAGACAACCCTTGACATTTTGGCCAGACTTCAACAAGTTCACAGCATCAGAGAGTATTGAATTCACAGCGCGGTGACTGCGCAGAAAAGCTTTGAAGACAGTGCCAGGATAGCGTTCAAGTAAAGAGCTGATAAGCAGACGGATCCCTCATGGTGAGATTGCAGCACATAGCCTGTCAATTCAGTGAGTGGAGCTGTGCATTGAGGGGACCAGCACTGGGTTAGCTCAGTCAGGAAAGGCGAGTGACCAGGGTGTGGGCCGGATCGATAGCAAATGAGTCAGAGTCAAACAATGAAACAACAAACAAAGTAATCATAAAAATTGGACCAGAGAAGGTTGTGATTATAAAAGGTAGCTTCTAGCGTTGCTGAACAATATATTGAATAAAACCATGAGGAAGGCCAAAGGGATATTGTGAAAATGTTCACAAAATTCCCTAGTTTGAATTGGGATGCAGCTGAGCTATTATCTGCATTTCATAATGGGCTATGGTTTCTTAATTCAAGTGTGTCTAAACCAGACAAACAAGCCATAAAAATTCACCTAGCAATTGGGAATGAAGGTCTACACAGGCTGAACACATCAGGATTAAATGCTGAAGAGGTAAAGGATCCCCAAAGGATCTGGACTACATTGGAAAACCGGTTCAGAATCACGTTAAACTTCCCTATTCATTGACTAGAGTTCATGTTATTTTGATAACAGCCTACAGAATCCATAGACCACTTAATCGGCAGATGCAGAAAAAAGGGTATGTGTTGTGATTTTTCAAATGCACAGCAGAATTGTTGAGTTGGTGATTGCATTCACTTCCATGGAAGCATTCCAGAAGGATCTGTTAGGCAAGCCCATAACGTATAACATCGAAGAACTACCCAAAGATGGGCATAAGTACGAAGCGATCCTCACAGGTCAATGAAGCTTCCAGATCCTGAGCACAACCCTGATTGTTGACTCACTTACTAGAATGCCCACATCAAGCAAGACATGTGGAAGGTGTGGCCTTCTGCATGCACCAAGGAAATGCCCAGCTTTCCAGCAATTCTGCAAAGCATATGGCACAAAGGGGCTTTTGGAAGTGGCAGTGCACTGGAGCAAAGGCTGATGCAGCTACAAGGATCCATTCACAAATCCAAACAGACCATACACATGGGTACGTATCTTCAAGCAATAAAAATGACCATCCAGTATCCCATCAGAAACATATACACGAGATGAATGAGAAACCCGGAAATGACAATGATGTGCATGGCGTGACAAAGATTGGTGAACATGTTTCACGCTGTCAATCTCATGGAAAACATAAATGCCATCTCACCGTACAAAATGTTTACCAAGATTCAAATGGTCTGTCCTAAGAAAGTTGGTAACTACCCGTTATTGGCCAAGATTGACAGAGGGGCAAGCACCAACATACCACCCCTGTAAATTCTAAAAGACATTTATCCACAGACATGGAGGGCCATGGCGAAACCTACTAGTGTGCAACTCTCAGCGTACAATGGTTCACTAATTTCATGTACAGGTTCCATAGTCCTGGTGTACAAGTACAAACAATCCTCCTGGGTATCACAGATGTTCTATATTGTGGAGTCTAAAGCCCCAACAATTGTAGGGCCAACTGCATATCGTGACCTCAAAGTAGTGACAATCCATGGAATCAGTCAGATCTCATACCGCAGATCAACCCCAGAAACTATCCCTTTCGGCTCAGTTCATGGCCTAACATTGAAATATCCTAAATGTTTTGACAAAATTGGCAGTTTCAAGGGAGCTGCAGCATTATACTTGCAGGAAAATGCAAGTCTGTCCATTGATCTGGTACATTTTGTGCAATGCAAAGGCTAGAAGCTACAAGAAGAAATGGTGAAAGATTCTACATTACAGAAACTGTGAAAAACCATCATTGAAGGATGGCCTGATTCAATTCATGAACACGTGAGACCATTTTGGCCTGACCGGGATGAGCTACGCATCTCCTGAGGAGTAATTTTTAAAGACAGGCAGGTCATCACACCAGAATCTTTGAGACCTGATATTCTCCAACAACTTCATCACTCACACATGGACATAGATTGGATGAGAAGACTCGTAGGAGAGACAGTCTATTGGCTAGGTATGAAGTCATCGTCAAGAAGTGTGAGGCATGTCAAGGGCATATGCCAAGTCAGCACAAAGCACCACTGATTCCGCATGTAGTTCCAACCCATCCTTGGTCCAAAGTTGCATCCGACCTCTTTCATGTCAGTGGCACTGACTTCACCGTCATCATCAACTACTTTACCAAATACCCCATTATTCGACAATTGCACAATACGTCAAGCACAGCTGTCACCCAAGCTTGGATGTGCCTACAGAGATCACTACGGATAATGATCTGCAATTTATTTGTAAGCCATCTCAGGATATGTGTGAGAAGTGAAATATTGATCACATTACTTCTTCTCCTCATTGGCCGAGATCTAATAGCCTAGCTGAATGATTGATTTGCATGGTGAAATCCCTAATTCTCAAATGTAGGCAGACCAAGCAAGATCTACACATTGGAATGTTACACCTGAGAGTGACACCTTTAAGTGCAACTATTCCATCACTTGCAGAGCTCATGTTCAGCAGACCAGTGCTCACCAACTTACCCACTCTTATCCATTCTGCTCTCAGAAACTAGAGAGAAACTTTTAAAACTGCAAGAGGAGGTAATCAATGCGCACGGTAAAACTGCAGGTACAGAATTGCTAAGTTTACGGTTGGGACAACACATCTAGTATACCGCAGAAGGTACCGCAGCCAAGGTGTCAAGGAATTGATCTTATGAATTCATTACACACAAAGGCGCAACAGTGAGGCATAACTGAGGATAAATCAGGTCCTTTCCAGCTTCTCAACCACTGTGCAACCCTATTGCTTCTAGGACAAGGTCCCAAATGCAACCAGGAACAACATCCAAGAATGACAGTCCCACAGATCACTGTGAGCAATTAAAGAAACCTCCAGGCAAGGTTACCATTGTTACCATTACAAGATCTCAGCAGACCAGCAGATGACCTCTATGCTTTAGAGACTGAGGACAGAATTTCCATAAATGAGACTAAGTGGAGAGGCGGGCGTTTTCGCCAGCACCCACCCTGCTGACTGGAATGGCGGGAATGGCGCCCAATTCTGCGCTTGGAGCCTCATTAATTATGCAACGGTGTGTATCGGTTCGAAACACCTGACGAGCTGGGCGTTGATTCATATGGCTGCCGTCAGCTGGCAGGTCCAAAGGTCCAGGCACCACATTTAAAGACCAGTCGAACACACAATCCCATTCTCTCCAGCCCTCCAGAGATGTTGGGCAGCCAGAAAAGGAAAGCTGAGAGCCTCAAGAAGAAGGCAGCATGGCACTTCACCCAGCAGGCCCTCCTGGCCTTGATCAGAGGAGTGCAGGCGCACAGGCAAGCGCTCTATCCCAGGATGGCTGCAGGAAGCACAGCAGCCTCACCTCTCCAGCCTGGGAGGCCATCGCAGTGCAGGTCAGCGTGGCTGGCAACCCCTCCCGAAATGCCACCCAGTGCAGGAAGAGGATGAAAGACCTCATCCTCTCTACCAGGGCAAGGCATTCTTCAACACTCTCCAATATCAAACTCTCATGATGGCATCATGCACTCAAACGGATACTTTCTTCAGTGGACCACACAACCGTTAGCGGGGGACATATGTCAACACTCATCTCTCACTGAGACGTTCACATCACCACCATCCCATCTATCATGTTGCTCACACTCTATCCCTTGGCCCTTCTGGAGCGGGATCACCACACACAGGAAACCTGCATCTCACCCACCCTCAGCTCCCTCCCTTCTCATCACATGCCTTTCTTTCTTCTTCATACAGGCCAAGCTGGTGCACAACAAAAGGGAAAGAGTGCAGATCGGGGGAGGGACAGCCGACATCATTGCCCTCACTGAGTTTGAGGAGGCTGCTGGTGAGCTGGCTGGGGAGGACAGGGGTCGCTCCTGTGGGGGAGGGGAAATCGGCCTCTCCCACCAACTTAGTACGGATCACAGCTCCATCACCATCAAATCCTGTCAATCACAGTGAGTCACGTGCAGTCTTATATACCTCAGGCTCATTAACTGAAACTCTATTTTCTATTTTGTAGGCACCAGCAGATCGAGGCCCCCAGCCAGTCCAGCACCAGTGCGAGCCCGCAGACTTCACCCGAAGAGGAAGCTCTGGAAGCCCCATTACAGCGCTCACACGCACCCTCCGCCAGCTCAGAGACACACACCGGGGGGGCACAGCAGTAAATTAGGCTCGAGCTCACTTTCTGGGGAACACCTCACTGACACATCCCTGCAGCAATCGGAGGCAGGGACAGCCCAGGTTTCTGGCACTCGGTAGGCTGCTGGTGACCAGCCACCCACTCAGTCCAAGTCAGGTGATGAGCTTCTGGAAGCGGCTGCCAACTCAATGCTGGAGATGTAACAACAGGCAGCGGGAACATCAGGCAGAGATTCGACAATCACTCAGCGGACTAGAGCGAACGATGGAGGAGTCCATCCACGTTCTGTCTGATGTGGCTCCAACATGTGAGCACCTCGAGCTCACCATGGGAAGACTGGAGACCACCAGACTTTGGTCCAACAGGTCTTGCCAGATTCACACTCGGCCCTGCACTCCATGGCCACACGCCCTGGTGGGCACCATCAGGATGTGGGCGACACGGGGACCAGGCACCTTGACCTCACTCCGGCTGCACCATCTCCTGCAGGAGTCAGGGCAGGGCCCTCAGGCGCCCACAGGGGGGATGAGCTTCATCCGGACACCCCAGGGGCCTCCGCTCAGGGCACTTCAAGGGTGTGCAGCCACTCACAGCTCCCTTTGCCTGTGACCCTCCAGCTTCTCAGGCCACTGAGGGTCCTTCTGCCCCTGAACAGGTGACCCTTATCAGGCTGGAACCCTCCAGGTCTCGGTCCACCAGAGGACCTCCACCAAGGTCATCACAGACATCAGGATGTAGCAGTCAGCAGGCTGCCTCCACCTCTGCTGCAGATGTCGGGGCTGCACCCAGGCGTAGTGGTAGAGTTAGGGAAGTTAAAAAAATGGATCTCACTTATAGGTCACGGGTATGCTATACATGTAAAGAAGTTGCACTTTTGTTAATACATTTAATGGTTATGTGAATGTTCCTGTCAACTGAAGGTGTTGTGAATTTGTACATTGGAATCCTCTTATTTCGAGGTTTAACCTTCCTCCCACTCAGTGATAGTGTCCCACCATGAGATTCACATTCCTGTGATGTCAACCTCAGTTGAGTCAGTCTCCGCACCCTTGTGTGATGTCAGGGAGATGTGCTTAAATCTTTATTAGAAGTGTGTGATGTAAAGGTGACCAAGATGGCATTGCTAAAATGTAATACCTTGAGCCCTGCGTGGGATGCTAAAGTTTCAGTGAGATGAATGACCCAACCGAGCTCTGTGCTCCAATCTCTGATGTGGCATATTAATGACCAATGAGTTGTTCATGGTCAATGAGTGGGCGCCCTTTGGCCTGTTAGGAGTGGCAAGTCTGGTGAACAGGTGACAGGTGTTCATTGATGGAATGCCATATATGATACAGCTGTGACTCTTTCACTATTTCCTGCATTCCCAAATTCTACATTCCTATGTGTTACTCTTGAGATGCAACGACTGTGATGTGAAGCCACTGAGTTCTGAATAGCCTTTTAACGGTGCTAATGAAGCCATTGGCTTTCATCATAAGGAGGTCATCCTCCTTTCTTTCTAAGCAGACTCCTGTTCACTCCTGCGGCCGCAACAGGTTAGAGTGCGAACCCAGAAAGGTCCCCCCCTCACATTCACCCTTCCCCCTCACTGCCATTCCCCAGCCTTCTGTCCCATTGCCTACATTGTGTTCATCAACCCCACCCTTGCCTCACAGTCCACTCCCGGTTGAAATGCTAGTTTCTGAAAGTGGAGGCCTGCATGAGTACCGCAGCAGTGGTGTTCCTCGGTACAATGTAGGCAAAGAGTAGGTGCAGACCAACCCTACAGCCCCAACGTTAATTGAAACGGGACTGGTGCTGCGCTATGGCTGGCAGGCTATGTATGTTCTATTCTACTCGACTCAGTTACCAGTGAACTGAGGTCTGACTTGTGCACCCCACCCCTTTTTTCAAATGGATTTGAGGCCAACCTAAATTCCCACTAGTATGACGCAAGGTTAGAAGCCTGGCAAGATTCCAGCAAGCAATTATTTTAATGAGCATTCATGCCATGTTAATGAATGCAAATTGCATTCACACCACTAGTCGGCAGGATAACTGACCCACCATGAATACGCTATTGGGAGAATTGCAACCTATTTTTACAACGGCAGATTTGCAAGTTTTTGTCTGCTCCTGGATTCTCTGCTCCTGTCCAACATGAAACCCACTGTGGGTGGGATGGGAGCATTCCACCCATATATTCACCAGTCCTATAGACTTGTGTAATGGTAACTGAACATGAACATGTATTGTAAATAGTTATTTGGAAAGGGTGGAAGGGGAGAAGGGGACAAAGTATCTTTAGAAAGAAAAGGGGATGTTGTAATATGCCTTTAAGGAATAGCAGCATGCCATCACTAGAGGGGACATGTGATCCAGTCTCAGTTTCACTTTTGCCTGCAAGCAGAACACACATCAGCAGCAGAGCTGTGTATTATACATGGATAGAAAGCTTGAAGACATGTTCTCATATGCCTATTCTAAATAAACCCACAATGTGTTTATCCAATCCCTTATGAGTGATTGGTGCCTTTATATCATTATAAAAACACAACACCTCTAACATGCAGACCTATGTTAACCTTGTTAACCTGTGTAAACCTGGGTACATGGCAGTGGAATTGGACATCAAAAATTTCAAGATGGCTGACACATTACCACCACCCTGCTCAGAACCACCTGATGACTGGTGGTTGCACACTAGCTAATGAGGGAACGTGGAGGCTTGGTGCAATAGGTGCCCTATTTGGAGTGCAGCAAGGTGAGCCATTACTTTGGAAGCTCAGCACTGCTGGTGAATGTAAACATTGTGCAGTGGGAAATTGTCTTCCAGGTTTCCATCAGGAAGATGGTGGCAATGCACACATACATTAATGGTGATATGGACTGACTAACATGCACAATGTGATGGGTAACATGTAAAGATGTGAGAATCGGGGAGAGCAGGAATATTTCTGCAGGTATAGTCAGTGGTGAGAGTCTGCTTTGTGAATACATGAAAGAGCATTTCAGCAGTTTTTCCTGAGTTTTTCTTGCTGAGTTTTTCCAGCATTTTTTGTTTTTGTTTCAGAAAGAACATTCTTGGTTGTGTCTGAACTGGCAAAGCCAAAGACTCTTATACTTGAACTGGATCAGGTCCCACTGATGCAAATTCAGACTTTGTAACCCATATCATTTATAGTGCCTAATAAAAACTGGATTTGTCTAATTTATTTGAATTTTAGCTTCCATTTACCCCAATAAATTGACTTTAAAGCCTGAAATAGGTGGCAGTCAGAGTTTACTGTATGATGTTATGTCAATCTCTCATTTACTCATTGTTACTTATTGATAGACATGTGATTTTCTATGCTTTTTACTTTAAATAGGGAACATGGTTCTTGAGGATGTGATTTTTTAATATAGAGAAATGAGCTTCCACTTTGGTTAATCTATTGTGAATATTTACAGTAAAGTGTTGAAGCATGTAGTTTCACTGTTAGGCTTTAAAAATAGATTTGAATAAGTAATTGTTTAAATTCACCACCAATCCAAGAGTGCAAAGAACAAATGGACAATGGATGAAGCAAGGGTAAAACAAAAAAAATTCTACAAGGTAAAATAAATACTGCAAGAATGCAGTTTCAGTATACTTTGGTTACAGATTAACAATTGACTTAGAACTCAGCACAATTACACTGAACCTTAAATGTAGAACTTCTAAAGAATAGAGCCTCCCTTGGATAATGAGGCCAGGTTTGAATAACCTAATGTTTTGGCATCAATAGGTCCAGGCAGCAGGCGATTGAGGGGGTCATCCGGCCCAACTGTCTGCCCCTCTTCCATAGCAACATTCGCAGCCAGGTGTCCCTGCAGAGGAAGCATGCAGTGTCTGTTGGCACGATCAAGGCACCACAGGTGCTGGTGGGCACCATGGGGATTGGGGTGCTTTATCGACCCCTTTAATCACATGTTGATTTGACAATCGTAAGCTTCCTTTAAGATTAGTTTTTCTTTTTGCAGCATCGCTTTAAGGGGCTGCTATTTTAATTTGTCCCTAGTTTTCTTTAATTTAGTTTAGTGGATTGACTCTTGAGTAGAACCAAATGTTTTGAATGAAATGTTTTGCATCTGTGGGAGTGGTGCAGCTAACCATTTGCTCTAAATTAGAGCCTTGGTCCTGAAGCTGAGCAGATTGTCTAGATTGAAGCCAGGAGAATGCATTGTTAAGGAAGGCGAGGCCACCTTTTACTTGTATGAGTCTGTAGGATAGTGTCATTTGTATTCTATGGGCAGAATTTTGCCCTTGGTGTGTGGGGGCAATTAGGAAAGCTGACTGCTGCCCATGATCGGCAGCGCTCCACAATTTAACACGGGCGGGCCAATTGAGGCCAGTCCAGCGTAATATGTGAGCACCAGTGCTGAGCACTGCCTGGGCAGGTCGAAGGTGGGGGGTGGGGAAGAGAAGAGAGGAGGGTGAGCAGGCCTAGCACACGCTTTGCACATCCCAATCTCCCCAATGCATGGAGCTGCCTCAGAGGTGAAGAATATATTGAACAAATTTTTGAGAAACAGAAATTAATAAAACATGTCTTATGTGGCTGTCATGTGAGCAGGGACACATTTTTAATTAAAAATTAAGTTTTTATTTCCTTTGTATTTGCTTTTGGAAACATGACCCTGCCCACAAACAAGGTTTCCAAAAAAGTGCAAAGGCCGCTTGGCCTTTTTGCCTGCTCATCAAGAATTGATAAGTTGCCAGCAGGCATGCTGCCAGCTCTGGTGCATACCTGTCAACTGAACTATCATGAGTGTGTTGACGTTGACCAAGCATGCCAACGTCAACACACGTCATTTCGCAGTCAGGCACGCACCTGCCTGCTGAGCTAAAAATTCTGCCCTGTGTTCAGGCTTCTAAATTTGTAAGCCCTTCTGTTTATGCAGCCCTGGCACTTGGCACCATTCTGAAATCAATGCAGCCCTCATTTCTGTATTAATGAAGGTCCTGTGCTCATTTCAGGAACCATTTGCTAAAGTTGCTGAAATTATTTTCTTGGGTTCATCAGCAACCCAACCAATGGTCAGTAAAGGGTTGAAAGAGGCCTCTGAATTAACTGATATGTAAGGCATTTTTTTGACTTAATGGAGTTTAGGAGAGCTGCTCCTGCCTCACTAACATTGTGGACTATTGCTGCCATGCATTCATGGCACCCCACCCTCCTTCCTCCTAACCTCCCATTTGTCTCCCTCCTTGGACTGGCTTGGTGTCTGGGCCTGTGCATCAAGGTGCTGGACTGGAAGCATTTAATCCAGTGAGGCCCAAGGAGATTAAGCTTCTCTCTTGTGCACAATTCTTATGCTCTGTCCATTTTGCACATATGGACAAATATTGGCTTCATGATATCTGAAATCTGAGTCCTTTCGAAATCTTTTACATGAGACACATAATATTTGAGCATTTCTTCTGTCTTAATTATGTAAAAACATATAAGTGAGGAAGGGTTTTCTGGAATGGGGAAAGCTGACAGCTATTACGCTACTCGGAGTAGGCTTCCGACACCAGATCAAAACAATCTTTCCATTGCTCGTTTGAGCAGGTTTCTGAAGCCCAGTTGTCTTGTGAATTGATTGCCTTTGACACATGTTCCATATCAAATAGCTTAGTTGCTCTCAGCCAAATCGTTCTTTGCGCCAATGAGATTTTAAGTGTGCAAGAATCAATAAATTAGGTTACATTTTCTAATTGTTGCTCCCAGCTCACCTACTAGAAGCGCACATTGTGAAATCATGCATTTAGCCAACAAATTTCCATGCAGTGTTCCTCATTGGAAAAGCTAACCCGGGTAGCTAGCAAATGGTCTTTGGTGATGCCGAGGGTCATTTGATGAGCATAACTTTTTGTATGTCCAAGAAGGTAATGGATGGAATTTGGAGATTGACTGACTGCAGGAACTCAGGGCCATCTATTGGCCAGAGTGTGTAAATAAAAGACTGACTTACATTTATATAGTGCCTTTCATGACCTTACAACCCTGTCAAAGCTCTTTACAAAGTTCTTCACATTCAATTAAACAATTTTGAAGTGTAGTCGCTAATATAGTAGGCATGTCAGTCAATTTGTGCACAGCCATGTCCTAACATCACTAAAAGAGATCTTCAGTTGGATGGGGATAAATATTGGGCAGAACACGGGAGAATGCTCTGCCCTTCAAATAGGGCCTTGGGATCTTATACATCTACCTGAGAGGGCAGACAGTCTCAGTTTAATGTTATTCTAAACACAACACCTTTGAGAATGCAGCACTTTCTCAGTTTAGATTTTATGCTATATTCTCACAGGACTTGAATCCACAAGTTTCTGACTGGGAAATGAGTGCTCTAGCAGAGCTATGGCTAATATATAACAGTTGATGTAGAAAAATTGAATGAGAAATGTTAACACAGCAATTTACAAAGTAAATGTCCATTGAATCTGAGTACAAAATCAGCCATTCAATCCATTGTGCCTGAAACAGCTCTTTGAGGTTATCCAATTAATCCAACTCCTGCTTTTGTCTCGCTAGCTCTGAAAATGTTTATCTTTCAGGTTATCTATCCAATTCCCCTTTGAAAGTTATTCTTGAATCTGCTTCCACTACCCTTTCAGACTTTGCATATACCACCACTCACTTCATTTTTGTGGCTGTCTGAATGGGGTTAAGGCTAAAGAAGGTATCATTTGTCTTCTAGCAGCCATGCTCCCATTTTGCCTTCTTTCAAATAACTCAAACACTCAGAACTCCAATTGCCTTAAGATGAGGAAATCACAACTACTGCCTGGAAAGAAGGCATTGACCTGCAAGGTGCTGTGCTGCTGGTCACTGATCACTCATACATTGATGTAATAGAAACCTTTGTAATTCATGAAGGCTATAGGCTAAGGTATATGGGCTATAGGCCCATAGCTACCACATAGTTGCTGTCAATAATGCATGACGTTTGAGGAAGTATACCACATGAGAAAAGTACAGATGCCTCTTGTGCAGCTGTTTTCTTTCCACAAGGATAGCAATGGGTGTGTGGCAGGCTGACTGAATGAGTTGGCATATATTCCTAGTGGTGGTTTGGAATGATCTGGAGGTATAAAAGTGCCATGCTGTTGTCACCTTCCCAGCTGTTGGCAGAGAATCTTGTGAAGTTTCTCTGAAGTTCAGACACGTGCATATGGCAGAACTCTGCCAGAGCCTCCCTCATGAAGGCAGGTATCCTCAAACATACTTAAGTGGCTGTGCCAAACCTATTCCTATGGCTGCTTTTGTAAGGGCCATCTGCCTTCAGCCTTCCTCAGGTCTTTGAGTTTCTCCCCAGAATCACTGATTCAATGGGAGAAATAGAAAGAAACCTAGAGGAATACCAAAAGAAAAGGAAATGCTCTGAATTTTAATTGCAGAAACTGGAAGTCTATTTGTCAAAAGTGAAAAATAGAAAAACTACACCAAAACATTCGAAATACAAAGCAAAATGTAACTGAAAAGAGACTGAAGGAAGGAGCTGGAAAAACTCAAACATGCTTTAGGTTTTTCAATCACAATTTCAAGACAGACTATGCTTCTAGCCATCACTCATTTTACATCAGCTAGGTCACTGCCTATCACACTACTAGCAAGAAGCACCACAAATCTGGCCTTCAGGTTCATGTTATATCTATCATAACAATTAATATAGTGTGTGGGTCCTGCAATTCAATTGAAATTCATTATAAATTCTTGCAATACCTATTACTCCAGTAAGTGGTGCTGTAATGAGTACTTTCAATGTTAAAGGTGTCACATTGTATGATACAATAGCTGTTACCTTGTGATCATGCAATCTCAGCACATTTTTAAAAACTGGATAAAGGCTTTTTTTCTTTCGTGAGATTTGGGCATTGCTGGCAAGGCCAGCATTTGTTGCCCATCACTAATTGAGTGGCTTACTGGGGCAGTTAAGAGTCAACCATGTGATTCTGGAGTTACATGTAGGCCAGATAAGGATGGCAGATTTCCTTCCCTAAAGAACATTAGTGATCCAGATGGGTTTGGATAGTTTCATGGTTGATTGAGACTAGATTTATATTCTGGATTTATTAACAGAATTCAAATTCCACCAGCTGCTGTGATGGGATTTGAACCCATGTCCCCATTAGCCTAGGCCTCTGGATTACCAGTCTGGTGAAATTACCATTACGTTATTATCTCCTCACGATGGGGTTGGGGTCAAGTGTGTAGTTTAGAGGAAGAGATAGGATTAGTGATTGTAAGTTGAGCTGTGCTAGCAAGGTCATATAAAGCTATACAGAACCACGGTCAGATTCCACAAATGACATAAAGTCTATAGTACGAACACGGGCCTTTTGGCTCAACTGGTCTATATGCTACACAAGTCTTTATCCTCCACCCAAGCTTCTTTCTACCCCTCTTCTTCTAATTCTTTCAGCATACCCCTCTTCCTTTCTCCCTCATGTGCTTATCTAACTTTCCCTCGAATGCATCTATGCTATTCACCTCAACCAGTCACTTGTGGTAGTGCATTTCACATTTTTATCTCTTTGGGCAAAGAAGTTGTTCTGAATCCCTAACTGAATTTATTAGTGAGCATCTCCTATTTATGATCTCCAGTTTTGTGCACCCCCACAAGTGTAGTTATCTCTAAATATACCCTATCAAACAACAGTAAATGACAAAAGTTCTGCATAACTTTTATGGTGCCATTTGTCTCATTCCTCAGTTTTATTTATGCAGATTGTACATGGGAATGGTATGCTATGTCAAAAGTTCCACTGAAAAATGCAGTGAACTCAACATTAACTTGTGCAGTAAAACAGTCAAGTGATGGAATAACTCTATCTGGGGTTCTACATTAATTTTTGGTATTGTATAATGGCCTTGGAAGGGATAGGTTCACCAGGCTTCAAGGGCTGCATTGAGAACAAGTTGTATAAGCTTGTCTTGTATTCTTGAGTTTTAGAAGGTTGATTGGAGACCCAATGAAGGACCCTTTTTATTCCTGGAGGAGGGAGAAGAACACTCAAGCGAGAGGTCATATCCACAGATGGTCTTCAGAGAGCAATTCACTGAACTGAACTTCAGTGACAACCTATGCTTGAGTTGTTTGCATTTCAATAAAGGGTGGATTCAAAGAAACCATTTCCTCTGGTGGGGAAATTCAGAACAAGAGGACATAATCATTAAGTTAGAACTAGGCTATTTAGGAGTGCAATGAGGAGGCACTTTTTCCACAAGAGTTGAAACACTCTCCGCTCAATTTGTGCATGATGGATCAATGGAGATTAATGGATTTTTATGCAGAGGTATTAAGGGATATGGAATAAAGGCGAGTAAATGGAGTGAGGTAATGGTCAACCTCCAATCTAACTAAGGCTAGGAACAGGCTTGATCAAGGGGCTGAATGGCTGATTCCTGTTCCAATGTTTCTAAGATGAAAGGGCAGAGAGCAAGGGACTGATTGTGCAAGGGGATGAGAAGTAAGCCATTGAGGACTATGTTCTCCAAACAATCTCCAACCCAGTTAAAGTCCCAGTCATTGGTAACTCCTTTCTCCACCACACGATCAAAAGAATGAAGCAAACAACCAGCATATGTGGCTTAACTTACTAAACAACATTGGGGTGAAATGTTTACATTTACCATCAGGCAGTGGTAGGCCTGCCACTGGTTTTACATGCAGCTGCCTTTATGCCTCAATGGAGGCAATGTCAGCTGGAGTATGAAATGGTAATAATATTGACTAATTACCACTCAGTGGCAACAGTGGAAGTTCATTGAAATCTCAAGTTTTAGAATTCCTTTCAGAATCTTTAAATTGAGATTTTGATGAACAGATACAGAGCTAAGCAATCCCACAGCCAACAGATCAGATCTAAGCTCTGCAGTCCTGCCACATCCAGTTGTGAATGGTGATGAACAATTAACAAATGACTGGAGGAGGAAGTTCCACAATTATCCCCATCATCAATGATGGGGGAGCCCAGCACATCAGTGCAAAAATAAAGGCTGAAGCATTTGCAACCATTTTCAACCAGAAGTGCCGAGTGGATAATCCATCTGCCTCTTCCTGAGGTCCACAAAATCACAGATGCCAGTCTTCAGACAATTTGATTTCACTCCACATTGCATCAAGAAATGGCTGAAGGCACTGGATGCTGCAAAGGCTATGGACCCTTCAACATCCTGGCTGTAATACTGTAGACCTGTTCTCCATAACTAGCTGCATCCTTTGCCAAGTTGTCATGTGCTGACAATGTGGAAATTTGCCCAGGAATGTCCTGTCCATAAAATGCAGAACAAACCCAATCCCTAACAAAATTCAAGTCAATGGAATCAGGGGGAAAACTCTACACTGGTTGGGTACACTACACTATATTGAGTTCAAGGGAAGATGGTTGTGATTGTTGGAGGCCAAGCATCTCAGCCCCAGGACCAGGACATCACTGGAGGAGAGCCTCAAGGCAGTATCCAAGACACAACCATCTCCAACTGCTTCATCAATGACCATTGCTCCATCATGAGGACAGGAGTGTAATTGAATATTTTCCACTTGCCTGGAGGGGTGCAGTTCCAACAGCATTCAAGAAGCTCAACACTATCCATGATAAAGCAGTCCACCTTGATCAGCACCCCATCCACCAGCTTAAACTTTCACTCCCCCCAACCACCTATGCACAATGACAGCAGTGCTTACCATACACAAGATACATTGCAACAATTCATCAAGGATCCTTTTAAACTCTTCCAAACCTTCCAAACTCAGTCTTTACTGCCTAGAAGAACAAGGGCTGCAGATGCAGGGGAAGACCACAACCTTCAAGTTCCCCTTCAAGTCACACACCATCCTGAATTGTAAATATATTGCTGTTTCTACTTGCTGAGTCAAAATCCTGGGACTCCTTCCCTAAAAGGAACTGTGGGTGCAACTACACCAGATGGACTTCAGCATGTGGTTAAAGACAGCTCCCGTCACCATTGCAAGATGAATTAGGGATAGGGAAAAAATGGTGTTCTTCCCAGCTATGCTCAAACCCTGGAAATTAATTTCTTTAAAAAAACACTGTTGCTTCTTCACACCATAATTTTATAACTTCAACATAGAAAGACACCTTGGAATCAGGCTTTGCAAGAATGAAAGACACCAGCAGAACTTATGACCCCAAGCAGGCTTTTAGCACCCTAGATTCGAGCAGTTCATTCCCATTTGATAGGGAACAATGTTGCTATTAGGCCTTAGTCATAGCTCAGTGGGTAGCTCTCTTCTGTTGCCACGCCCCATTCCAAAGACCTGAACATAATCCTGTCTGACATTTAATTCAGCACTGTCAGAAATGCCATATTCTGGATGAAACACTAAACGGAAGCACCCTCTGCTCTCTCAGGTGTGCGTAAATGATCCCATGGCACTATTTCAAAGACAAGCTTGGGAGTTCTGCCTGATGTCAAAATATTCATCCTTCAACAAACATCACTTAAAACGGATTATTCAGTCCTTTTCTCATTGTATGTGGGATCTTGTGTGTAAATTGGCTGTCATGTTTCCTGTATTACAAAAGTGATTACAATTCAGAAGCATTTCATTGCCTGTAAAATGTTTTGGAATGTGAACTAATTTGCTGAAGAACAGGAGCTGCTGTATTATGCTTAAAACAAACTTTTTGTGAGAACACCAGAGCAAAATTTGACACGGTAGCACTGGTTTTTTTTGGGTGCTATGAGGCCTCTTAAACTCTGAAATTAGCATCTGTGATGTGCACATACAAACGTGGTAATTTTAAAGCTGTTTCAGCCAGCAGAATGTAAAGCAGGCAGATCGTGAAGCTGATCAGCAGTAACACTGATTCGACACCAGAGCTGAACTTTTTTTGTAGCTTCACACTCCAGCCAATGTCGTCTCTTAACCCTGCACAGCTAAACATTGTTAAATGATATGAAGGACCC
This sequence comes from Cetorhinus maximus, assembly GCF_964194155.1. Classification (NCBI taxonomy): domain Eukaryota; kingdom Metazoa; phylum Chordata; class Chondrichthyes; order Lamniformes; family Cetorhinidae; genus Cetorhinus; species Cetorhinus maximus. The sequence goes on along the minus strand of NC_135887.1, from coordinate 81,160,330 downwards.
CTGCCACCAACACTGCTATTTAAAGGGATCATTAACTATTTTCAGGTTAGTTGCTGGCTGATACTGCAATTCTATACCTGTTGGGTGCCTTCCCACTCTTGTTTAAAGTTTCAGTAGTTTGCAAGGAGCAGTCCGGGTGGTGGTGGTGGTGTACTCTTTTGGTAACTTAAAGGATTTTGCACAGATCTGTTGCTTCTAGACATGGATGACCTTTTAGAGCTTCCTCTTGGTATGGAGCATGTCTGGGAGAATGAGCAGAGGCAACACAGCAAGACAGTCTGCTAGAAGAGGAAGGAGGAGAGGAAGAAGAGCCCTCAAGCAGCAGGTCATATTCGCAGAGTCTTTAGAGAGCAAGTCAAGTCACTGAACTGAACTTCCCAGGCTTGTTGTCTGTTTCACAAACGAGGTCATAACTGAAATTTGCCATCTGCAGCCACAACCCCACCCCCAGGGCAGCAGGGCAGGAACGGCATTGGCTGTGGCTGTGAAGGTGGCCATGTCTCTGAACCTTTGCTTGGCTCCTTCTAGGTTGCTGCTGGAGATATGAGCATTATATCTCCAAGAGTTTGCAGTGCACTTGCTTAAAGGAGGTCCCTGAGATTATCCATAAAGAGACAATTTCACCTGATTTCCTCTTGCCAGGAACAAACAGAGCAAGCACAAGGAAATCCTTGCAGATTGCAGGCTGCCCCATGGTGAAGGGTGCCATTGATTATAAGCACATGGCTTTGCAAGTGCTTTTGCTGAACTTGGCCATTTTACTGAACCAAAAAAGGATCCTGTTCTCTCAACGTGCACCATAGGTATTGGATTATGAAGGCCAATGCCCAGTATCTTGGCAGTGTTCAGAATTCATTCATCCTGCAGCAGTCCTCTGTGCCAGCTGTAATTCAACCACCATAGCAAACAAAAGCATACCTACTGGATGGCAAGGACTAGTCACTCATGAAATGATTCATGAGTCCAGACTGGAGCTCATGTACAATGGAAAATGTGACATTGTCCATTTTGGCAGGAAGAATAAAAGAGGAGCATGTTATCTAAATGGTGAGAGATTGCAGAGCCCTGAGGTGCAGAGGGATCTGGGTGTCTTAGTGCATGAATCGCAAAAGGCTAGTATGCAAATACCACAAGTAATCAGGGAAGCTAATAGAATATTATCATTTCTTGCGAGGGGAATTGAATACAAAAGTAGGGAGGCTATGCTTCAGTTATACAGGTGAGATCACATCTGGCGTACTGTGTACAGTATTGGTCACCTAATTTAAGGAAGACGCAAATGCATTGGAAGCAGTTCAGAGAAGTTTTACCAGGCTAACACCTGCAATGGGCAGGTTGTCTTATGAGTAAAGGTTGGATAGGCTAGGCTTGTATCCACTGGAGTTTAGAGTAAGAGGCGATTTGCTTGAAACATATAAACCCTGAGGGATCTTGACAGGGTGGATGTGGAAAGGATGTTTCCTCTCGTGGGAGAATTTAGAACTAGGGGTCACTTTAAAAATAAGGGGTCACCTATTTAAAATGGAGATGAGGTGAATTTTTTTGAGGGCTGTGAGTCTTCAGAACCATCTTCCAGAAAAGTCAATGGAAGCAGAGCCTTTGAATATTTTTAAGGCAGAGGATAGATTATTGGTAAGCAAGGGGGTGAAAGGTTATCAGGGAGTAGGTGGGATGCAGATTTGAGGTCACGATCAGATCAGCCATGATCTTATTAAATGATGGAGCAGGCTCGAGGGGCCGAATGGTCTACTCCTGCTCCTTGTTCATATGTACAGCAGGCCTACAACTAGAGACATGTTGCTACAAGGAATGTTATGGAGCACATTATCTGTGTCCTCAAGCAAAGCTACCTCTGCCTGGTCTGTTTTGGAGAAGCCCTGTAATATACAACTGAGCAAGCACCAAGATTTGTGGAGTATGTTGCATTCTGTGTAACCTGGCTATTTCAAAGAACACCCTAGATAAGCAAATAATCAATGAGCAATATTTGTAACCTGCAAGCCTGCCTTAACCACTACCATCTAGAAGGACAAGGGCAGCAGACACATGGGAGCACCATCACCTGAAAGTTCCCTCCAAGCCGCTCACTATCCTGACTTGGAAATGTATTGCTGTTCCTTCACTATCACTGGGTCAAAATATATCACATGGACTGCAACAGTTCAAGAAGGCAGCTCACCACCATCTCTTCAAGAGCAATTAAGGATCGGCAATAAATGCTGGCCTAGCCAGCAGCGCCCACATCCATGAAAGAATAAAAAAAACTCGACTCCAATTCACCAACAAGCCCGCTCTCCAACCTTTCCTTTGTCAATGGCCGTCACATCGTCCTGTTTCCCGCAATGCAAAAATAAAAGTCAACAATAAATACATATTGTAATCCAAATTTATAAAGTAAATCAGGTTATAGTACATACAAAAATAAACTAGTTAGTCTTGTGTATTCCTTAGTGCCTCTTCCATCTGCCTTTGACTGTCCCAGAATTCCCATGAGGTGCTTCCCCAGTGGCTGTAGCATAGCTGGTGGAAGGCTGCTGATTTCCAGTGAAGGAGACTGCAGGTGGCCTTGGAGGGCGACCTTGAGCAGCTCTGGGCCTAGAAGTTCCAGATGCAGACTGCGCCATGTTGGCATAGGCAACAATACTCTAGGCTGGTTGACAAGTAACAGTGAGAGCACTGACAGGGTGGCATCCTGAAAAGCCAACAGGATTGTACTCCATGGAGCCACTGCCACTCTCTAGGGGCAGTGCCTCAGTAATCCTTGAACTTTTTTAAAAACACATTGCTGGACTGCGGTGATGCCCTGGAAGCCCCCTTGCACACTGTATTCAGAGTCATGATTGTAGCAAGCTGAGATTGCACGTCCTCAGTCTGAGCTTCCACTGCAGCACTCGGACTTTGAGTGGATGCTGTTTGTGTCACAGTAGAAGCGGAGACATTGGCCATCAGATGCTGCATTATGGTTAGTTCCAAGGTGTATTGATGGAAAAGGTCACATGTTCCATGTTGGAAAGGATGGGTTTCGAGCACTGTACAGAGCTGACTCCTCCTGGCTCATTGGCAGGCTTTGCAGTGCGTTTTGGTGCATACACCTATGAGCTTTCTTCTACAGCAGTGCCCATTGAAGTCCTCCTATGAGTCCTCTGCAGCATTAACTCCTGTGTGATATTACCCTGAGGGAGCAGGCACCTGTATTATCCTTTCCCACTGCCCTGGCTCCAGCACCCATGTGCCTAGGACCACACTACATGCTATCTTAGCTTTGAAATTACATGCAGTGTTAGTATCTGAGCTGGTAGCTGAAAGTCTGAAAACAAGTGATAGTATCTCTTATCTTCACTTTCTTCTTGCTCTTCTGCTCTCTGGATGGCTTCATGCTCTTGAGTAGCTGAAATGAAAAAGGGACAAGGGTTGGTGCGATGAGGAGAGAGTAGAAGGTAAGAATTGAGTGCTTACACTATCTGAAGCTTGTAAATCAGAAGAGATTGAGGGATGAGGGAGAAGTGGGATGAGAGAAGGAAGATTAGGTATGAGGATACCCTTACCTTCCATAGCTTCACTCCGCAGTAACCCTTCCCATTATGGCCAGCACTATCTCCTCCATGGGGGTTAAAACATGCCCGTGTGCCTTTCTCTCTCTCCTGCTAATTTTCATTATCTCTTGTTGTGCACCATCACCCCCTGCAAGAAAAAGAGAAATATGTCAGTGAGCACTGTGCAATATATTCATCAGGGCAGTGCAGCCAGAGCCAAGTCCATGGAACCAGGGCTGGCTCAGCTGTACAGGGGGCATGAAGAAGACTAGAAGAGCAATAGTGATGGGAGATTTTATAGGGGAACAGACAGGTGTTTCTGTGGCCACAGACATGGGACTTGTACAGGCCAGACAGGTGGCACCTAAACAGAGCTGGGACTAATTTCCTTGTGGGGTGAGTTGCTAGTGCTATTGGGGAGGGTTTACACTAACTTGGTGGGGGTGTGGGAACTAGGATGTAGAGAGGAATACCAAGATGTCCAGAATATTTGGAGAGACAGATAGTGCTAGAGTAGGAAAGTAAGGAATTAGGTGGGTTCAGCGCACAAGAGAAAATAATACAACCTAATTTAGGGTTGCTGTGCATGCATGTGAATGTGCAGAGCATGGTAACTAAGATTGGTGAGTTGCAGGCACTAATAGCCGCATGGAAATATGGGCCTGGATTTTTCCTATGGCGGACGGGCTGGGTGGGAATGGGCGGGGGTGGGCGCGGAGCCAATTGCCACCCGTGATCAGCTGCGCGCTGCCATTTTATGTGGGCAGGCCAATTAGGGCCAGCCCAGTGTAACGCATGGCCGGTAGCACTCAGCGCTACCTGGGTGGGGGGAGGAAGGAGGGAGAGCCAGAGCCTGCGTTCTTTCGTACATATGAGTGAAAGAGCGCAGCAATTTCCCTGAGGCACGTGGCTGCCTTAGGGCGATTGAATAGAGAATAAAATATTTCAATAAATAAAGTAAAAATTTATTTAAACACATCCCCTCATGTGACAGTATCACATGAGTTGGGACATGTTTGTGAAGTTGGGAAAATTTATTCATTTATTTTATAAAAGCTTCAGGAAACCTCATCCCATCCGTGGATGAGGTTTCCTGAAAAATGTGAAAGCTGCTTGGGCTTTTTGCCTGGCCGCCAACCTTAAGGTTGGACGGGCAGCGTTCTATAGAACTCTAATTAATCCCTTAATGGCCTTAATAGGCCATTAACATTTTGGCGAGCACGTAGCCGACTCTGGCGCGCGCCTGCTGAATGAAATAGTGCTATGATGTCGGGACGCACACCTGACGTCATCACGCGGCATTTTACGTGTCGGTGTTTCAGGCCCACACTCGCACGTCGACCGGAAGATTCGGCCCATGATGTCATGGCGATAATGTGGAAATGGTCAAAGAAGGGCAGGACTGGATATTAAATATTCCTGGTACAAGGTGTTCAGGAAAGTTAAGGAAGAAAGGAAAGGAGGAGGTATTGATTAGGGAGAACACTGTAGTGCTGGAGAGAGAGGATGTCCCAGAGGAGTCAAAGACAGAATCTATTTGGCTAAACCTAAGGAACAAAAAAGGTGCAATTACAGGCCACCAACTAATGGGAAAGATGCAGAGGAACAAATTTGCAAAGAAATTACAAAAAAGTGCAAGAATTATAGAGTAGTTATAATAGCGGGTTTTAATTATCTGAAAATAGACTGGGATAGCAGTGTAAAGGGTAGAGAGGGGCAAGTGTTCCTAGTGTGGGGAATTTTTTACAGCAGTATGTTTCCAGTCCAACGAGAAAGGAGGCATTGTTGGATCTGGTTCTTGGGAATGAGGTGGGCCAAGTGGCTCAAGTGTCAGTCGGAGAACACTTAGGGGACAGTGATCATTGTATCATAAGGATTGGGATGGCTATGGAAAAGGACAAAGAACAATCCAGAGTAAGAATAATTAACTGGGGGAAAGCCAATTTCAATAGGCTAAGAATGGATCTGGGCCAAATAAATTGGAACCAAAGATTGGCTGGTAGAACTAACTGAAAAATGAGCTCCCTTCGAAGAGACAGTTTGGGTACAGTAAAGGTATATTCCCACAAAGGGGAAAGTTGGGGCAAACAAATCCAGAGCTCCCTGAATGATGAAAGAGATGGGGATTAAGGTGGAGCAGGAAGAGTGTGCTTCGGACAGATGTCAGGTAGATAATACAATTGAAAACCAGGCTGAGTATAGATTGTTTAGAGGGGAATTGAAAAAGCAAATAAGGGAAGCAAAGAGAGAGTTTGAGAAGAGACTGGCAGCTAACATAAAAGGAGTCCAAAAGTCTTCTGTAGGCTTCTAAATAGTAGAAGCATGATAAAAGGAGGAGTGAGGCTGATTAGGGACAAAAAAGGGGATTTATGCATGGAGGCAAGGAACATGGCTGAGGTACTAAATACATACTCTGCATGTGTCTTTACCAAGGAAGATGATGCTGCAGGTCATGGGGAAAGAGAAGGTAGCTCAGATACTTGAAGGTTTTAAAATTGATAGGAGAAGGTATTGGATAGTTTGTGTGTACTTAAAATTGACGAGACATCAGGACCAGATGGGATGCATGAGGGAAGCGAGGTTGGAAATCGTGGAGGCACTGGCCATAATTTTCTAATCTTCCTTAAACTCAGGTAGCACTAGAGGGTTGGAAAATTGCAAATGTTACCCCCTTGTCCAAAAAAAGTGTAAAAGATAAGCTCAGCAACTATAGGCCAGTCAGTTTGTTGGTGGTGAGGAAGCTTTTAGAAATGATAATTCTTTTAAAAAATTAATAGTCACTTAGGTAAATGCAAGTTAATTAAGGAAAACCAGCATAGATTTGTAAAGGTTACATCATGTTTAAATAACTTGAGTTTTTTGAGGTAACAGAGGGTTGATGATGATGATGTGGTGGTATACATGGACTAGCAAAAGGCATTTGATTAAGTGCCGCACATTAGGCTTGTGAACAAAATTAAAGATCATGGATTAATTGGGACAGTGGCAACACAGGTACGAAATTGGCTAAATGTTATGAGACAGCAGTTTGGTAAAGCTGAGTTCTTTAAAAATCCCAGAGGAAAACTCTAAACAACTGTCATAACTTCTATTTTAAGTGGTATGTTTGAGATGCAAGTCTAAATTCAGGAATCAGACCACCAATTATCGAGAGGTTTTATATCAAAATACATAAGACCTTTATTAATTTACACAACCTAAATATATACACATGGCTACAAATTACTACTATCATAACAAATTCCTAAACTAATCTCCATTAAGGCAACAGCAACCCATAGACTTAACCAAACACCAGGCAAAGCATTTCCACCTCACAAATTCAAAATGAGGTTCCTCTCACTTTGGTTCCTGTGGAGACAGTTGTAGGCTTACAGCTACTTTGACCTTACACTGCCTCTGCTTCGTGCACACAAAACTGCTATCCTTATACCTAGCACAGCTCATTGAATGTAAATTCTCATTGTATCACCAGCCTCTTCTAACAATAAAACCCCTTTCATAGTACCAATGTTATTAGTAATATAAACATATTGCTTGGTCTCTTCTAGCTAGGTGCCAGGTTTCACTCACCTTCTTCGATGCTCTATTCAACAAAATGTGAATGCACTCTACCTCTCAAAACTAGTACACATCAAAGCATCCAGACTAGCTGGCTTTAATCCAATTAAGACACACCCATAGACTAAACCTCTATTTTAAAATAAAAATATTTAACAAAAATATTATGTACATTAATAGCTTCATGATGCTGAGTGACCGGAAACAGAGTATTCGTGAATGGTTATTCTTCGGATGGAGGAAAGTTTGTAGAATTCCCCAGGGGCCATAATGTTAGGACCTCTGCCCTTCCTGATATATATTAATGACCTAGACCTCCTTGTACACAGCCTAACTTCAAAATTTGTGAACAATACAAAACTTGGGGAAGAGAAGGTCGAGAGGAGATTTGATAGAAGTGTGGGACATGGTGGGTATGGGCAGAATAGAAACAGAAAAACTGCTCCCTTTTGTGTAAGGATTAAGAACTAGAGGGCATAGATTTAAGGTAATTGCAAGAAAAAAAAAGCAACGGTGACATGGGGACGAACTTTTTCATGCAGTGTGTTAGGATCTGGAAAGCATTGCCTGGAGTGTGGGGAATGGTGGTTAATCATTGGATCATTATCTGAAAAAGAAAGGTTCGCAGGATTACAGGGAAAAAGCAGGAGAGCGGCACTAAGTGAATTGCTACTGCAGCGAGCTGGCACAGACACAATGGGCTGAATAGCTCCTTCTGTGCTGTAACCATTCTATGATTTTATGACCTGGATACCAGGGAAGAACTCCCCTGCTCTTCAAAGTAGTGCTATTGGAATCTTTTACTTTTACCAGAGAGGGCAGATGGGGCTTGATTTAACACCTCATCCAAAGGACAGCAGCTGTTGCAGTGCAGCACCCCCTCAGTTAGTCTCAGACTTGATTTTTATGCTCAAGTTCTGGAGTGGGACTTGAACAGCAAGTGGTACGAACTGAGCCACAGCCAGCACTGGCGTGTGTTAGTTCACTGCATATAACAGGTTAAAAGTTAAATTCAAGAGGCCTTGAAACTGCCCTGCACAAATACTATTGTGCAAATGCTGAGTTTTCAAAAAGCCTTCCTTGTCAGGAGGTGTGTTGCTACATCAGGTGGTATGGTGCATTATTGCCTGCTACTATAGCATGCTATGGCGTGAGTTCAAAGCCAGGATTTTCCATAACATTCCCTCCCTGTCAAATCACAGAATTCCCAATCTTAATGATGAACTTCTGAAAGTACTAAGTCAAAGCAAAGCATCTCCCCAGAGCTTGAGAGAAAATGAAAAAGAAAGTAATTGATAAACTGCTGCTGCACATCTCAGAGACTGGCTTAGAATGATTTTTGGCAGATCAGCTGCTCTAAAATTGCTTGATGGCTCAAGTGATAGGAGGAAAGGGATATTAGAATTGATAGAAGCAAATTTGAAGTTCTTGTCTATGTGTCAGCAATAAAAATACTAGATGCAGAGCCATGTTACAAGTTCTGAGAGAATGCTGTGTTCTCGCAGTACCCATGTGACTGGATGCCCCACTTTGGCATTGTTCAAACAGGAACTCATTTTGCAAACAAGTAATGAGTGACAGGAGTGCTTACAGCTGACTCTGATGGTAATTGTCATGGCAACCTCATCCCTTCGAAAAGTGATCTTGCACCTCTTATGAGATTAAAAACCTTGTATGTGTAAATTTCACAATGAAGCCCTTTATAAAGAAAACATCGCCAAAAAGATTGACATGTTAATTGCAGAAGTTACCTGTGATTAATTGATAGCACTATTTGATTTACCTGCCCGACTGCACTGCAAGCTTTACTAGTCAGTTTCATCAAAATAATGCAGGCAGGTTCTCACTAGGAACTCCATGGAGGTGGTGGGAATGATAAGAAATAGTGAGCTTCAGCAGCTTTTAAATGTCTGTGGTAAGTTGAAAAGCCAGGCATCATCGGAACCATCTACTTTCTTTACAGCAAGCAGGATTACCAATTGGGAACCATTTGAATGACAATGTGCAAAACTCTCAACAACATGTGCTGCTAACCCAGATCAAGACAATCAGACCATTCCCATGTGTCCACACATTCGCTTAATCCTCTGAAAGCATTTTCTCTTAAAAGATGGCATCCATGAGACCTGGACCCTGAGGGTCTACATCTGAGGGAAGACAACTCCAGATCCTGCAGGAGGAGACTGTCTATGGCCACTATCCAGGCATAGTAGGAGGAGATGGTCAAGGCAAAAAAAGGAGCAGCTCTCCAGCCACTACACAGTGATTCAGTGCCAGAGTAGAATAATCGTTTGCAGCCAGAAGAGACAATCCTGTTGAATCAGGTATTCCAGGCCTCAGTGACTGTAGTTTCAGTTTCCATGCACAAAGTATAGGAATGTCATTTGGACATTTCTATGGGGATTCTCTACTGAGGGTCACCCTGCAGTTTCCACAATCTTCAGGGTAAGTAGCAATATAAGACAAAACACTGGGTCTAAAACCTGAAACTCTATTTCTGGCAGCACGTGTGAGTACCTACACCACATGGACTGCAGCAATTCAAGAAGGCAGCTCACCACCACCTTTGCAAAGGAAATTAGAGATGGGCAACAAATGCTGGTCTTGCCAGCAGTGCTCACATCCCATGAAAGATTAACAAGAAAAATCCATCCATCACTGCAAGTGCAGGTAGTGGGCTTCACGGAGTGATCCATCATTTGCTGCGTATTCTCCAAGACCATTCCCATATGTCCACAGATTTGCTTAATCCTCTAAAAGCATTTTTCTCTTAAGTCAGTATCCATGGGATTGATCCCTGAGGGTCTACGTCTGAGGGAAGACATCTCCTGATCCTGCAATCAGCAATATCTTCCTCTTTGTCCTCCACTTACTGTTCTTTTATGCCCACTTATGCCTTCTGTCACCCTGTGTACTTCTGCTCTGACTCACTGTCTAATGCCTCTCGGGTGGATGTCTCTGGGCTGATGTTTTGCAGGAAAAGGACAAATTGGGATAGTGTTGGCAGAGTTTGGGGTTTGACCTGGCAGATCTTCATCCTCCTCTACTTCTTTTTACTGTGTGACATCTAGAGGAGGGCTAGGGTGGGTTGTTGAAGGGTAAGGTTCACATGTCACCAGGGCCAGGGAGAGAAATCATGGGCCCTGGTGCTTCTCCTGCTTCTGGGCCCCTTATTTCCTCACCCCCACTGGACTTTAACCCTCCCTCTCGATCATCTTAAATATTTTTTCCCCTTTTCAAGATTCACCAATCTGTTCACCAAACAATCACAGGGCATAATAAAATGATGATGCCCATTGTTGGCATCTGGTTACAAATATCATCCAATATATATGCAGCAAAGTTCATTAATATTAAGAGCAGAAACAATATATAATGCAATGTTTGTTTGTGTGCACAAAATAAGTGATCCCACCGTGTATTAAACAAACCAGAGTACAAATTTTTCTTTAACAGCATTGTGCAATATTGTGAATTTGACAGGAAAATATCCCATTAGGGTATTTATTTATTTATAATACTGTGCAGATGATGACGCTAATTTTGGTGACTGACTCAGCCCTCATTAACATTTTCCGCACATTGCACCATATGAAGACAATGACAGTAAATTCATATTTGATGAAAAGTTTCAATACATAGTGGAATGATTGAACAACGTGGGTGGTCATTGTCAGTGAGAAGAGTTGGAATCCTCGGGTGTCTGTGTGACACAACTTTTAAGAAGCCAGAGGAAAAAACTGGTTCACAATTGTAGCTGTGTTTTCTTGATCAACATGTCTGGTGACTCTGTTGTTTTTCACTATAATATATTTTCAATATCTACTATGCATCACAACTTTATCACAATGTGTCAATACCTCAAAAGACTCATAAAAAGCACCAAGATAGGGTGGGGTAATGGGTAAATAGACAAAAGGAAAAGATTGAAGTCAATGGAAAAGATTCTTGAGAATAGTGTGCAGTATAAAACAGGTTGCAGGTTCACTATGAGCCCATTCTACACTCATGTCTTGGCAATTTCACTCCACAAAGCCTGCTGACAGTAAACTTTCATTAGTAACAAAATAAACAGAACTCCAGCCATGTTTCCACCCTCTGTTTGAAAGATAATTATGGACGACAAAGGCCATCTAGCCCAGCTCATTTCTTCCATCCAGAATGACACATGAACACACGTATTAGGAGCAGGAGTAGGCCATTGAGCCCCCTGAGCCTGATGCATTATTTGATAACATTGCGTACATTATACCAGTGGCTACAACTCAAAAATACTTAATTGGCTGTAAAGTGATTTGGGATATCGTGAGGGGTGCTGTATAAATGTAGATTTTGTCTTTCTTTCATTACACCCACATGCAGTAGGCAGCGTGACTAATAATGATGAAGTTGGAGGCTGATTGCTCTGTGATTAATTATCCTTAGAGTCAACTATTAGGAAAGTGGCTGCAAATAAATTATTACATTTACAAAACAATTCAACTCTTTAGCTAATTCAACCTTTACATTCTGATTTTTCAATCCACTGTCATACAACTGTGTACACGGTGAATCCACAGGTTCTGTATGATGTTGCATTACATTTGTACTAAATACATGTGCAAACAGTATTTTTTTAAATTCTAGTTGTTTGAGGTGTGAGAGAAACAAGCAAATTAAGTGGAAAAATATAACTAATAAATAAAAAACTCCCAACAGCTAAAAAGAGTGCAACAGCAAAATTCCAAGAGAAATTATTCCCAGAAGTGCTTAAGTCATAGGATTGGATTTCTATAACGGCTCTTTATGGTAAAAGCCCTTTTCTCTGTTTCTCTGGGATTTCAATGGATTTTTTTGCCAAAGTTACAATGAATAATTGGGAATCCGCACCCCCCCTGCAGAGAAATTTTAGTTCCACAGGGTGACCAGCTTCTGCTAGATTTTAACCAGAAAGGTGCAGGATGGGGTGAACCTAACATGCAGTAGAAATGTATAAAGCCTTCCTTTTAAGCAATGACTTAGGGACATATAGGGATTTTATTCCCTATTTGCAAGAGTAATAAAACAAGCGACAGTGAGTCAACACTGTTTTGCATCACCTCCAATTTTTAGATTTAATTTGATGAGGCCCAAGAATTTCAAGCCCCTGGTACATCAACACAGCGTGTCCTCAGAATTGTACCTACCTTAGGGCATAATCAAAATTTTAGACTGCTGTTGATATGCTGGTTTAAATTCAAAAGAGAATTTTGAGAAGTGTACAGTATTTAATTTTGTGGTACTGAACCTTAAAACTGACCCTCAACCCTTAACCACCCCTCCAATGCCCTGACTCCAACTTCCCCTCCACCCCCTCCAACCTCCCACTTCCAACTGCCCCACTCAATCTACCCCCCACCTCCCCTTCCATCCTCTCCACTCATCCCCCAACCCTCCCAAACTCTGTCCCTACCCAACCTCCCCAGCAAACCCTCTCAAAACACCACCCATCCCTCACCAGCTCCCCCCAAACCCCCTTCAAACTTCCCCCACCCTCTCTCCAAACTCCTCCTCAAAAATCCCTCCAAACAGTCTCCAACCCCCTTCCAAACTCCACCTCAAGCCCCCTCCAAATTCCCCCCAAACCCACTCCAAACTCATCCCCACTCTAATCCCTCAATTCCCCACTCCAAATCCCCCAGCTTCCCCAACTCCTCTCCCCCAACTCCACAGCATCCAACTGATTCTAAAATTACAGGTATTTCATTTAACCATTTTTCAACCAAGAGCACACTCCTGACGGTTGCTGTACTGCTGCTGACCTTGAGGCAGCTTCATGGTTTTCTGGCAAGTTTTTCAAAAGATAAAATTGGAATCATGAAGCTGCCTGAAGTTGAGAAATAGCAGCATAGCAAGGATTGAAACTGGCCTGACAGACCAACTTAACAATTGGAACAGTCAGCCTGACAATTCCAATTTTTTAAAGCCAGTCTTTCAGGTCTGAAGCTCTGGCTGTTCAATGTGGATGACTTGAGAACTCTATTCGAAACACCAAACCCAGGCCCTCTTCATCCCTGGGCCCTGATGATTGATTGGCACTGTCTGCAACCCCCTCTCCTGGGCCCAGCATTTCACTTTCAGTGTGAGTAAGGAGTGAGCAACATGATGTAGCTTGGTAATAGGTTGCATGTAATCCAATCACAAGAGGGTGCTGAGGAACAAAGTGACAAGACTGGCCTGCATCTGGGACCTGCCCTCTGCTCACCTCCAATGCACCCTTCTAACCATCTCCTTATAAGGGGTGAAAGTCTGGAGTGGGCTGACCTGATGAGTGTCCCCGCTGTTCTGGGTTTTCTTCCGCTTTAAGGATGTCAAAAATTAGAGATGTAACAGCTTGCCTGGGACGATTGCACAGGGTGAGTGATAGTGCATTCAAAGTCTGTCCATGCCCCAGTGAAATAGAAACCGAGGCTGTGGATAATATGGGACTGCCTGTTTGCTATCACTCATGCTATGTAGCTGCTCAAGACTCCCTCTGTAGTTAATGGGTTTGCGGAAGGACTCCTTGGGTGCAATCTATGCTGCCTGATAATTTGGGAGTATTGACGCTTATCACAGCTGAGCTCAATTTGGCCTACCAGCTTGAGTAATAATTCCTCCAGTCACCACATGTACTGACAACATAAATATGTTTGTGAAAATTTTTCTGCCACTTTTATTGAATGAATTTGTCAACCTGTTCTAAAAGAACAAAGACTTTAAAATGTTGCTGCCTGTGGAGACGAGGGGAATTCTTACCATATAATGTTCATGTTCCAACAGAGCTTCACTATATCACAACCAAGAACAGCAACCTTGGTTAATTCATTTTTTCCCTTCCTAGCTTAGGGGAGTCACTGAGGTCACTGCAGTGCTAGCCAAGCACCTACAAGGGATTATGAGGCTCCGAACCACACCGGGAAGATTAATTAACCACTGAGTCATTGTGGAAAGCTTTTAAGTTACCTGGAATGTAAAGCAGGCTTCAACACAAGCAATGGAGTCCTACCAATTTGCAAATGGCTCCATTTGATTTAGGGCACTGGCAGAGCATTAAAGCTGCATTATAACCATGTCACAGGGTTTGAACTATCTTTGTTTCCTTTTTTAATACAGCATTGTGCAGCCTTTCTAAGTTATAAATGAATAATAGACTTTTAAAGTTATAAATAATAGATGAGCATATGAATTCAATTTGTGTCTGCCCCTGGAGTTTTCATAATTGGCTTCTGTCTGAAGCCCAGGAATGGACTGAGTATGAAGGGATTGGACAGTATACGTGTACAATGCTAGTCTAAGGGCGGAATTGTCCCAGATTTGCACTAAGTGCGGTAGCGGGCGGGTAAAACGACATTTTACCTGCCGGCTGCAATGGCGGCTTTTCACACTGTATCATCCCAAACCCGCTGCATTAATTATGCATTCCCGGGAAATACACCGTTTCCATGGCTGGCTTTCATTCATCCACCATGCCATCACCTCGCCGCTTCAGCATGCCAGGTGACATATTTAAAGTTCAGCTGTACGCACACCTCTCAGTGCTTCCAACCTATGACTGCTGCAAAGAAGACAGGATGGCCCCGAAAGGCAAAATGACTGCAGCCCCAGGTTCAATGACGAGCCCCTGCAGCAATTTTTGGACGCAGTGGAGGCTCGCCATGATGTCCTCCACCACCGCTCTAGACACAGGATGGGCAGCAACATCACTAATCCGGCTTGGGAGGCGGTGGCAGCCATGGTCAGCGCCAATGCCCTGCAAAAAGAGGACAGCCACTCAGTGCCACTGCAGGATGGATGGTCTCATCCGTTCCACCAGGGTAATTCACTTTTCTCATCACTCTCAACTCACACACACTCAGGCCCATCACACATCCACAGGAATCTCACACCCCAAGGGACAACACCACTAACTCTCACTCATATCCTCAGATCTCCATCAGGCTCACACCCTCTTGAACTCATGTCCTCATCCTGTTCATGGCTCCGCTTACCACACAAACATCCCACGCAGTGTCATGTGTCCTGCTCACACTCGCTCCATCTGTTTTCAAGCAGGAGAAGCCTGCTTACATCAGCTTCTCAGGCTGGGAGTGGAGTGACCCACATTAGGCCCCTCGCTCACTTTGAGGAGTGTGTCCTGCACTGAGAGGTGAGGATGTGGACCGTTCCTGTGGTGACGGTGAGGTTGGCGGCGAACACCCTCATGAGGATCCTGCACCACATCATCCCTCAATGCAACTGTGAGTGCTCTCTCTCCTGCTTTTGGCTCTGCTGCCATGCACTAATTATCTCTACTTTGGTTCACAGGGAGCTCTGCCAAGCAACCGATGCCCTCAGCCAGCCAGTCCCTCAGCTCCATCCAGGTCCTTACCTCCAGCCAAAAGGACACCTCCTCCATTGAAGAGCTGGAAATAAGCAGCCTGGAAGACCCACCACAGCGCTTACCCACACCCTCCACCAGCGCAGAGACACACACCTCGGTGGGACCTAAACCTAGAGCAGGCTCGGGTTCACAATCTGGTGGTCACCTCACGGATACATGTCCGCAGCAGCAGAAGGCTGGTTCAGCTGAGCTCTCTGGCACTCGGAGGATTCTGGGGAAGCAGTAACTGTAAGGTCCGAGTCAGATGATGAGCCTCTAGATTTGGCCTTCCAACTCATCCTGGAAGGCATGGGAACATCACACAGAGCTGTTGGAAGCCCTCAACAGAGTAGTATGTGAGTCAGAGGAGTGCATCCGCCTGCTTTCTGATGAAGTGGTGCCCACATGTGCGTGTATGGAGGTCTCCATGGAGAGGATGGCAGACACAATGGAGACCCTGGTCCAGCAGAACACGGACATGTGTGCAGACCTGCACTCCATCATGGGAGCCATGGGTGAGTTCCTGCAGTGACAACGCAGGAGGGAAATGGGGCACCTGGACTTCCCTCTGGGTGCTCCTTCCCCTCAAGGAGTCAGGCCGGGGCACCTGAAGGAAGGAGGAGCAGCCTGGGTCATCCACTCAGTAATCTCAGAGGCTGTCCTCTCCTTCTCAGTCCCCTTTGCCTGTGAGCCCCTCAACCTCGTCCTCCATCACTGCACAGGGAGCAGCCAGCCAGTGACTGATTTATTGATTCTGGAGGGAGAAATGCATGTGTGTGGCAGGGCCTTTCGGAGCCTCGTGCAAACACTCTCCCACACACGCGGATCCTTCAGTATCATACTCTCCTCAATGACCTGAGCATTTTGAGTGCTGCCTGCTGGGGTTCACTCTCAGTTGTCTATCTGAGCTGACCTCCATCTCTGCCCACCCAATGGTCACACTCCCATGCAGCACCTGATCTTGCCCACCATGACTGTCGTTTTACTTTCGATTTGGGCAGCATGGTCTGGGTTCGGCTTTTTGTGCTCTCCCTCATCTTTTCCCATCCGCCAGTCACCCATTTCCCTAGCCCCATCACTGTTGACCTCCCTGTCATCACCTTCCACCTCCTCTCCGTGACCTACCAGCCACAGCCCTTTTGTTTCGGGGATGTCCAGGTGAACATGCCCGTTCCCTTCCTTCCTGAAAATCCCACCCCCAACATCATTAACCTCCCTGACCACCACCTTCTCACCCCCAGGGTCTGTGTCTGCCTCAAAATCCCCACCAACCACCCCCGCTGTCCCTTCTACTGCAACTGTCGATCCCTCACCCTCACCCTCCCACCCTACCCCCTCACTCTGCCTCGGTCATTCTCACCAATCCCTCATACCGCGCCCACCCTAAGAATGCTCCCCAGGAGGCAGTTATGGACCCATCTGACCCCTCTCTTGCATGTTCACCTGGAACCCTTTCTCCTCTGGAACCCTGGACTCCCCACCCATCCTCCCCCCACACCCCTCCTTAGTCCCTCACCCTTCCTGACTCCCTCAGACACATCTTACTTCTCTGCCTTACTTCTTAGTCCTTCACCACTCCCGACTCCTTCCTCCAGCCTTACCTCTTCCTCAAGTCTCACTTCTTCCTTCAGCTTTACTCCTTCCCCCTTCCCAACTCCTTCCTCCACCCTCCTTTTTCCTCCACTTTTACTCCCTCCCTGCTCTGCACTCCTTCCTCCCCCTGGACTCCCTCCCCACCTTCACACTCATTCCTTCCACCGGACTCCTTCCCCTCTACACACTCCTCCCTCCCCCTGGACTCCTACTTCTCTCTGCACTCCTTCCCCATTCTGAATTCCCTCCCTTACATCTTCCACCCCTCCCCCAACAGTACACGTACCACCCCAGTTGCCGCCATCTCCCCCATTACCCCCTCCTCACCCTGTACTCTCTCACCCCCCACCCCCCACCCCTCCACCCCACCAATGCCTATTCCTTTCCAGCCGATTCTAGACCTTCATCTCCCACCCACTCAACCTTCATCCATTGTGAGTGCTAATGGCAACCTTTCAACTTCTGTGAGCTGCTTCGCAGCAGAGCCATGTCCATGAGAACCCACCCAGTGTGCCATGGACATTCCTCTGGATCCCGTTGCTGTCAGGCTCCAGCACCTTCTGCTCCTCAGATGTCCGCGATGTGAGCAAGGCCCAGCGACAAGTCCCGACTTTTGCACATCACAGTTGACAAGATGTGTTCTGCACCGGCGTGTTTTCCTGCCAACATGGACGGATGATCCAGCTGGTGGGGATGAGTCTGGTGGGCTGGCTTTATAATGATATGCTGATGTATTACAATGAGGTTCCTGATGGCGGGGAACGCGGCTTGCCATTGACGGGCAGAGCTGACGATCGCAAACTGGTTTCACAACGTTGTGAAACCAATTTTTGGCCATTTTGCCATATCGTCTGCTCTTGCCAATGAACACGCCCGATGCCAGTGGGCACGGAAAATCCCGGCCTAAGTATTCTGATATGCACCTTCCCAGGAGCTAAATGTTCATGCTGAATAAGTGATTTCATAATTTATAATGTCTTCTCCGCTATTTCTTGTTCTGACCATTTCCAACAATGTCAATCTTACTCCAGCACACATTCCCTATTGAATTGCTTAGAACTCACACCATCGGACTATTCCATTCAGCCTAACTGCTCTATGCTGCTTTTTGCACCACGAGTTCCTCCCGTCCTATTTCATCTCATGTTATCACATAACTTCCCATTTGCTTTTCTCTATCATGTACTTAGCTAGCTTCCCCTTAAACGCATCTATGATATTCACCTCAACTAACCTATGAGATAGCATGTTCCACATTCTCATCACTTTCCGAGTAGAGACATTTCTTCTGAATTCATTATTAGATTTATTTGAAACTATCTTATATTTATGAGCCCTGGTTTTGGATTTATTCACAAATGGAATGTTTTTTTTCTACATCTGACTATCAACCCCTTCATGATTTTAAAGACCTCTATTAGTTCACAGCTTTATTGCCTTCTCTTTTCTAGAGAAATGAGACTCAGTCTTTCAGTTCAGCCGTTTCCTGATAGTTATCAGGATTACAGAGAGGGCACCCCAAGACCCAATAATAACATAGTCAGAAAGCCAGGTATAGCTTTCTTATGAAATACATTAAAACTATCTGACAAGATTGACTAGATGACAAGTTAATGTCTGAAGATAGAACAGATGTTTTTTTTCCTCTAACTGGCCTAGCTGAATGAGGTATTGATGGGGGAGTTGCATGAGGTCAGCAAGAGGTCGAAAAACTGCTTGAAAGCTGCTCTGAAACATGGCAAAGTAGATCCATAAGTCAGAACAATTTATTCAAGATAAGATGGCGAATCCATGAAGGGACATCCTAATGTGAGGCCCGTCACATTGTTGACGCTGAATGTAAACTCCAGGTGAGGAAGTCTCGGCTGAGAAATCAAGATTCCCAAACTGGTGTTCAATCTGTGGATGCTCATTCCAAGCAAAAAGTAAGTCTCATCAAACATCAACAAAGGTTCAATGCAGAAAATTAGATGAAAACCTGGTTGTTGTCTTCCATGTTGAAGGATGAAAAACAATTAGCATTATTGTCCCTGAGCAGGGTGGACTCAGTTATGCTGCAACCCATGGGAGATGGCCTGACAACGCTCATTACTTAGGTTCACACATGGGTGTTGCATCCCTTCATGTGAGTCATCACTTCTAGGGAGTGGGAGAGGGGAAATTGGGTTTAAAAGCCCCTCATGTTAATGATTTTTTTGTTTCAAAGATTAAAATGTAAACAATCAAGAGTTTGTGGCAAATGAAGGAAACAGGATATGGGTAAAAGTTCTGTTTTAAATCACTGCTTCTTAGAACTTGTTTACCACTAGCTTCTGTTTTTTATATAATTATTGACAAGCTGTATTATAATTCTTTAATTATGAATCACACGGTTGCTATATAATTTCATTTTGTATGATGTTGTAAAATTGATGCATATAATTGAGAAATTTGTGGTATGGTTACAGGGTGGGGTACATAGCAAAAGTTTTTAGCTGTTTTTACAGCGTATATTTTGTTCTGGAGCGCTACAAGCCCATTATATTGTTGTTGACCAATAGAGATTTGCCCCAGTATCTTTGTCTTACCCAACCACTGTGAGGAAATGCATTAATGTGTCCGCTCACAGAGAAATAATATTTTGTAAACATGAACTGTGGAGTTTACAACATACCCTTGATCGGGCGGAGTGTTATTTATCACTGTGCCAAACACAGAGAATTTGTTATTATAACAGATTGGACATGGGGAAGGTCGAGCTCCTGCTTATGAGGAA
Source organism: Cetorhinus maximus (assembly GCF_964194155.1). Lineage (NCBI taxonomy): Eukaryota > Metazoa > Chordata > Chondrichthyes > Lamniformes > Cetorhinidae > Cetorhinus > Cetorhinus maximus. Next base: position 81,140,529 of record NC_135887.1, on the reverse strand, counting down.
ACAGTTATGAGATTCTGTGGTGTGGTTGCTGTGGGTGGGGTGGCTCTCCCTGGCACAGCACTCACATCCATAGCCTAAGGAATTGAAGAAGAAGAACTTGCATTTATACAGTGCCTTTCACATCTCAGGATGCCCCAAAACTCCTTAGTGCCAGTGAGGTAGTTTTGTGATGTCCTCACTTTTATAATATCAGGAAACACAACAGCCAATTTGCGCACAGAAGTTCCCATAAACAGCATGGAAATAATGACCACAATCTGTTTTATTAATGTTGGATGAGGGATAAATATTGGCCATGACAACATAGGGAGCTGCTCAGCTTTTCTACAAAATAGTGCCAACAAGTCTTTTACATTGATCTGAGTTGGCAGACTGGATTGTGGTTTACCATCTCATCAGAAAGACGGTACCTTCAATAATGCAACACTCCCTCAGTAATGCACCAAGTATTATTAAACACTGTTCCTCCATCTCTGAGACCTGAGTTCAGATTCATCTTAGGTACACAAATTAACAACCCTAAGGAAGTTAAGTATACACATCCTCAAACATGTAAGGCAGTTCACAGACATGCACAGACACAAAATTGCCCTTGGTATTTATGAAAATCAGATAGTGATACAGCATGGATGTCAGCACATTATCAGGAAAAGAGGGAGAGAATTTGGCATTGTATCAAAACTACATCAGAGGAGTGCATGATCACTGGGTGTAAAGAGTAACATATTCTATTCAAGGACAAAAGAAAACAAGTTTGAAATATTTGTAGCATCCAAATTATGAAGCCTCTTCATTTTATTTGATATGGTTGATCCGCTTCACTATGATGTATCATGAGAACAGAGCTTTCACTTAGCAACAAGTGGACACCACAGCAATTAAAGCAGGATCTTGTGGCATATACTAGCATTGGGGACACTGGCTGCTGAATTGAACTTGGACAAGGAGATGGTAAGGGCCTTTATAATTGGTCTCAGTTCCCTGGGTTGAAAGGAAAATTACCTGTAGTTTTCAGACATGTTCAGTAACCAGTGAGAACTTAGAAAGTGCAAATGCATTGATATTGCATGAGGGCAGGATCACCCTTGACTGTGATGGCTTCCATAGTTGAATGATTATCAAGGTTTATTGACTGGGCCCGATGCATATAATTGGAAAATACAACATCATTTGACCCATCGGGCCAGTGCCAGCACAAGCTCTTCAAATTGGGGTGTCCATTCTAATCCCATTTCTCTGGATTGGAGAATCGTCATTGGGGCGAGGTACTGGGAGCACTGTTACTCCTTGAGGAACCATATTTCAGAAAGGGTAAAGCTTAGAGAAAAAGAAATTATAACTAAGAACAGTCGTAACAGGATATAGAATCAGTTTGGGTGGAAATGAGGAATAGTAGGGAAGTCACTAGTGGGAGTGGTCTACAGGCCCCCTAACAGTAACCACAGTGTAGGACAGAGTATACAAGAAATATTGGGTGCTTGTGATAAAGGGAAGGCCATAATCACGGGTGATTTAAATCTACACATAAACTGGAAAATTCAGATTGGCAGTAGCCTGGATGGAGAGTTCAAAGAATGCTTTCAAGATAGATTTTAGAGCAGCATGTTCTGGAACCAACCAGACAGCAGGTTATATTAAATTTGCTATTGTGTAATGTGACAGGATTAATTAATGACCTCAGAGTCAAGGCACCCCTAGGTAGCAGTGACCACATTATGATTGAATTTTACATCCAGTTTGAAAGGGAGAAGTGGATCTCAGACTAGTATATTAAACTTAAATAAGGACAACTATGTGGGGATGAAAGCTGAGCTAGCTGAAGTGAACTGGGAAACTAGGCTAGGGGATAGATCAATAGAGAAGCAACGGCAGACATTTAAGAGGATATTTCAGAGTATTCAGAATAAGTATATTCCTACTATAAAGAAAAATTCTAAAGGGAGGATCCATCATCCGTGGTTAACTAAAGAAGTTAAGGAAAGTATCAAATTTAAGCAAAAAGCAAATAACTGTGCAAAGATGAGTGGCAGGTCAGATGATTGGTCAGAATATAAAGGACGGCAGAGAATGACTAAAAGGTTAATCAGGAGAAAGAAATTAGCATGAGAGGAGGCTAGCTAGAAATGTAAAAACAGATAGCAAGAGTTTCTACAGGTTTTTAAAAAGGAAAAGAATAAGTAAAGTGAGTGTTGGTTCTCTAGAGAGTGACAATGGGGAGTTAATTGTAGATAATAAGGGAATGTGGGACGAAATGAACAAATATTTTGACTCTGTCTTCACAATAGAGGATACAAAAAACATTTCAGTAATAGCTATAAATCAAGAGGTGGAAGGGAGAGAGGAACTTGGTGAAATTACAACTCCTAGGGAAACAGTATTGAGCAAACTGATGGAGCTGTGGGTTGACATGTCTCCAGGTCCTGATGGTTATCATCCGAGGATCTTGAAAGGGGTGGCTAATGAGGTAGTAGATGCATTGGTGTTAATTTTCCAAAATTTGCTAGATTCTGGAAAGGTTCCATCAAACTGGAAAGCAGCAAATATAACCCTTCTATTCAAGAAGGGAGGGAGGTCGAAAACAGACTATAGGCCAGTTAACTCAATGTCTGTTGTGGGGCAGGTGTTAGAATTGATCATTAAGGAGGTTATAGCTGGGCACTTAGAGAAACTCAAGGTAATCAGGAAGAGTCAGCATGGTTTTGTGAATGGGAATTTCATGTTTAACCGATTTATTGGGGTTCTTTGAAGGAGTAAAATGCGCTGTGGATTAAGGGGACCCTGTAGACATGCTGTACTTGGATTTCCAGAAGGTATTTGATAAGGTGCCACATCGAAGGCTATTGCAGAAAATAAAAGCTCATGGTGTATGGGGTAATGTATTAGCCTGGATAGAATATTGGCTGGCTGGCAGAAAACAGAGACTGTGCATAAATGGGTCTTTTTCTGATTGGCAGGATGTGATGAGTGGGGTCCCACAGGGATCTGTGCTGGGGCCTCAACGTTTTACAATTTATATCAATGACCTAGATGAAGGGAGTGGACGCTTGGTAGCTAAGTTTGCAGATGACACAAAGATAGGTAGGAATATATGTTGTGAAGAGGGCATGAGGTTGCAGTTGGATATAGATAGATTGAGTGAGTGGGCAAAAATCTGGCAGATGGAGTATAATGTGGGAAAATGTGAAGTTGTTCACTTTGGCAGGAAGAATAAAAAAGCAGATTATTACTTAAACGGAGAAAGGCTACAGAATTCCAAGGTACAGAGGGATCTAGGTGTTCTAGTGCATGAGCTTCAAAAAGTTAGAATGCAGGTACAGCATGTAATTAAGAAGGCTAATGGAATGTTTTCCTTTTATAAGTGAGGAATTGAACATAAGAGTAAGGATGCTATGCTTCAGTTATACAGGGCATTGGTGAGAACATATCTTGAATATTGTGTGCAGTTTTGGTCTCCTTATTTAGAGAAGGATGTAACTGCATTGGAGGTGGTTCAGAGGAGGTTTACTAGATTGATGAAAGCAAAATGCTGCGGATGCTAGAAATCTGAAACAAAAACACAAAATGCTGGAAAAACTCAGCAGGTCTGACAGCATCCATGGAGAGAGAAAAACAAAGTTAACATTTTGAGTCTGTGTGACCCTTCTTCAGAGCTGAAAAGCAGTGGAAATGTGATGAAATTTATACTGTTTAAGTGGGGTGAGGCAAGTGGAGCTGGATAAAAGGCCAGTGATAGGTGGGGACAAAGGAGGGTTTGACAAAGATGCCATGAACTAAAAGACAAAGGGATTGTTAATGATAGTGGTTAGTGCTAAAAAAAAAGGTGCTAATAGTGGCATGAATGTCAGGAGGCAGAATGTGATTATAGCAGAACAAGGGTAACATTGTGTGAAAGAACAACATGGAACAAGTGACAGATGGCCCTGTAGAGGTTGGGGTTGGGGGAGGGGGTGGTGTTTTGGGGGGAAAAAGATAGAACAGGGGATAAAACTATGGATAAATGAATAAAAATAAAACAAGTGGATAAAAAATAAAAATGAATGTAGAAGAAAGGGGATAAAAAAGGGGATGAAGATGGAGAAGAGAGTTGTTGAACTCAGTGTAAAGCCCAGAAGGCTGTAAGGTGCCTAATCGGAAGATGAGGTGCTGTTCCTCCAGTTTGTGTTGGGCTTCACTGGAACATTGCATCAGACCAAGGACGGACATCTGGCTCATGCTTGCGGACAGACTGGAGGTGTTCCGCAAAGTGGTCACCCAGTCTGCGTTTGGTCTCTCCAATGTAAAGGAGACCACATTGGGAGCAGCGGATGCAGTAGACTAAATTGAAGATGGTACAAGTGAAGCGCCTGGAGGGAGTGTTCATGCCTCGGATAGTGAGGAGGGAGGAGGTAAAGGGGCAGGCATTGCACCTTCTGCGATTGCATGGGAAAGTGCCATGGGAAGGGGATGAGGTGTTGCGGGTGATAGAAGAGTGGAGACCACTCTGGTTCACTCCTCCATCACCACCCAACACCTCATCCCCTTCCCATGGCACCTTCCCATGCAATCACAGAAGGTGCAACGCCTGCCCCTTTACCTCCTCCCATCTCACCGTCCATGGGCCCAAACACTCCTTTCAGGTGAAGCAGCGCTTCACTTGTACTGTCTTCAGTTTAGTCTACTGCATCCGCTGCTCCCAATGTGGTCTCCTCTACATCGGGGAGACCAAACGCAGACTGGGTGACCGCTTTACGGAACACCTCTGGTCTGTCCACAAGCATGACCCAGACCTTCCTGTCACTTGCCATTTCAACACACCACCCTGCTCTCATGCCCACATGTCCGTCCTTGGCCTGCTGCAATGTTCCAGTGAAGCTCAACGCAAACTGGAGGAACAGCACCTCATCTTCCGATTAGGCGCCTTAAATCCTTTTGCACTTAACATTGAGTTCAACAACTCCAGACCATGAACTCTCTCCTCCATCCTCACCTTTTTTTATCCCCTTTCTCCTACATTTGTTTTTATTTTTTATCCACTTGTTTTATTCATTTATCTGTAGTTTTATCCCCTTTTTTATCCCATTTTCTATCCTTTCCTTTCCCCACCCACCACCCCTATCCCCTACTGGGCCATCTGTCATTTGTTCCATGTTTTTCTTTCACACAATGGTACCCTTGTTCTGCTATAATCACATCCTGCTTTCTTACCTTCACGCCAGTATTAACACCTTTTTTAGCACTGTTCACTATCATTAGAAATTCCTTTGTCCTTTAGTTCATGACCTCTTTGTCAATCCCTCCTTTGTTCCCACATACCGCTGGCCTTCTCTCCAGCTCCACCTGCCCCACCCCACTTAAACAGTATAAATTTCATCACGTTTCCACTTCTCTTCAGCTCTGAAGAAGGGTCATACAGACTCGAAACTTTAACTTGGTGTTTCTCTCTCTACAGATTCTGTCAGGCCTGCTGAGTTTTTACAACATTTTCTGCTTTTGTTTACTAGATTGATACCTGGAATGAGCGGGTTGTCTTATGAGGATAGGCTAGACAGACTGGGTTTGTTTCCATTAGAGTTTAGAAGAGTGAGAAGTGATTGATTACAGTATATAAGATCCTGAATAGTATTGATAACGTAGATGTGGAAAGGATGTTTCCTCTTACGGGTGAGTCCAGAACTAGGGGGCACTGTTTTAAAATTAGGGGAAGCCCTTTTAGGACAGGGATGAGGAGAATTTTTTTCTCTGAGGGTTGTGTGACTTTGGAACTCTCTGCCTTAGAAGGCAATAGGGAAGGAGTCACTGAATATTTTTAATGCGGAGCTAGATTGTTTCCCTTGTTTGGCAAGGTTATTGGGGGTAGATAGGAATATGGAATTGGAAACACAAACAGATCAGCCATGATCTTATCGAATGGCAGAGCAGGCTTGAGGGGCAGATTGGCCTGCTTCTGCTCTTATTTCGTATGTTCGTATAACATAAAAGGATCCTGGGTGCATGCAGTGTTTAAAAAGAAAATTGAATATATGAATGAATGTCCTTTATGGAGAGTCAATCAAGGTCACGATGACCTAATGTTATGTGATGTGATCTGAAAAATATTCAGTTGAAAAAAATAATCATCTGTTTTACATTTTTCTAATTGCGTAGCACTGAAAATAAACGTGTGAGACTGCACAGAACACCATCACCATATAGTTACCAATAAATAAGTCTGGGAAAGTGATGCAAGATTAAATCATTCCTTACAAAACTGTACAGTTGATGTAATTTATTTTCCAAAACTTTGTGGAGATCAAAGTATGAAGATGTGTGGACTACAATTACATAGAATTATACAGAAATTATCAGATGTTGGTGTTTGTTCCCTATACAAGAATCCTAATCCCATGTGCCCACTCTGTTCTTGTATCCCTTTATCCTCTTTTCCATTAACCACTTATCTAATTTATTCTTCTTCGTTGAAATGAGGCCCAATTTTAACATGATCTGGCTAGTGGGAATCGGGTAGGTTGGCCCAGTTTTACTTGGGCTGCCAAATGCCACACTTGCTTAAATGCGGTCTTGACATTAATGTGATGTAAACCTCACCACCTGGAATTCAGCTTTTTTGGACAAGGTTTTAATAATGTCCAGGGCCTTGATGGAACCCACATGGAGCACTGGCAAGCAGGTTATTGCTGAGTGAGTACTGGTAGCACCATCAATGGCACTTTTCATCACTTTGTCACCACATGGCTATGGTCTAGAGTCACATGGAGGTTAGACTGTGTAATGATGACAGGTTTCCTTCCCTAAAGGACATTGAACCAGTTGGGTTTTTACCACAATCCAGTAATTTCATGGCTACCATTACTGAGACTAGCTTTTTAATTCCAGATTTTATTTAATTAATTGAATTTTAAATTCCCATATATCCTGGTGGAATTTGAACTCATGCCTCTGCATATTCAGCCCAGGCCCCTGGATTACTAGCCTAATAACATAACCATTATGTTACCATACCACCCCAATTGAATCTAGTTAGTTACTGCCATTAAGTTTTTCTTTGTTTTCCTTGTACGTCTTGTATTTTATCCCCATTCTCTACTGCAAAGACCGACTTAAAAAGTAAAAAAATCACCTGCGTCTCTCATTAAGTGGCCCATTAAGTTAGCCACCCTCTTTCTCTTAATGTATTTGTAATTGTCCATGATATCCCTTGCAAGCTTTTTCCCATGTTCTTGTTTTGTAGCTCTAGCTACTTTCTTTGTATTCATTTGTTGTTTATTATATCTCTCCCTATGGACTCTATTGTTCTTTGCATTCATATGAACCCCTTCTTTTAGTTTTATAATATCTCTAACATCCCTTGTTGACCAAAGTTGTTTAATTACATAAGTAGTGCTCTTGCCCTCTAAGGGCACGTACAGGTCTGTCATGCTACCAAATGCTTTCTGATTATTTCCCTGTCCAGTTCCTCGCCCATGTGGCTACTCTCCATTTGTGAGCGTAAACAGTGAGGGCTAACAGGATATTTGACCACTAGGGTAATCACAGTCCAGACTCCATCCTGTCCTCGGCCAATGCCCACACATCCGGCGGGACCTTTTCAGCCCCCACTGCTGGACCACTGGGACCGCTGTAGGACCCCACCGCCAGACTGGTTGAGGATGCCTAATTTAGCACAGACTAAACTTGGAACCTTCCTAATATGAATGGTTCAGTAGCACATCAAGTAGCACAGTTAGCAATGATCCACAAAGGAGTTCACAACCACAACACTTTTGTTGCCATATATCCTAATTATAAATCTCATTATAAACCCACTCATGCAGTCTACACATCAGAAAGTGGAGGATAGAAACGACAGATTGGAAAAAGATGAATGATTAAAATTCTACACATTGTTGACTTTGGGTTTATCCACCAATTTGTGGCTATGTCACTCCATAGATTACATACTGTCTCAATATGAGCATCAGGCCCAGATGCATGTTCACAATACATCCTTTACGTTCCACTTCTATATATAGGATATTGTTTATATATCAAAATATTCCAAGCGACGTAAGGCATATTTAGTTTCCAACAGAAAAAATCTGTCAGAGTCAATGGAAGGAAATAAAAGGTAGAGGAAAATATGTGTAGGGCAAAAATTAATGGAAAGAAAAGGTTAGAGTCAGGAGTGAGTCTGCCCAGCAATATCAATTACTTCACTATTCTTTTACCCAACTTTTCTCTTCTAATTGACAGGAACTGTTTAACCAAGTGCCAACTATATTTGTTTGTGAGGATAAAATCTTTCCTTGACATATAACGTTTACTCACTAGCAGTATAATGATGGTGTCTAAACCTATTGTACCACAGAGTGCCAGGCTTTGGAGTTAGGTGCTCATAATTCCCCAAATCGTCTCATTCTCAATCTTGTCAGGGGAATCTGCCAAGTGGAGGTCAGTTGCTGATTACAGTGTCAGGCTGAGCACATGACATTTCCATGTGAATGTAGTAGTGACAAATTAACTGGTTTATCAATAGATTTGATTGTATGTGACATTAGTGGTGATTGACCACGGATGCCGCATTCAGACTAAAGAACAGATTGAAAATGGCAGTCTAGCCGCAGTTAGTAAAAGCACTGCCTGATGTGCTCCTGAGCCATGCTGACCAAAACTCCTGTGGCAAAAACAGAGGTACTTTTAAGTGCTTTTAGTGACTAGTCCCTTTAAATTTAATAATTTTACATTAGCAACAAAAAAACTATAGTTCAGGCCCTTGCACCAAACCTGGATTGATGCAACAGATTTTAAATTTAATACTAAATATTAAACTGGTTTCTGTCCATTTTTATTTTGATTTTGATTCCACGGAATTCAGTAATGGACAGGCAGTTTTACACCCAGGCTGTAACTTGAAAATCAACCTCAATGTAACAGGTTTCACACAGACTGAAGGGAGAAATAACCAAATTTAAACTGTGATGTCTGATCGGTTTAGTTTGTATCTGACTAATAGTTCTGTTTTAAATCTGAATGGTGGTATATTCAAAACCAAGGGTTCCCCAGTAACTCTATTTTGGGATATAATAAAGAACTGGCATGTTCAAATCAAAGAGATCAGAGAGGAGGAAGATTGAAAAGAAGTCAGTTTTGAAACTGCTGTAAGAGAGGAAAAGTGGTTTGAATTTCCAACAATGTAGATTCATGAGATTGTCACAATGAGGAAACACTTATTTACGAACTGTTTACAAGGAAATTAATTCTTAGAGATACAATCTTTTTTATTTGCTCACTCAAGGACTTAGGCGGGAGAAAATCTATGTAATTTGATAAGCATATTTGGGCATCAATCCCTATCGGTTCATGTTGAATGACATGCAGCCATAACAAGATCGAATAGAATGCTATTATGTATTTACAGGATAATTTGCTACATAGCAAAGTAAACTAATTTGTCCTTGTATAAGACCTAGGTTAAGCCTCAGTTAGAATACTGTGTCCAGCTTTGTTCTCTCATGTGGTGGTCGATAGTCAGACTTTGGAATGGTGGAGGGCCACGGACTAATTCCCAATCTAAAATATCTTAGTTACCTAGACTAGCTGGATGCGTAGGCTTAGGAGGGATTTGATAGAGGTTTGCAAAATAATTATAATGACTGTCAATATGTGATTGTTCATATTTTGTCAAATACATTTTCTTGATATTTTAAACTTAGATCTAATACAATACTTCTTTGCTCTCAAGATATGGAGGTAAAACCAATTATTGGACAGAACTTAAAGTTCATTCCCTAGATACATTACTGGAAGTTTATCTGGATCTTAAGGCAAGGATAGACAGCTAAATGTATGGAGAAATTCGCAACTGTCACAAATGCCCAATCTAAGATATCAGAGCCAATATAATAAAGGTAAGCAGTAATATATGTTTGATTCATGTCTTTTCTAAATAAGTTGAGCTAATCAGGACAGCAGTAATGGTACTACAATTAGCCATCACATCTCTGAGATAGAATCACGATTCTACAACACATAGCTCTTGGAAAGACCTATCCAGTTTGTCCCACTACCCTGCCCTCTCCTCATAATGCTGCAAAATGTAATCTCAATCTTGACTGTTAACCACTGATCTATTCGAAAAGTAGATACATGTGAATGTGGCAAGGATGAGGATTCACAGTTCAGAATTGTGCTGACTCCCACCATCACACCCAAACATGAAGGATGGACATTTCTATAAAATACTGGAGAGCTGCTGGTCTCCATGGCAGAACGAGCTAACAAGTGAGTACCTTGAGAAAGGAGAGAAAATTGGGGGGGAAATGACATTCTTTATTGATTCTTGCATACATTTTAATTGTTGCATTAACTCTGTTAGGGGTTTTATCAGAATCAGTGGTGATCTCACCTATGTCAAAGCCTTCTAGGTACAAGCATTGGCAGTGCAATTCCAGTAGATAAACACAATTTTCTCATTGAGTATCATTTTATTACTGTTAAAATGTTTCATCCAATTTAATCCATTCCTTCTGGTAATCTGCAGGCTATGGAGCCAAAAATGCTCATCCCCTCTTGCGTTCTCCTGAAGAGAAGATGGCAGGAATATAATGGCAGGGCCCAAAACCCAGCCAGGACCCAGATACAGTGATTGTTCCTGTTAGACCTTACTGTCTCTAACAATTAGTAGTAATGTCAGTAAGTAGAGTTGAAGAAGAATGGACTTGGTTTGTCAGATACCTGGCATCAAGCAAATTGGCAGTGAGATGAGGCTGACCACCCCTGGAAAGGCACGGGCCAGGGTGAGGAGTGGAGTTCATTCTTGTGCAGGGAAGTGTCCTTTAACCTGGGTGAGATTTTTTTTTTGTATTTCTATCAACCCCTTACACATGGGGCCATGGAGAGATCCTAACATGGATCTCTGTGGCAAGCGCCTAGGACTCTTGTGCCCCTGAAAGCCAAAGATTCCAGAAACATGTGGTAGGCAGACACCAGGGATGCACCAATCATGGCCAGTATGCATTACACCTCCTTCCACCGACTTCACTCTGACACTGGTGGCGTTATCCTGGCAGAGATGCCTGGATCATAGTCCACAGATTTTAGAGCCCATATCCTTCTCGCAGGCCTTGCAATGTGCAGAGTTAGCTGTTAACGTTCTTCTCAACTATCATTGGGCTCCTTTTCTTTGGATTACATCGCCTATCTTTAACTCAACTAACGTTAGCTTCCAAAGCTTTGAGGACATGGCCAGGGACACACAACAGTTGGTGTCACTTGTGCTGTTCATTTACTGGCATGCCCAGTATTCAGTTCTATCACTGTCATTGGAACTGAATTGCAAGCAGGGTGTATAACGGCTGAGCAATGCGATACCGTATGTTAATGTCCCTGCCCGTGTCCAATTTCACTTCCTTCACGTTCATCATTTTTTGCAACTGAAATTCTGGAAAGCACCACACAGTGGAGATGAATTTCTGACATGTAAAATAACAATGGAAACCGTGGACTGATTGAGTTACTCCATTTACCACTGGGTGTTCAGTGACATGCAGGAATGTAGGAAATACCTTTGTAATGGCTCAGTAGTAAGTATATGCTGTTTGGGAATATTCACTGCCAAAATTGTGTTAATGCTACAGATCTTTCAACATTCCACATATATTTCAGACATCCTGTTAAGAATCCTTTAACTGGTATTGCAGGCTAGAGAATTGCACCTCTTGCAATTCTGCCTCCAATAATTAGCCAAATAAAAACTTGGGAATAATTGTAGACTCTGACTATCTGATTTTTTTTTTTTAATTGTTACATCAAAAGATTCATTTTTGATTCTTCCTCTTGGAAAACTTATAGATTGTGTCATTGCCGAATTTCAGTAACAATCAAGTAGAACAATTTTAAAAATTCATTCATGGGATGTGTGCGTCGCTGGCTAGGCCAACATTTGTTGCCCATCCCTAATTGCCCTTAAGAAGGTGGTGGTGAGCTGCCTTCTTGAACTGCTGCAGTCCATGTGGTGCAGGTACACCCACAGTGCTATTAGGAAGGGAGTTCCAGGATTTTGACTCAGTGACAGTGAAGGAACGGTGATATATTTCCAAGTCAGGATGGTGTGTGGCTCGGAGGGGTACTTCCATGTGGTGGTGTTCCCATATGTCTGCTGCCCTTGTCCTTCTAGATGGTAGTGGTTGTGGGTTTGAAAGGTGCTGTCTAAGCGGCCTTGGTGAGTTGCTGCAGTGCACCTTGAAGATAGTACACACTACTGCTACTGTGCATCATTGGTGGAGGGAGTGAATGTTTGTGGATGGGGTGCCAATCAAGTGGGCTGCTTTGTTCTGGATGGTGTTGAGCTTCTTGAGTGTTGTTGAAGTTGCACTCATCCAGGATAATCCATCACACTCCTGACTTGTGCCTTTTAGATGGTGGACAGGCATTGGATAGTCAGGAGTTACCGCCACAGGATTCCCAGTCTCTGGCCTGCTCTTGTAGCCACAGTATTTATATGGCTGGTCCAGTTCAGTTTCTGGTCAATGGGCTACCCATGGAAGGGAGAAAACAGGGAATTGCAGACCAGTGAGCCTAACATCAGTAGTAAGGAAAATGCTATAGTCTATTCTAAAAGGATGTGATAACAGGACACTTAGAAAAGATCAGCAGGATTAGACAAAGTCAACATGGATTTATGAAAGGTAATTCATACAATGTTCATTCATTGTTTGACAAACCTATTGGAGTTTTTTGAGGACGTAGTTTGCAGAATAGATAAGGGAGAACCAGTGGATGTGGTGCATTTGGATTTTCAGGAAGCTTTTGATAAAGTCCCACAAGAGGTTAGTGTGCAAAATTAAACCACATGGAGTTGGGGGTAATATATTATCATGAATTGAGAATTGGTTAGCAGACAGGAAACAATGAGTAAGAATACATGGGTCTTTATTGCAGTGGCAGGTGGTGACTAGTGGGGTACCATTGGGACCAATGCTTGGGCCCCAGCTATTGACAATATATATCAATGATTTGGATCAGAGGACCAAATGTAATATTTCCAAGTTTGCTGACAACGTGAAATTTGGTGGGAATGTGAGTGGTAAGGAGGGTGTTAAGAGGCTTCAGGGAAATCTGGACAGGTTGAGTGAGTGGGCAAATACATGGCAGATGAAGTATAACATGGATAAGTGTGAAGTTATCCACTTCGATAGGAAAAACAGAATGGCACAGTATTATTTAAATGGTGATAGATTGGGAAATGTTGACGTACAAAGGGTCCTGGGTGTCCTTGTACACCAATCACTGAAAGCAAGCAGGTGCAGCAAGCAGTTAGGAAGGCAAATGGTATGTTGGCCTTTATTGTGAGATGACTTGAGTACAGGAGCAAGGATGTCTTACTGCAGCTGTACAGGGCCTTGGTGAGATCACACCTGGAGTATTGTGTGCAGTTTTGGTCTCCTTACCTAAAAGGATATACTTGCCATAGAGGGAGTGCAGCAAAGGTTCATCAGACTGATTCCTGGGATGGCAGGATTGTTGTATGATTGTCGTGCTAGTGAGATAGTTGATGCACTGGTTTTAATTTTCCAAAATTCCCTAGATTCAGGGAAGATTCCATTAGACTGGAAAATAGCAAATATAACTCCTTTATTCAAAAAGCGACGGAGACAGACAGCAGGAAACTATAGGCCAGTTAGCCTAACATCTGTTATAGGGAAAATGTTGGAAGCTATTGTTAAAGATGTTGTAGCAGGGCACTTAGAAAAATTCAAGGCAATCATGCAGAGTCAACATGGTTTTGTAAAAGGGAAATCATGTTTAATCAATTTATTGGAGTTCTTTGAAAGAGTCACATGTGCTGTGGATAAAGGGGAACTTGTGGATGTTCTGTACTTAGATTTCCAGAAGTCATTTGATAAAGTGCCACATCAAAGGTTATTGCAGAAAATAAAAGCTCATGGTAACCTATTGGCATGGATGGAAGATTGACTAGCTAACAGGAAGTAGAGAGTTGGCATAAATGGGTCTTTTTCTGGTTGGCAGGACGTAATGAGTGGTGTGCCACAGGGATCAGTGCTGCGGCCTCAACTTTTTTGATATTTATGTAAATGACTTGGATGAAGTGACCGAAGGAATGATGGCTAAATTTGCTGACAACACAAAGATCGGTAGGAAAATAAATTGTGAAGGAGTATTGTAGGAGAATTGTAAAGAGGTTACAAAGTGACATAAATAGGTTAAGTGAGTGGGCAAAGATCTGGCAAATGGAGTATAATGTGGGCAAATGTGAAACCGTTCATTTTAGCAGGAAGAATGAAAAAGAAGCTTATTATCTAAATGGTGAGAGATTCAGAGGGATCTGGGTATCCTAGTTCATAAATCTCAAAAGGTTAGTTTGCAGGTACAGTAGGTAATTAGGAAAGCTAATAGAATGTTATCATTTATTGTGAGGGGAATTGATTACAAAAGTAGGGAGGTTATGCTTCAGTTGTACAGGGCATTGGTGAGACCACATCTGGAGTAATGTGTACAGGACGGTCACATTTAAAGAAAGATGTAAATGTGTTAGCGGTTCAGAGAAGGTTTACTAGACTAATACCAGGAATGGGTGGGTTGTCTTATAATGAAGGGCTGGACAGGTTAGGCTTGTATCTACTGGAATTTAGAAGAGTAAGTGGCAACTTAATTGAAACCTTTAAGATCCTTAGGGGTCTTGACAGGGCAGATGTGGAGAGAATGTTTCCACTTGCGGGAGAATCTAGAACTAGGGGTAACTGTTTAAAAATAAGGGGTCATTCATTTAAGACAAAAATGTGGAAGAATTCTTTTCTCTTGAGTGTTGTGAACCTTTGGAACTCTCTTCCTCAAAGGCGGTGGAAGCAGAGTCTTTGAATATTTTTAAGGCAGAGCTGGATAGATTCTTGATTAAGAAGGGGGGTAAAAGGTTATTGGGGGTAAGCAGGAATGTGAGGTTGAGTTACACTCAGATCAGCCATGATCTTATTGAATGGCAGAGCAGGCTCAAGGGGCTGAGTGGCCTACTCCTGCTCCTAATCCATATGTTTGTATGAGATTGGGTCGACTAGGCCTGTATTTACTGGAGTTAAGAAGAATGAGAGGGGATCTCATTGAAACATATAAAATTCTGACAGGGATGGACAGTCTGGATGCAGGGATGATGTCTCCTCTGTCTGCGGTGTCCAGAACAAGGGGTCACAGTCTCAGGATACGGAGTAGGCCATTTAAGACTGAGATGAGGAAAAAATTCTTCATTCAGAGGGTGGTGAATCTGTAGAATTCTCTACACAGAGGGCTGTGGAGGCCAAGTCACTGTATATATTTAAGAAGGAAATAGATAGATTTCTGGACTCTAAAGGCATTAAGGGATATGGGGAGAGCGCGGGAGTATGACGTTGAGATAGAGGATCAGCCATGATCAAATTGAATGATGGAGCAGGCTTGAAGGGCCAAATGTCCTACTCCTCCTATTTTCTATGGCCATGATTTTCCGGTTGTTGGGCGTGCTTGGCTGGGGTGAGCAGGAGCAGCCGTGAAACAGACTGCTGCCCTGACTGTGATTTCACGCTAGCTGGCCAATTAACGGCCAGCCAGCATGTATCGCGTGCTGCAGCGCTCAGTGCTGCTGGTGTGGGCTGAGGGGAGGAGGGCAAGCGTGGAAGTTCGCACATGCGTGTGGGTGTGCGCAATAAAAGCTTCCTGAGGCACACTGCTGCCTCAGGGAGCTGAAGATTTTTAAAATAAAAAGTAAAGAATTTAACAATGGTAAAAATATGTCCCCCCATATGACTCTGTCAATGAGGCTTAGATCAGTGGTTAAAAAAAATAAAGAATTTTCAAACTAATTTCTAACATGTCCCTGCTCATCTGCTGGAATCCTCCTTCATGCCATTGTTACTTCTAGACCTGACCACTTCAATGCACTCCCTGCTGGTCTCCCAAATTCTACCCTAACTTGAGATCATTCAAAATTCTGTTGCCTTGGCTCTTAAATGACACCAAGCCCCACTCCCCTATTACTCCTCTGCTCACACTGCCTCTGGTCAAGCAACGTCTTGATTTTAAAATTCTTATCCTTATTTTCAAATCTCTTCATGACCTTGCCCTTCCCAATGTCGCACTCTCCCCCAGCCCAAGAACCTTCTGAGATATCCTCTAATTCTGCTCAGATTCTGGTCTTTTGTCATCCTTGATTTTAATCACTCCGTGTTCAGCTGACCAGGTGCTAAGCACTGGAATTCCCCCTCTACTTGTCTACCTCGCTTTCTATAGAAAAGCAGAATATTATTTAAACAGAGAGAGACTTCTGAATGCTGCTGTACAGAGGGATCTGGGTGTCCTTGTACATGATTCACAAAAAATTAGCATGTGGGTCTAGCAAATAATTAGGAAGGCAAATGAATGTTGGCTTTTATTGCAGGAAGGATGGAGTATGAAAGTAGGGAAGTCTTGCTACAACTGGACAGGGCAGGTGAAGTCGCTCCTGATATACTGGCCAGGATTTTCCCCTTGGTGATTTGGGGGCAGGGCCTGCTCACCGAGGGCAAAATGACGCAGGATGACATTGGGAGGAATCCCCGACATCATCCCGGTCCCTTTAAATTTTTAGGAAGGCGGGCGAACAGCAAAATCAGCTGTCCGCCCGCCGACCTGTCAATGGCCAATTGAGGCCATTGACAGGCTAATTAAGATAATTAAAGGCCTGCTCACCCAAGCTTAAGGCTGGTGGGCAGGCCAGGAGCCCTAGTGGGCTCCAGATTATTCATGAAACTTCATCCACTGGCGGGATGAAGTTTCATGTACGTTTTTTAAAAATGTAATAAGTTTTATGTGTTTATTATTAACATGTCCCATCTCGTGTGACATTGTCACATGAGGGGGACATGTTAATAATTTTAATATTTATCTATTTTTAGAGTTTACTTACCTCTCACGAATCTCCCTGAGACAGCACTTTGCCTCAGGTAGCAGTGCGCTCTTTCGCGTGCATGCACGAAAAAGCGCACTTTGACAGATGGGGAATCCCTCTCCCCCCGCACAGGAATGTCGGGCAGGCCGCTGGGCGGGCCTTAATTGGCCTGCCAACTCAAAATGGCGGCGGGCCCCGTTTCAGTGGCGGGGGGGGGCAGCTGTCCGCTCGCCGCCGAGCCGGTGGGGCCCGCACGCCATCCGAGGGCAAAATTCTGCCCACTGTGTACAGTTTTGGCAGGAGAGATATACTTGCATTGGAAGAAGTTCAGAGAAGGTTCACTTGGTTGATTCATGGGATGAAGGGGTTGTCTTATGAGGAAAGGTTGAGCAGCTTGGTGTTTAGAAGAATGAGAGGTAATCTTATTGAAAAAGATAAGATTCTGAGGGGAGACAGCATCTGTGGAGAGAAAGACACAGTTAACGTTTCGAGTCCGTATGACTCTTTCTGCGGCATCCGCAGTATTTTGCTTTTAAGATTCTGAGGGGGCTGGACAGGGTAGATGCTGAGAGGGTGTTTTGCCTCATGGGGGAATCTAGAACCTGGAGACACTGTTTAAAAATTAGGTGTCCCCCATTTAAGACTCCGATGAAGAGACATTTTTTCTCTTGGAGGGTTGTTAATCTATAGAATTCTCTTCCCCAGAGAGTAGTGGAGATTGAATATATTCAAATCTGAGTTAGATAGGTTTATGATTGACAAGGGAGTCGAGGGTTATGGAGGCCAGACAGGTAAGTGGAGTTCAAACCATAATCAGATCAGCCATGATCTTATCGAATGGCCTACTCCTCCTTTTCCTAATTCTTCTGTTCTTGTGTGTGTTCTTCCTTTAAGACACTCCTTAAAAACCTAGCTCTTTGACCAAGCTTTTGGTCATCTGTCTTAATTTCTCCTTATGTGGCTTGTTGTCATGCTTTGTTTTATACTGTTCCTGTGAAGCGCCTTGGGACATTAAAAGTGCTAGATAAATATAAGTTGTTGTTGTTGGAGAGAATCTAACCGTTGCCCTTAACATTCAATGGCATCGCCATTGCCAAATCCCTGACTATCAACATCCTGGAAACATAGGGCAGAATATTTCGCTCGCCGACCCGAACGAGCATAAAATGACGCGAAATGACGTCAGGGGAGTGTCCGGACGTCATCGCGCACTTGCGCGATATTTCAGCTGGCGGGCACATGCAGGAGTTGGCAGCGCGCCCACTGACAATCAAGCGGCCTATTAAGGCCATTAAAGTCATAACTAAAATAAATTTTTCGGTGCCCGGCCAACCTTATGGTTGGCGGGCAGACCAATTGGCCAGGCGGCCTTTGGACTTTTTGCGAAACCTCATCCACGGGCGGGATGAGGTTTAGATCAGTGATTAAAGAAAAAATAAAAATAAAATTAAAGAAACCAAGCCGTTAGATTTCCACTTACAAAAGGTTCTGCGCTGAAAACTGGAAGGAGAGATCTCAAAGCTGTCTCAAAGCCTGCTCTGTGCACATATTATTGCAGCTAATCAGATTCTTCCAACAAGGACAGCCACCCCAGCCCCCCATTCCATCCCACTTTTACAGATCTGGTCTTATTTTTCTTGGATTGAGGCCACAGTATTCTGAACTTGAACAATCATCCTGTTTTGCAGGGTGTGTATCACTCGTGCAGTAGACAGCAGAACTAAGGGCTCCCTTGACTTTGCAAGTTATTGAGTTACCATATAAGCACACTAAATGTATCCTTGTGACACTCCTGCATTTGGATGCGTGACCGGATACTGCAAGGTCCTAGCAAGGCCATAAAAATAAAAGAAAAGAATCTGCGTTGTCTAATAGAATACCAAGAAGAAATGCCAAGAACTGAAATTCTTGTGCATTTCAGTTCCTGGGCAAGAAGTTGCCCCACCAGAATAGACTTGTCTGTCTGAATGCCTGTTCCAGTACTGTATATGCTATGTACAATTAAATCACTCCTTTTTGATCTCAATTCCATCAGTACAAATGTCAAAACCAATGCTACTTGAATTGAAATGAAATAAGCAACAATGAAACATTGCTACTGTAACAGTCCTGAATTCAGTGGCGACGCTATCAAAGAATTATCAAAGTGTCATTCGTAAGTACCATCTTTGGAGGGCTTTTCTTGTCTCTGTCACAACGAATGGAAGACTTTAATTTATATGGAGCCTTTCACAATCCCCAAGATGTTGCAATATGTTTTACAGCCAAAAAAGTGGTTTTTTTAAAATGTAGTCACTTGTTGTAATGTAGGGAAGGGGCATAGCTGCTACCAGTAACTGTTACAATTGTGTTCAGCAGCATGAGGAACCTGGCCCCAATTTTCTTCTGCCCATGAACAGGTCAAACACTGATTCAACTTTGTGTAGGCCAGCACTAAGCTAACATTTTGCTAACCTGTATGGAGCTTCTGCTGAATAACTGCACGGATTTATTTTCTGCCACTGATCCTTTGAATTTAGTGAGATTAAGGTTTAAATGTTTAATTCCTCTGTCAGGAATGCTTCTGTTTGCACCAATTGATATTTTTTATTTACAATAAAACTTAAGGAATACCATATTTGGATCAGCTTTCTTTTGTTTTCATTTTCTTGTGCAAAATGATGATAATCTGACCATCAGATGCCAACACAACTTCACCATAACTAAAGCAATGTCCGATCCTTCTCGGTGTTCAAAGAAATGAGCACTTCCGCAACGTTCCATGTAGATGGTGTCCTTTAAAAAGTGATGATCCATCAGGGTCACTTGGTAGAAGGCTATGAAAGGTAACAACATGAAGGCACTTTTGTTTAATATCCATTAACCAGAGATCTACATCTTTAAAACAAGAGCAAGAATGTTTTTGCAGGTGTATATTTTGTGCCCCATTTCAGTGTTGGTTTATTAGCACAGCTTGAGTTTTATCAAAGCTCGCATTTAGTCATTCTTATCACTGCATTGTCATTTGTGCTGGCTCATCATTTAAACTGTTAACCTTACTGATGCCATTAGCACAAACCCAAGAGATAATGGAGATGAAGAGTATTTATCACTCCTTTGTTTCCTGAAAGGCCAGTTTCACACATTATTAAAGCTTCCTTGATAAAGGATAAAGCTGCAGGTTGACTAAAGGCAGGAGCATTTTCATGAAAGATCTGGTGAAAACCAAAACCTGTTTTAAAGACCTTCGGCAGACCTAAGTTCTGTTTTGACGTTTTGTTATTACTGTGAAAACCCAACTATTTAATGAAAAGTTGCATATTTTTATAGGCAATTAGTAACGTATTGCTAGATACTTCACTAAATTAGGACCAATTCATTTGTTTGCAGTTACACCCCAGAGTCCATTCGACTGGTTTGCTAGTGAATGATATTGTACATATATGTTATGACAAATATATTAATTTTTTTATTTTCAGAAGCAGCAATGGCAGGACAACAATTGTTGATTTTTATAGTCCCTGAGTGTTTACAGCGAGGAGACACTGGAGGGAAAGTGATATTGAGTAAAAGGCTGCGCAATAATGCAATTTGAATGTTTCAGCCTGTCGAACAATGAAAGAACAATGTTAATTCAATTTTACAAGTCTGACATGATTTTACCGAGATACTGGACATTTCCTGATGAATCAGCCATGGCCTTTCAGAGTGCCTCACTCTCCACCTACCTGATATAACTAACTTGCCAAATGAGGATTAGGTATGAAAAGTAAAACAGGAGCTGGACAAATATCTGTTGGATATTTGTTAGAGGCTTGAGCCAACAGGCTGGCACTGCAGTCCAGTAAGGAGGAAGTGCTGCTTTATAGGAAGTGTTAGCTTTCAGATGATTCTTTCAGCTGAGACCCCATCTGCTCTCTCAGATGAAGAAAGCATCGGAGTTCTCCCAGTATCCTCATTTTTTCCCTCAGTCAACAGCTTAAACTGGATAAAAGCAAAATACTGTGGATGCTGGAAATCTGAAACAAAAACAAAAATAGCTGGAAAAACTCAGCAGGTGTGACAGCATCTGTGGAGAGGAGGACAGTTAACATTTTGAGTCCGTGTGACGGAAGAGTCATATGGACTCGAAACGTTAACACTGTCTTCCTCTCCACAGATGCTGTCAGACATGAGTTTTTCCACCTATTTTAGCTTAAACTGGATATCTGACCATTAATTTCATTATTGTATGTGGGAGCTTCCTATGTTAAATTGGCTGCTATATTTCTACATTACAACAGTGACAACACTTCAAGATGTACATAATTGGCTGAAATGTGCTTTGTGTTGGCCTGAGATCTGGAGGATGCTATATAAATGCAAGTCTTTTTTTGAAAGGATGTAGAGACAAGTATAGATCAGGGTGATCAAATCTCCGCAGTACCACGGCACTTACTGTGCCCTAAATAGTTTGAGGCAGTAAGTGGTATTTACTGCCCCATAATCATCAATTTCCGACCAGTGGCCACCACCACTCACTTTACAAGGAGGCACCTCTGTTGCTATTGACTCAGAACAAACCAACAACACATGGGTTTCCAATGTTATCCTATTCTGACAGTTGATGAAAACTGGCACCTATTCTGGAATTTTAGAAATCATAGCTTCTATTATAATTGGTGTTATGGTGTTTTGTTAGTAACCTAAGTGTCACTTTGGCTGATGCATCAGGAATCCATTGCCAGATCAGTATTTATAGTGTGTGTACAATGTTATCACATCACTCTTGCATTGACTTCCATTATTTGGTGGGTGCTATTGGGCCGAATTTTTGTCAGGGTTCAGTGCATGAATGGCCACACTTTGCTTTTATTTGGAGGAAACCCAATTTTCCTCAGCATTCCTGAACACATGCCATTTGCCTCTGGCCTTTTTGTGGTTGGGGCTGCCTGGTGTACAGCATGCACACTCACCTCGGTGAGGTAGGGCTCCCTGTTTTAAATAGAGGATGAAAATCGGATTTCCTCCCGCACACCATTTTTGTCTGGTGGCGCAGGGTTTTGGAAGCCCATTGGATGCCAGGTTTGAGTGTTTATGAAGGAAATGTTTGCTGCTATCACTGTGCAGTTGTAGTGTTTTGCTTTGTAATATTATTGCAAGTGATGGAGTAGGCAGAGGCCAGAAGTAGAGATGCTTATCAAACAGTTATTATAGACGTTTTCCCATGAATTTGGAAGATATTTTAAAGAAATACAGACATTGTAAGAAAACATCAGGCAAGACCCCATCTCCAAACCAGTTTAAAAAAAAAATCATTTCAGCCAACAATGTTCTCCCCTCAGTTCCCCAAACCGGAGGAGGCCACCAGAGAATACAGTAGGCTGTTGTCTCGGGCACCAATCCACAGGTTTAACCCACTCACGATCTCACTCTGGGTCTCTGAGCCACTCTATAACAGGTTTTCGCTGGCGCTGTGTTTCCTGCCAATTATGTCATTGGTTTCCTGCGCATGTGCACTTGTCCGCACATGCGCTGATAGGTATCAGTGGCCATCTTACAATGGTAGGAGACAGTGTGTTTTTAATGCAGTGATTCAGCGTAGGGATCTATTCTTTTAAAGGTAACTTGATCCTTACATTGACTAGCCTTGTATATTTGTTCACATGCATTGCAGTGTTTTTCCAATGAAAAAAAAGCGGCATAATGCAGTGAAAAATGTATCAAAATATCCTTTCAGCTTGTGCTGTCATCTTTTCTACTGTGATTTAAATGACTCTGGCTGAACAAAGAGCCTGGTTTTGACACTCAAAAACAAACAAGCATTGGGTTCCCTACATTAACTGATAGGCACTTTACTTTGAATTGAAATGAGCACCTGTTTTTCCCTTTCCAAAAAGTAGGCTATTGCTTGGACAGCTGTGGCCATTATCAATGCTTGACTGAGTTTCAAGTGCTAATGGGTTTTAGCACAGTAGGTGATCCATTCATCTGAGAATGAATGATAGTTTCAAGAAGTTTTAAAAAAAGATTGTGCCTTTGATGTGGTTTCTGGTTTGTCCACACAAGCTAACAGGATTACCCAACTGCCCCCTCCAAGAAATGTAACTTATTTTCCATTGATATTGCATGCAATCCTAGGACTGTAGATAATGCATACTGGGAGAGTGGCTATGGAGGATGCATGGGGGCATAGTGGTGGAATGGATGATCTGAGGGAGGCATGGGGGATTAAGGTGGCATAGGTGATCTGAGGGAGCATGGAGGATACAAGGGAGTCATAGGGGTGGAATGGGTGATCTGAGGGGACATGGAGGATACATGGGAGTGGGTGGTGGATGACAGAGTTGAGGGATGAGGTTTAGGGGGACTTTACACACTGTTGGGAGGTTGGTTACTGTGTTGGAGAATCAAGGTGGGCCGTCTAATCGGCCCACCTTCGCACCCACACTCCTCCAGCATTTGTTCGTAGCTCGCAAACTGCACTGTGAACCCAACCTCAGTATAAAAAGAAAAAATGGTCTGTGAAGTTACACACGGGTTGGGTGTGCAGTGTGGGAGCCACAAAAGTGCACAGGTCGGGTTTTATCCAAGACCAAGGGCAGAATTTTGCCCTGGCGGGCAGGCTTGGCAGGAAGGAGCAGGCGGAGGTGGTCAGGAAGCCGACTGCCGCCCGTGATCGGGACCGGACCGCAATTTCACGTTGGCTGGCCAATTAAGGCCTGCCGGTGTGAAATGCGGGCGGCTGCGCTCGGCACTGCCTGTGCAGGAGGAGGGGGGGAGGGGAGAGGGAGGAGGCCAAGTGCATACTTCACACATGCGTGAGAGTGAGCGCTTAAAAATCTCCCTGGGGCACAAAGCTGCCTCAGGGAGATGAAGCGTTTTAGAAAAAGAAAATAAAGAAAATAAGCATTTAATAAAACATGTGCGGTCTGTCACATTTGTAGGGACATAATATTATTTAAATTGCTTTTGGAAACCTCATCCTGCCTGTGCATGAGGTTTCTAAAAAAATGCAAAGGCCACTTGGCCTTTTCGCCTGCCTGCCAACTGTTAGGTTGGACGGGCAGTGAAAAATTTACATTAATTGATTATTTAATGGCCTTAACAGGCCTTTTAACTGATGGCAGGCGCTCTGCCCACTCCGGCGTGTGCCTGCGAACCAATCTATCACGTGACTGCGCATTGACGTCAGCATGCTCGGCCGATGTCAACGAGCCTCATTTCACGCTCAAGCAGGTTGGGCGTGTGCCCACCTGTCGAGTGAAAAATTCTGTCCCAGAGGAAGATTCAGTCCTAATTTTACCAGCCCTCTCCATCCCTCACAGTGGGCAGGAGAGAATTGAGGACTGGGTGGGGGAGGGGTGCGTAAAATTGCAAATTCCCAAACCCAACCTGATGTTAGGGTGAGTGAGAAAGAAAAAAAGAGAGAGAAAGAAGGAGAGAGCAGCTCACAGCTCACAATTATTGCTCTTTGAACATAACCCAAATGCTCCAGCAATTTATATTTCTATATTAAAACAATCTGGATACTTTATATTATGCAACTTACTGTTCTGTTATGTGCTGTGATAAATTCTGTGATAACTCTGATTGCGACTCCATCATCTATGATTCTATGTATGACTTATTGATTTTGCACTTAATGAGAGAATTTTCTCCCTTCTACCCTCACGAATGACACACATTAAAATAACGAAAAGAAAATCAAGGAATCCTTATAAATGTGAGCATTAGCAAATTAGCTGTGGTTCGAGACATTTTGATACCAATTTGCTTACTTAAAGGCACAGATTCAACAAAGCTGTTCTCCCAGAGCCAAAACTTGCTAGCTCAGAGCATGGGCCTGAGAACATGGGCATTCAGTTCTAGCCTTGTCTTCTACTTGCACTCCTGTCTCCTGAGGTTCCACTTGTTAAATTGCCTAATATCTCATTACCATCTCTGTCATTTTGATTGGTTCTTCAGTAATCTAATTTCAAAGGAAATCAAATTATTTTTTGTTGTGTCTGCAATGTCAGAAATTTAAATTAATTAAAATTCTTCACTAAAAGTTAAAAAACACTTTAAAATACAGTTTACAGATATAAGTGTAACTTCCAACAGTCACAGTGCACTGAGTGATGCTACAACTTCTAAATACTTAAGTGGTGGATTGAAAGCCATAATGTATTATCTCAGTTTTGAACAGGTTATATTCCCTAATCCCCACTCCCAGAGGAGGTGTACATTCTAAGGGAACATAGATTTGCTATCGGGCTACACCACTGTAGCTCAAATTCTCTGGCCGATGCTCTCTGATAAGATCACAGGATCAGTGAACTTTACTCTATTTACCAATGAGGCATGTCAGGATTCTGTGCCTTGACCCAACATTTGCAAGTGTTGTTAAATGTGTTGGCCTCTGTCATCAGCTCCAGTGTTTTTGTTTCTTTGGGTCAGTAGCTGGAGGACCACCGTTCAAGCTGTTCTTTCACAACCTGTTATGCAGTCACAGCTTCTCTTCCTTCGCAGGAAGTATGCTTTCAGTTATTAAAGCATTCCACACATTGGTTTGGTTTGGTGGGGGTGAGGGGTTGGGGGTTGGCGGTTATATTCATGTTCCTGTGTCCCCACTTACATTCATAAATGAGGCAGTAAGCAAGATAACACCATTTGGAGCTCTGACTTAGTGCTTGGTTCCCACCTATTCTGTGCTCCCACAGGTGTGAACCTCATGACTAAAGGTTATCTGGGGTCAGGAGATGTATTTTTTTTTTACAGCTTACCACCATTTTTATCTCTGCCCATCAGATTACCACCAGTTTCTGCTCTCACTGGCCAAATGCGGATAGCATTTTGAGTGTAAGTTCAGGCCTCCACAGTTAATGTCCTTGCTATATGAGCTGTCAAAATGTTGCCTCCTTTTCAAAATTTCCTTCTCTGATACTTCCAGCCCTGCATTTCAAGGTGTTGCAGCCTGCACTTCAAAATTGGCCCAAGGCTAAATCATGCAAAGAAAAGGAAACAGAATGGGGGAACAAGGCTCCAAACACTCCTTCCTGGTGATAGTGATTTACATCTTTCAAGTTAGTATACTGTTTTTGCTGCTCAGATTGAGAAGACCAAATAAATATGACTGCAAATATGATTGAGATGATAAACAAATGGGAGGAGTCTACTCCCTGCATCTGCAATAAATTCCAGGAGATTTCCTAGAATTTGCACTGTCACAACATGGGAGATTTATGTGGTGTCGAGACCAGGAGCAGCTTCTACTCACGTTGACATCATCTGGAGTAGCAAGTTTCATAGGGAGTGGCATTGAGACTGTGTCTTAAAGACACTCACCCCAATACTTACAAATGAGAGAGCTCCATACTTGGGCTCAGAAATGGGAAAATAAAAGCTGCTGGAAGTTGATCCTTCCAGGATAGATTCCCTGAGACTTGAGTCACTTTAGTTCTCTATGGATTCAGAGACACTAGCCACCCATCAATCAATCTCATCACACTCAGGGAACACCTCATGGGAGCAGTAATTAGGCATATGAATTAGTATTATTAGTATTAGGCATATGAATTGGCTGACATAGAGGGTATACACGGTGTTAAGAAGTTGTTTTAGATAGGGTGACTGGAATTGATGTTTTTTGGATAATATGGTATTCTGTGAAGCAGTTACTACTTGAGCACTTAAAGCTCCAGGATTATTTCTGCATAATCTTCCTCTTTTTGGGATTTGGATGATGGTAGGGGCAATATAGACTTTTATCTTATTAAAGAACGTGGCAGAAGAATCTGACAGTGAGGGACTTTGTGAGGATGAGAAGAGAGAACAGGCCAATGTGACTTCATTTCATAAGTTGACTTTTAATTATTGAACACCTTAGGCTATCAGTAGCACACTCCTTTATCTGGCTGCTGTCTATCTTGCCCCATGTCCTCCCTTTCCACTTCCCTTTCTCCATTATTGCCTTCAACTTCTGGAAGTAGCAAACCTGCAATATTTTGTAAAACGCAGCAAGAATCTCAGGATTCTCCCTGGACTGTGTTCAGAACTCCTCTAATTTATCCATCTGGATAGCCCTGATGTAACGTGAGATTTAAGCACATGGACTGCATGAAGGTTATAAATCAGTGTTCCTTTATTCCACTGGCATTAAAGCTGTATAAACTCTCAAGGGAAATCTTAACTCCAAGGAACAAACTACAGTGAATATTGATTCTCACTGCTCCAGATCTTGCTGTTTTCTCCCTCACCTCATGGCATCTGGCTTTGCCCTTCAGCTTGCCAAAGACACTGCTCCCTGCAGGGAAGGGCCAACAGTTCCTCTGCTTGGTGCACTCACCATGCACTCTCTTTCCCCAATGCCCCATTGCCACCTGCTGCCAGAGGCCCAGCTACCCTAAACACTAACCAGTCATCTGTTTTTGTCTCGGAGTCATGAGGGCTGGTGTGCTGAATTGCCACATGTGGGAAGCCTCACGCTATCTGGCAGGATAGGATAATAGGCTTCACGTAATAGCTGGACATTCATAAGATTAAAACCTTCTTCCTATTCATAGAATTGAGGGGGTGGGTGTCATATGGAACTTTGAATGCCACATGTTCTTTCAATTGCTTCATGTACCTATTGGAGACTAGCCAATCTGTTGAACTGGATAACCCTCTTTCTCTTTCTTTGTCTGTACCTATTGGGAAAAAGATGAATTATGCAACTCTCCTGAATGGAGTGTTAGTGAACTTCATGGTGCAAAGGTTAGCAAATGCGTGACAATTGTGGAAAAGGTCACCCGGTGTCACCGGGAAGGTTTCCAGGTCCAAATAAATTTAAGGCGGTGGTGTCCGTAACTGATACAGATACTGTTGTCCTCCTGGTGGCAGTTTGCGGTAGATCTTTAGCCAGCAGTTGACAAATTTTCCCAATAACAGTATAATTCAGTCAGACATTTTGCTTTCTAGACCCTGGCAAATGGGTAATATCATTTAGGGAAGAGGCATCTGTTATAGTTCACTCTAAAGACCTCCATTCTTGCCTCTTCGATATCCCCCCTGCCTCCTCTTCAGAGAAGAAATGGGTTTGAATGGTTATCTGTGCCCTCTCGCATGAAGCTGATTGGCCCAGTGCTGGGGGGGAGATGGTGTTTGTGGAGGTTAAAGTGGAATAGTGCTTTTTTTTGGGAGGATTATTCGGTATTTTTTTGTCAGAAATTTGAGGCAGTTAGCTCTGAATGTATTTTACTCCATTTATTACCTCAAATCCATCCCAGGCCCTTTTCCATGTTTAACGCTATTTACATGTGTATAATTGTTTTGATACCTTCCACTGAGTACTGTATTGAGCCTTACTTGGATGTGAACTCATTCTCAGATGTAAGCTCTGTAGATGGCAAGGGGAAAAAAGTACGCAAAATAGGGTCAAAGATCCCTTTCTTCATTAAAATAAGGCGTAAACTATCAAGAAAAGGCTGAAGAGTGGTTTCATAGTGAGTCCTGAATTTTGGGGTGGAATTTTCTGTGCCCGCTGGCGTCAGGCGTGTTCGGTGACATGGGCAGACAATAGGGCATGAAGGCCAAAAATTGGTTTCACGACATTGTGAAACCGGTTTGCAATCTTCCACTCCGCCCATCAATGGCGGGCCATGTTTCCCACCACGGGACATCGGAAACCTCATTGTAATACATCTGCATATCACTATAAGGCCAGCTCACCAGAATCATTCCCTGCACACTGAATCGACCGTCCACATCGGTGGGAAAACACGCTGGTGCACAACATGTCTTGACAACTGTGATGTGCAGAAGGTGGGACTTACCGCTAGGGCCTTATTCACATCATGGACATCTGAGGAGCAAAAGATGCTGGAGCCCAACACCAACGGGATCCTGGAGGAATGTCCATGGCATGCTGGGGGGATTTTCATGGACATGGCTCTGCTGTGAAGCAGCTCACGGAAGGTGCAAAGTCACCGTTGAGGGTCTGTTCACAATGGATGGTGGTCGAGGGGATGGAGAGGAAGGTCCGGCTGTGTTTGGAAGAGGAAGGTGTACCAGTGAGTGGGGGAGGAAGGTCTAGGATCGACTGGGAGAGGAAAAGGTGTCCGGGGCGGGGTGGGGGTGGGGGGTTGGGGTTTTGGGGTGGGGGGGTGAAGTTGGGAGGGGGGAACAAAGGTATTGGGGTAGTGAGGTTGGGAGGGGGGAACGAAGGTGTCAGGGGTGGAGGTTAGAAGGTGGGGGAGGGACTGAGGGGGTAATGGGGGAGAAGACGGCAACTGGGGAGGTAGGTGTAAAGGGGATGGAAAGTGTAAGGGAAGGAGTTTGGAGGGGGGGAGGAATGGGGAGAGGGGGAGGAGTCCGGGGAAAGAAGGAGTGCAGAGAGGGTAGGGACTCCTGGGAGGAGGAAGGGGTGCGGAGAGGTGAAGTAGTCCGTGGGGGAGGAAGGAGTGCAGAGAGGGGAGGGAGTTAGGGTGGAGGAGGAAGTTAGGGTGAAAGGGGAAATAAGGCTGGAGGAAAGAGCAGGAAAGGGGGAAGATGTAAGGCTAGAGGAAGAAGTAAGGGTGTCTAAAGGTGTCAGGAAGGGGGAAGGACTAAGGAGTCGGGGGGTGCAGTCTGGGGGGAGGTGAAGGGGTTTTAAGGTGGGGGGAGGGAATGCCAAAGGGGGAAGGAGTCTGGAGGGGGGGGAATGTCCGGCTGAAAGTGCAAGAGAGGGCTGTAATAAGTCCATGACTGCCTCCTGGGAAGCAAACTTTTGGTGGGCATAGTACGATGGAATGGTGAGAATGACCGAGGGCAGAGTGAGGCAGTAGGGTGGGAGGGTGAGAGTTTGACAGTAGCTGTAGAAGGGATGGCAAGAGTAGTTTGTGGGGATTTGGAGGCAGACCCTGGGGTGGGAAGGAGGAGGCCAGGGTGGTTAATGTGGATGGGGGTGGGATTTTCGGGGAAGGAGGGAATATGCACGTTCACCTGGACAATCTCGAAAGCAAAGGGTTGTGGCTGGTAGGGCACAGAGAGAGGGTGGAAGGTGATGCCAGGGAGTCGACAGTGATGGGGGAAAGGAAATGGGTGACTGGGGGAGGGGAAAGACCGAGGGAGTGAATGAAAAACTGTAGCACTGCCATGCCGTCTAAATCGAAGTGAAGCGATAGTTGTGGTGGGAGAGATCAAGTGCTGCAGGGGAGTGTGATCAGTGGATGGTCGGAGGTGCAGGTCAACTCAGATGGTCAACTGAAAGAGAACACCAGCAGGCAGCATTGAAAATGTTCAGGACATTGAGATGATTGTGATACGGGAAGGATCCACATGGTGGGACAATACTTGCACAAGGCTCCAAAAGGCCCTGTCACACACACAATTCTCCATCCAGAACCACTCGTGAGCCAGCTGTGTGCAGCTGAACTGTTACTGGGGATGGGGGATGCAGTGGGAGGACTCATGAAGCTGTCAATGAAGCTGAAAGACACCATCGCACATTATTCAGTGAAAGTGAGTAAGTTTCTAGATTGTAAAGTGACAAAGTGTCTTCACCCATGCACCAACCATGATCAGAATTTCTCAACTTTTGAACGCCTTAGACTTCTAGTTGCTGCCCTGACATCTGCAGCAGGGGTGGAGACAGCCTGTTGGCCCTGTTGCCTCTGATGCATTTGGCGTGGGTCCTCTGAAGAGCCTTGGGGGCCCCGGCTTGCTTTGGCTGTCCTTCCTTGGTCCAGCTGCTCCCTCTGTGGTGACAGGCTGAGGGGGTCACAGGCAAAGGGGACTTGGAGGGAGCAGGCAACCTTTGAGATTCCTGAGTGGATGACCCAGGGGTGTACAGCTGCTGCTCCTTCTCCCTTTGGGTGCCTAGGGGCCCCAGCCTGACTCCTTGAGGGGAAATAGCACCTGGAGGGTTGTTGAGATGCCCCGTTTCCCTCTCGCATTGCCATTGCAGGGACTCACCAATGGCTACCGTGATGGAGTGCAGGTCTGCACACATCTCCGTGTTCTGCTGGACCAGGATCTCCATGGTCTGCTATCCTCCCTGTGGAGACCTCCATACACACACATGTGGGCACCACTTCACCAGAAAGCAGGCGGACACACTCCTCCGACTCACGCGTCACTCTGTTGAGGGCTTTCTGCATATTGATACACCACCTTCTGCTGACTCTCCAGGATGAGTTGGAAGGCCGAATCCAGAGACTTGTCATCTGACTTGGACCTCACAGATGCTTCTTCCCCAGCAGCCCTCCGAGTGCTGGAGAGCTTGGCTGAACCTGCCTCCTCCTTCTATGGGCAGGTGTCCATGCAGTGGCCACCAGCTTGTGAACCCAAACCTGCTCTAGATCTAGGTCCTACCGAGGTGTGTGTCTCTGCGCTGTTGGAGGGTGTGGGTAAACGCTGTAGTAGGTCTTCCAGGCTGCTTATTTCCAGCTCTTCAATGGAGGAGGTGTTCACTTGACTGGAGGTGAGGACGTGGACGGAGCTGAGGGACTGGCTGGCTGAGGGTGTCAGTCGCTTGGCAGAGCTCCCTGAGAACCATAGTAGAGATAATTAGTGCATGGCAGCAGAGTCAAAAACAGGAGAGGGAGCACTCACAGTTGCACTGAGGGAGGGATGATGTGGTGCAACATCCAGACGAGGGTTTTTGCTAGCGACCTTATCGTCGCCACAGGCACGGTCCACATCCTCACCAGTCAGTGCGATAGAACACTCCTCAAAATGAGTGAGGGGCCTAATGTGGGCCGCTCCACCCCCGGTCTGGGACCTTTCTCTGCTGTTGTGAGCCAGCTTCTCCTGCATGAAAGCAGATGGAGAGAGTGTGAGTAGGACAAATGCGTGGAATGTTTGTGTGGTGAATGGAGACATGGATGGGATGAGGATACAAGCTCCAGAGGATATGAGCCTGATGGAGATGTGAGGGTGTGTGTGAGAGTTATCGGTGTTGTCCCATGAGGTGTGAGATCCCTGTGGATGTATGGTGGGTTTGTGGGTGTGTGAGTTGAGTGTGATGAAAAGTGTGACTGACACTGGTGGAACAGATGAGACCATTCACCCTGTTGAGGCAATGGGTGGCTGTCCTCTTTTGCAGGGCATTGGCTCTGACCACCGCTGCCACTGCCTCCCATGCTGGATTCATGATGCTGCTGCCCATTCTGTGGCCAGAGCGGGGAAGAGGACATCACGGCAGGCCTTAACTGGGTACAAAAGGCGCTTGAGGGATGTGTCATTGAACTGGAGGGCTGCAGTCTTCTTGCCTTTTGGGGCTATGTCTTCTTTGCAGCAGTCGTGGGCTGGAAGCACTGAGAGGTGTGCACGCAGCTGCACTTTAAATATGGCGCCCGGTGTGATGAAGCGGCGAGGTAGTGGCAAGGCGGGCAAATGAAAGCCCGTTTGCCATCAAAACGGTGTGTTTCCCGGGAATGCATACCTAATGCGGCCAGATTAGGACAATATGGCATGAGAAGCCGCCATTGCGGCCAGCGGGTAAAACATCATTTTACGCGCCCGCTACCACACTTACTGCAACTCTGGGATGATTCCGCCCTTGGTTTCTACAACATCTGAGAATAGGGCCTGCCCATGAAGCATGTAAGGCAGGCTATCCCTCTACTGGCATTAAGAAAATCCTTTGCACTTTCATATTATTCTAATCACCTGCCAATTATTTAAAAGAGCTTAAAGTTAGTGACTCTGTAAAATTGCAGATACATGCATGGCAGATGAAATTTAACAAAATGAAGTGTGAGGTGATTAATTTTTGTAGGGGAGGCATTATAAATAAAGTAGTAAATTTTAAAGGGGGTGCTGGAACAGTAAGTCCTGGGGATGCATGTACAGTCTTTAAAGGCAGAACAAGTTGAGGAGATGAAATAAAGACATACAAGATCCTTGGCTTTATAAATTCAGACACAGAGTACAATGAAGTTATGCTAAACCTTTATAAAACACTGGTTAGGCCCCAGCAATGCGTTATGGTCACCATACTTTAGGAAGCATGTCAATGCCTTAGACAGGTACAAAAGAGGTTTACTGGAATGGTATCAGGGCTAAAGGACTTACAAAAACTACATAAGCTGTGATTGCTCTTGTTAGAGCAGAGAAAGTTAAGGGGAGGATTTGATAGAGATGTTCAAAGTGATGAAGGGTTTTGAGAGAGTAAAAGGAGAAACTGGCCTAGATTTTCATCCCAAGTTGAATGTTCAGAGAAGGGAGATTTCCCAGTCCGCCCACAAGTCACATTTTCAGTCGGAGGGATGGGTGCGGGGTGGGTGGGGTGGGGGGTGTATATGTGGAGGGGGGGTGGAGGGGGGCATGGGGGAAGGCACTGAAATAGGAGTCAGGGCGGGAAATCTCAGAACAAGTGAGGATGCGGGTGCAAGGCCTTCCTGTGTTCCAACACTATGTTTAAATAAATAAAAAGAAATAAACAAAAAACAGCCTTCCAGTCCTCACCCCTCCTCATTCCCTGCACCCTCCCCATGCCTCATCTATGCCAACCCATGCCCTCCACCTGCATTACCAACCCCCCCCATGGAACCTTTCCGTCGTGGTGAAAATCTGGGCAACTGTTTCCAATGGCAGAAGGATTGATAACCAGAAGGCATAGATTTAAGGCAATGGACAAAAGAACTAGAGGCGACATGAGGAAAATAACTTTTACATAATAAGTTGTTCTGACCAGGAATACATTTCTTAAAATTATGGTGGAAACAAATTCAATAATAACTTTCAAAACGGATAAATATTTGAAGGGGAAAAGGTTTACAGGGTACTAGGGAAGAGCAAGGCACTGGGACTAATTGGGTAGCCCTTTCAAAGAGCTAACACAAGAATGGTGGGCCAAATGGCCTCCTTTTATGTTGCAAAATGCTATGATTTTATGAACAGGTGAATGATATTGCTCTGTAGATAACACTGACGGTAATTCCTAGGCAATAGTCATCCCTTAAAATGGGTTGCAATTGTATCCACAAACTATATTTTACTGTGCTTTTATATCTTGTAATGAAGAAGAATTTTAATAAATTGAATTTAAACCTTTGCATGGAAACTCTTCCTTGGTGATGTTGGACCATGACACAAAACATGACCTGTTCATAGGAGCAGCTTGTGCTTTGCTGTGTAACTGCGCAGTATTCTGTATTTATTTTCTCTCTTTCTCCGCCCGCCATGTGAAAAAGGAGTGGGAGACTCACTTAATCAGTCAACCCCTATGCTCCAGGCACAACACCTTATGAAATTTACAGGGAACTGCAGCCAAGGACTTATTGTACCTTCAAAGACCAACTCCAGTTGCTTTAAATTTCTATCACGGGTTTGCCAAGTTCCGGTAATATGTTTCAGAGAAATTATAGAGGAAGGTGGTCCAAAGCATGACTTAGTGTTGCCTCATTCTACCCTTCTATAAGTGCCAAATTACAGCACAAAAAACAGCAAGATAAAATTGTTGTTTGCATTCACTGGTGCAATGTTTTGTCTTAAAGGAAACACAATCGCAGCACAATAGCAGTCAAGTTCAGAACTGCCGCATTTCTCTTGAAGTTAGAAAGTGAAAAGAGTCAAGTTTCGGACTGCTTTCAGTGAGGGTTGTGAGAACACAACCCAGGGGTGGGAATCAGCCAAAACCTGACTTGGCACATCTGCTGTCAGGGCGAAAGCAAGCACTCAATTTAAGACAATGCAAAGGCAATCACATATAAAAAAATACTCATCCTCAACATTGTGTATGACATCTTTCCATGAGGACATGTGTCTTTTCATCATTTCTGCTTCGTTAATTTTATTCCCTCCTCTCTTGAAGCCACTGACTAACCACTTGGGAACAGTTCCATTGGTATCAGCAACAGGGTCGGATATTGCATCTCAGTGCTTAATTGTCACTGAGTATTAACAGGCTATTCCACTATGTGAGGGAGCAATTGAGTCAAGCCCAAAAATTATTTTCTGCTCCCTGCAACATGAATACATTCCCCAGCAGGGCCCACTGATCAGCAATCAAGCTTGGAAACTGGTGCTAATTGTTTCATCAAAGCAATAATCCCAATTATAGCATCCCTACAAATGGAGGAGGTCAGTTACATTAGAACAGATGAGGAGTTTCAACTGGGATCCTCCTGGTTTGGATATTTGCAGCTAAGCCAGTTGATGAATATTGTACTGAGCTCGTATTGTACACAGGAAGTTAAATCCAAATGACTAGGAAGAATATATACAAGGAGTCCTTGCTTAACATTGTTAATTGATTCTTGGAAAATACCCTGTTATACAGAACAACGTTATGAGAAACATAAGGTGGAATTTTCCATTCTGGAGACTAAGTGTGGTGGTGGGAGGCAAAGACAGCGTTGACTCCTGCTGGGCAGCAGGGTGGAGTTTTGTGCCTGATTTTCCGCTTTTCAGCTCAGTAATTATGCATCAACAAGGAGCTTGACGAACCTAGTGGCGGGGCAGGCAGTGATTTGTCCACACCGCCGTTACCTTACGGGGTCAAAAGTCCTGGCGCCATATTTAAACAGCACCCCCACACGCACATTCACTCACTGCAGGTGTGGTCTACACTGGCATACCCACCAAACGTACAAAACCCTCTGCACCACAGTTCAGAGAGACCTCCCTGGAGAGACTCCCCAAGGCCGTCCAGGAAAGGCAGGAGGTCCTCCTTCCCCAAGATGGGCGCAGTAGGTCCTGCCACCTCACCACGGTGTCCTGGGAGGAGGTCACCAGGGAGGTCAGCACCCATGGCATCCAAAACAGGACCACCCTGCAGTGCAGGAAAAGAATGAATGATATGATGTGCTCTGTCAGGGTAAGTGAAACTTTGACTCGCATCAAATTCACGCTCTCATAAGGGCATCAGGCAGTCTAAGGGTTAGAATCTACAGGGATGTCACACAGTACCAGTAGATGGGATATCAGCATTAAATGTCTGCCAGCCACTTTAAGCTCACCTTTAAGATCCTACACAAACGATGTCTTAATCCCTTGCTGGGGAGGGCTCAGCACACACAGGCATACATGCTTCTGAAATGTTCTTCCAACTGTAGTGCTCAAAGTCAATCCATCTGTCTTTATGCAGGACAAGATCACCCACAATTAACGGGAGAATACGAAGACAGGAGGGGCTACTCCTGAGCTGAGGACACTCTCCTCCTATGAGGAGGAAGCAGCAGAGCTCGCTGGTGAGGACAGAGATCGCCCCTGCATGGAAGGCAAGGTCAGCCTCCCCCAACATGCCAGTGAGGGTCCATCCTGTGTACATTGGTCACGTGCAGACAATGACTGTGTGTGACCTATAGTGTAGGAGCCAGCCTAGTCAAGCACTAATTATCTCTTCTCTCTATTCCAGCCACCAGCAAGAAAAGGTGTAGGAAGAGGTCTAGCTAGTGCCTCAGCCCCAGCCCAGAGCACCTCAAATGAGGAGGTAGAGGAATCATCTGATGAAGACCCACCACTGCATTCGTCTACACCCTCCACCGTGCAGATACATGCATCTCGGTGGGTCCTAGTTCTAGAGTCGGTTCGGGTTCACTATCTGGTGATCACTTCACGAACACGTGTCCACAGCAGGCAGAGGCAGTGACAGCCGAGGTCACTGACACTCAGAGGACAGCTGGAAACCAGGCCCCTCCAAAGCCCGAATCCAATGATGAGCCTTTGCAATCGGCCCTGAGAGAAGTGTTGGAGATGCAAAGTGTTGATCCTAGTCACCAGTTTGTTGGATCCTGTTCACACGCTTGTTGTAAGGGGTGGCCGATTTGGTACTAATGATAGAGTTGAGTAGCAGACACTTTGTAGGTAGAAACTCTGTGTTCATTTACGAAGGTACTCAGCAGCAACTAAACATGCGCTAACACTTCAAACTCTATCTCTACACTACTGCTGCTACTAACTACTGACTACAGACTACTAACTACAGAGGTAGTCCGCACTACTCTGCTATTGGATACTAAGATAATGTGATCTTCCATTATAACATTCTTCTTAAAGGTAAATTACACATCAGATTACCATACAAAGACAGGCAAGGGAACATCAGGCATAGTTGTCAGAGGCTGTCACCAGACTGGAATGCAGGATGGAGGGTCTGTCCACGTTCTGTCTGATGTCTTGGCTCCAGCATGCGAGCACATCAAAGTCTCCATGGGAAGGATGGCAGCTGCAGTGGAGATCCAGATCCAGCAGTTTCTGCTGGGTTTGCACTTGGACCTGCACACCATCACTCTAGCCATGGGTGCATTCCATCAATGGCTAGGCAAGAGGGGAAAGAGGCACCTCAACCTCCCTTCAGTTTCCCCCTCTTCTCAAGGAGTCAGGGAGAGGCCCTCGGGCACCCAAAGGGAGGAGGAGCACCAACCAGACACCCAGGGGGTGTCCACCCAGGACACTCCAAGTATGTTCTGCTGCTCCAGATCCCCTCTGCTTATGACCCCATCAGCTCCAGCAGGTCAGGCCGAGGGAGGTGCACCTGTCTCAGAGCAGGAGACTGTTAGTGGGCCGGGGCCATCTAGGCCTCAGGCGCCTGCCATAGTCATCTCAGGCAACAAGGCATAAGGCATTCAGTAGGCTGCACCCACCTCTGCTCCAGATGTGCGGTTTGCACCTAGACATAGCCGAAGAGTTAAGAAAACTAAGAAGTTTTGAATGCACAATGGTGACAAGGGTGTTTGTTCACTGTACATAATCTGCACTATTGAAAATATATTTTGCTTTTATCCCTCTTCAAGTCTCAGGTATTGAATGGCTGATTGGTGTGATGCAAGGTCATGAGTTCATTCAAGGGTACAAAATGAACGGCCCTGCCAATTATCTCCCATCTTGTCCCGCAGTTCCATTAAGTTTCACTCAATCTGATCACAGTGAATCACCTTTAGTTCCATATCAGTGACATGAACAAAGGCCACTTTCTATATCAAAATAAAAGCTGGACAATACACACGCAACCCTTGCATCTTAGGCAAACATTATTTGACCTCATGAGAATTGTTCATCAAAGTTAGTGATTATCTTGATGCCCATGCAATGGCATCGTCATGTGGCTCATCTGACTGAAGTCTGCAGTATCTGGATGTTATAAGTTATGACCAACGTTGGAGTCTTTTCACCCAAATGCACTTTGCAATGGCATTTATTTTATTACTGTGAGGTTTTGGTAAAAGTAGTAATCAGCATCAAGCATCATCGTCCTTCATGCCTCTATGCATGTAATTTTGTCTCCACTTTTAAGGCTGAATGCTATTCCTTTATTAGTCCCTACTCTCCCCATGCATGACACTGAACGGTGAAAGTTGGTTCCACTCGGTGACATTGGAAATGTCTGCTAGAGGGAGATGAATGTGTGATATCATCCTGATAAACCCATCCACTTAGCTGTGAGGATCATCGTTTGCTCCTGAACGGCTGCCTAGCGGTGCTTCATGGGATCCCTCTGAGGTCACAAACACAAATCAATATGTAATTCATCATTGACTTGGGATTCCTAGAATGATTGGCCTTTGTGAGATGGATAATATTGAGGACTGTAATGGTATGAAAGTGATGCTCTGGCACATCTCCAGATGAGCGCTCAGCAGTATTGATAAAGAGAATAAGTTATCATTGACTGCTGTGTCAAAACTGAATGGGCCGCATCTCTCCCAAGTGCCAAAACAATGCAGGACGTAAACTTGGCATGCTTCTGACGAATGTACGTCATGAATGCTTGTCAATAATTACATGATGGTCCTGCTGAACCATTCTTGTGAGGACAATGCTAACTTATCTCCCAGCTTTGGGTGCATGCTGTCTCTTGGAGAGTTGGTGCTGTCTGGACGTAGTTCCCTCTTGAGATGGTCCAGCGCTAACCATTGACAAATGTTTTTCCTCTTAGAGCTGCCTTGCTAATGCATGAGTGCATCTACATGTGCAATAGCATTTTAGCCTCTTGAAGGATCCCATAGCCACTGACTTGTTGGCGCCATGGTTGAAAGGACTACACTATGTATAGTTGCTTGAGGATGTGTGCTTGTGGAGTGCTAATCATATTCCACAGTGGTCATGTGGTCCCTAGGCTACTGCACCATCCAAAGATTACCTCATCTTTAGGGTTGAAGGTGACTTATGCTTCCTCAGTGTTCACTGTGAGATTGTTGACCTTTTATGGCACGTTGAAGATGACATGAAGATGTTGTAGTGTCCACTGCATTGAAGTGTGAAGAGAACTGCGCAACAACTTGTCATCACCTTATTCCTCCTGGAATCTTGTGGCTATGAGGTTGTCACGAGCATGTCTTCTGTGTTATGCCCGTGCAATGGCATCCTCATGTGGCACATTTAAATCCTCGCACTCTTCAGATTCATCTCCTTCAACATCCTCCTCATCCAAGGAGACCGTCTAGTGAATCATGTCTCCCTGTCGCAAGACATCCCCCTTTGCAGTGCAAGATTATGCAAGGTGCAGCAAACGACCGTGATGCAGGACTTTCTCTGTGTTGAGTATTGGAGAGTTCCATCTGATCAGTCCAAACATCTGAAACGCATCTTAAAGAGGATAATAGTCTGATCTATTAAGGACCTTGTGGCTGAATGTGCAGCATTGTATCTCTTCTCAGATGCACTCTGTGGACAATGAACAGTTGTTATTAGCCATGTCTTCAGGGGTACTCCTAATCACCAAGGAGCAAACCCTCCAAGCGCTAAGCTCCCTCAAATATCTCTGGCACTGGGAGTGACTCAAAATTACGAGTCATGTGAGCTCCCTGGGTACCTAGCACAAACATGCATGATCTACTTTCTGTCATCACAAATTAGTTGGACGTTCAGAGAATCAAATCCTTTTCTGTTAATTAATCTCACAAGCTGCTGCCAAGGAGCTGTCAAGGCCACAGGTGTGCAGTCAATAGCACCCTGCACTTGTGGAAAGCCTGCAATCACAGCGAATCCCACAGCTCTGGCATTCTGGCTTGCTTCATCTATACAGAATTGCACATAATGGTCAGCTGTATTGAAAAGGGCATCGGACACCTCCCTTATCCATTTGTTTGTTGCCAATTGGGAGATTCTGCAAATGTTACCAGAGGAGCCCTGCAAAGATCTGCAGGCAAAAAAGTTCAGTGTGGTGGTAACCTTCAGGGCAACCATCAATGGGTTCCCTCCAAGTCTGTGCAGCATCAGTTCCTTATGGAGAATGTGTCAAATATGAGCTACCATATTCCTTGACAAGCGAAGATGTTTGCTGCACTGTCTTTCGCTCATCTCCATGTATGAGCTGCGCCTTCTGTAGACTCTTGGTTGCACCAAACGTCTTCATGGGTTTTTCCCCTTCTCATTGGCATCTGGGTCTTCCTGGATCCCCGCTAGCTCTTGTTCCTCACGGTGATGGTCTCCCGTGAGCTGTGCCAGTCTGCGACAGGCTCTTCTGCTCCTCATTCTAATCAAAGTTATCAAGAAGGCAGCGTTGCCTGCAGACTGCATTCTCCACTCCTCCTTGTATCTGTGAATGGATACAATTAATGGTTGTTCCTGTTGAATGGTCTCCCTCCATATACAAGGCAGCCTTGACTTTCCCACAGTCTGCACATTGCATACAAAGGCCACCCCTTGCAGGACGATATCATCCTGGGGGGTAACATGTGGCTGAGTTTTACCCCCAGACATGACTGCTCATTAATAACAAGGGTCCTAGTGGCCACATTCAGCCTTGTGTTTGTTGTCCTTGTGTCCTTGACAATAACTATGGATACCCAGTCCTTCACTTATGTCATGACTCCAAGCATGGTACCCTGAATGCCATGCCCAATGCATTGGGAACATGGAGACTTGTCAGGCTCATGCTGCCTCTATGCTGCAGACGTGGCCATTGATTCTTGGACCTTGCATCCATTCTGACATGCTCTGTAAGGATTAGATGCCAATTAAGATGATATGCACCACAGCAACCAAATGTAGTGGATTGTCACCTGAATGCACACCATTAGTAAAAGAGCCAAGCTCATTCATTGTGCATTAGACCCTCAGGTCCAGCAGTCAGTTGAGTCATGCTCTCCATGGTTTGAGCAGGGCATTTATAGGGTTCCCCTTCAATCAGCCATGATTTTCGGTGCTGAACTCCTCCCACACGCCCAGAGGCCCCTCCCCAATCGATTTTTTTCTAGCTTGTTTTTTGAACTGTGTCATTATAAGGAGAGATCGAAAATGGTGCTGCTGACCTTCCTCTGGGAGACAAGCTTCCAACCTTCCCCTATCACCAACCAATTCCCTCCCATCCTCCTCCATACTCACTGCCTCCAAATTCCCATTCCTCCTGTCACTATCCAGCTTCCCCCTGTTACCCTTGAACCCATCATTATCCATGTGGATATTCCTGTTCTCCCCCCGAACCTTTTAATTTTGATGCCACCGTGATTTTTGTTGACCTGGCCCCTCTCCTCGAGGCTACATGCACCCTGACTTTCCGGGACAACCACCGCAGCCCCCCCCTCCCCCATGAAACCATCCAATACACCCCATGACTTTTCAGAAACTGACCTACAGGATGCAGATACCTTCCTGAATGTGACTGTGCCATCTGCCTCAGAGTACCATGACCTTGACCCCTAGGATCAAATTCCTTGGGTGACTGACCATGCCCTGCGCACCATACTGTGCACAACTGTTACTGCCCAGCAAGGCTTTCCCCCGCCCAAGACCAGGACCAAGACATGTGTGCCATGCACAGCCTGCTAACATGGCCTACACAGCCCAGGACAGTCTCTTCAATATGCCTCCAACAGTGTGGCCTCAGCCCTAGGATGGTCTCTGACTCTGACTCTTCCCAGGACAGCCTTTCACTACTCCATTCTGTTCCTTGACCACTCCTAGTCCTACCTCTGTCTACCCTCTCTGTTGTTTCATTTCTTTCAGGTCCTCGGTAGACAATACCTCTGCATGGGAGGCAAGCAAATCTACAACATCCTCAGTGTTGAGCTTGTCCAATCCAATTTGCTTGCCCATTTCCATAATCATCTCTTGGATTCTCCCAATAGGTTCCCTTGGCTATAACACAGTCTGGCCACAACTTGCCCCACACACCATTTAAGAGCTCTAGTGACATCCAGTGCACATTCATCTGCTTCAGAGCACTTTACAATATCTAATTTCACTTGAAATGTAACTTATTTTCGTTGTCTTTACCCAGCTGAGTTCAGGTTTCCCGTCTGTGAGATTCACACCCTGCCCCTTCTGATGCTGGCAAAAATAGAATATGCTGGAAATGGGGGTGGGACTTCCGCATCTGGATCCTACCCACCATTTTTAAAGGCCTCAGAAGTCAGTCCAATTACGCAAAAATCCATCCCAACACTTCAAATCTGTGACCTTGGTGAAATGTTTGCTGAAAGGTCAATAACCTGAAATGTTGGGTGGAATTTTATGTTCATGGGACTGGGCCCATCTACATGCTGGAGAGCCGGTGGCAATACTGCTGCACCATTTCTGGTTTGAAGGCTATGCTCAAGTCTTCCTGCCCTGGGCCTGATTGGGGGAGTTGGAACAGCAATGGGCGTCTCCATCTTGCACCTTTCCACCTGGTTAAATGGGCCCCCTGCCTCCGGTCTCATCTCCCTGGGGAAAATAAAATTTGTCCCATTAATTCTGTTTTTCCCTCCACAGATACTGTCAGATCTGTTGAGTATTCCTAGGATTTTCTGTTCTTATTTCAGTTTTCCAGCATCCACAGTATTTGGCTTTTGTATTACTGGTCTTTGAATTGTCTTGTTCAACTTCCAGAGGAGAAATAATGGAATCTGTTTTGTTCAAGAGGGATTACAGCATAATTATTTAGCAGCTATACCTTACATCCTTTAGACGAGGTGTAAAAAAACCTTAAGTAAGAAAGAAAGACTGTTGTAATGCGAAACACAGCAACCAAATTGCTCAGAGATTGCTCCCACAAACGGCTAGACAATGGGTTTTTGTTCACCTGTGTCCTGCTATAGCTGATATGGGATGGAATAAGATAGCAGCAGTTGAACAGATTGGTATCCATAGAAACCAAGAGAAGGCAGAAGCAATGGTGGGGATAGTATACAAACCCATTTGGTTGGGTACATGGAGACAGGACTGAAGGCCTTGCTATTTTACAGCCTTAGAAACTTTCCATTCTACAACTCAGTTTTCGCCGACCTGTCTTCAGACTTTGTCTCAGTGTCCTTTTCTGCCAATGATTGTGGCTGGGCTCCTCTTCCAATTGCTCCATGGTAATGTATCTTTGTATGGGAGATTAAGCAATATGCAGCATACTACAGTTTCCTTAGCCACCTTCACAGGCTATAATTTTTGTAAGCAGCACCTTAATCTGACCAAATATCCATTTGGTTTAGCACATTGATGATAAGTTCAGCAAAGATCTTGACAGCTCTATGTGCTGCCTTATCACATTGCTGTTCTGTTCAAGGCATGAAAGGGATGTCGCTGGTCATAAAATTAGTCCTTCACCCAGTCTACACATTGTTATGGTGGCAGCAAGATGCAAAGTGAAAGTGGCACAACTGATTCTAGAGTAAATTAGTATCGAATGAATAGTTTTTGTAATCTTCGGATGAATGAAATGGAGTCACTTTCTGCTCATGAAAACTGTGAGATTGAGGCTTATATGGCCTGATGTGGCCTTAACAGTATTCCAAGCTTTAGTGACAATATCCATAGTGAAAAAGTGCATTGTTTTCTTGCAATCCTGG
Source organism: Cetorhinus maximus (assembly GCF_964194155.1). Classification (NCBI taxonomy): domain Eukaryota; kingdom Metazoa; phylum Chordata; class Chondrichthyes; order Lamniformes; family Cetorhinidae; genus Cetorhinus; species Cetorhinus maximus. The sequence continues at coordinate 81,097,053 of NC_135887.1, read as the reverse complement.
CTGCTTTGAATGGGAGAAGAGGTGAAGAAATTTACCCTGCTGTGCAAGGCACCTGCCAGTGTCTTTATGCATCAGCATACTGCTGCTCACCAAGTTTGGCATTCCACTGTTGTTGCTCGAAAGGATCCAGCAGCATAAAATGTTTATGACTATGATTACCTTGACAGCCGCTGGCAGAGTTGACCCTGCCGTAAAGCTTGTCTTGGAGATCTGACACATGGAAATGGTACATTTCTGTGACCGTCTTCTTTGTGGAAGGTAGGTGAGGAAAACAGATCTCCTCTAATATGTCAGGGTGGGTGTACCTCAGTCTAGAGACATGGAGGCTGCAGCAGGACCTCCTCAAGCATAAACGCACCTCACTCTCATGTCTTCTAGTGTGCATCATCCTCCTCTAAAAGACAAAACTACAAGTACACCAAGCAGGATGCCCAGCTTCAGAATGATGCATGTGACAACTTAAATGGTATCTAGAAATAAGTGACAGATATGGAGCAGGGAAGATAGGTGCCAAAAATACAGAAGTTAGGCCAGAAATAAGAACAGTAATAAATTAAAGAAAATAAGGAGAAAAGGTGAATAAATAACAAATATTGCAGCAAAGCAACTTTCTATAGTCAACAATGGTACTCCTCTTAAAGAGTGTAGTTCCCAAAAGATGCTTTCAATGCAATGCTTGCTTGAAGTGGGTACTGAATAAGTTCAGAGCATTCATGGTGCGAAATGCCGGACATGGTAACAGCAGACATTAACAAATTTTGTTTAACCTTTAATTAGAGTAACACACAAAAAGGTGTGTGTAAAAATGCAGCCTAGTTAAAAACTGGTACTTCAGGCACAAAACAGGCCTAAGGCCTGTGAGCTGAATTCTCTGTGCTTTTTCACGTGATTAGCATCACTGTTACTGGTGGATCCAGCTATATAAAGGCTCCTGAGATAATCGGTAGAAACATAATCCGTCGTTTTTGTGGTGACTTACTGCTTTCCTTGTAATACTTGCCTGTTCCATGTTTACTGATGGTCTACCCAATTAAGTTAATTTTTCGACAAATTATAAACCAATTTTATTTAGCATGATTGTGCTTGTGCTATAAAGAGTTCAAAATGGGGAAAAGTAATGGCACTCATAAGTAATAACTTCTCAAGCTAATCATGATCCCAACCTGATTGTGGAAGTTTTTTCTCCTACTGTTCTCCAAAGTAAAACTGCAATATCTCACTCTTTTCCAGTTGTAGTAATCCTGGATCCCACCGTTTTCCAGATGTGACAATTCTGGATCCCATATTTAGTCTGCCGCCGTGAAAATAGTCTGGTTAATTAATTTAAAAGTGCTTTACTTTATGATACAGATTCTTGTAAAGAGGGCAAACCCATATTGGAACACATTTGTTTCAATTTATGGATGTGAATATTCAAGCATTCTTCTGCAATTGATACATATTTCAGACGCATCGCAGATTGTATTCTGTATATGCAAAGGTTTCAAAAACCCTGATTTTGTCCCATATATTTGTATGCCCATGAGACATATATAATGGGGTAAACTTTGTGCATAAGTGTAGTTCTCCGTAGGTTGAGATACTTTTTCTGCAGTTCATGTCATATACTGGCCACAGTCAAGAGGGAGAAGGAGCAACCTCCTCTCAGACCTCCAACAGTTTGCTCTAAATATAGATAAAATAAGATGTACAAGAATGATCCAATGTGAACGCCATCATTGATTCAGTTAGTGACCCAACTAACTCTGCCCATTGTGGAACTGACTAAATCCAGATCAAGAAAATCCAGATTCAATCCCAGTGTATGCTGAGTTACTTCATCTGTGGGGTACGTGTAGATTAACAAAAGATCAATAATGGACCCTTCTCCTGATTCCTTTCCATTGTGGGGTGTGTGTGTGCGTGTGTGTGTGAGTGTGTTGGTATGAGGGTGGACTGGGTGGAGACAGGATCATAGTTGATTGTGGGTTATCCATGGTCAATTAGATGCCACCCTAGCCACCTGCCTGACGACAATCGTTCTCAAGATTCAAAGATCAATTGTGGGCACCGCCAGTGTCTTTGGAAAGGGAAGAAAGAAAAATAAAATGGAGGGGGAAGAAAATGATAGCAAAATAGCCTGCCCCAATATAATCTGATCACGGAAAACATCCATTTTACATACCTGCAAAAAGAACAAAAAGCTTGGCGTGTGCAAATGGGGAGCTGTTTATCTCACACATAGGGCAGAATTTTTAGGTCGGCGTGCAGGCGCAATTGGTGGTCCCAGGAGTGTTCGGGGAACAGACCGCTGCCCACAATTGGCCCATGGCCGCAATTGGCCTCCGACTGCGATTTCACACTGGCTGGCCAATTAATGGCCAGCAAGCGTGAAGCACGCACTGAAATGCTCAGCGCTGCTGGGGTGGGGGTGGGGGTGGGAGGAGGGCAGGTACTGACATAAGCGTGGGCGTGGGCAAGCACTTAATGAAAGCTCCCTGATGGCAGAGAGCTGCCTCAGGGAGCTGAAGACTTTGAAACCAATAAATAAAGCTTTTAAAAACCAGGAAAAAATGTCCACGTATCGGTCACCTGAACATATACATGATGAAAATCCTGCCGATACACTTTTTAAAAATATATTTATTAACGGAAACCTCATCCCACCTTTGGATGAGGTTTCATCAAAAGTGTAAAGTCTGCCTGGCAGATTCGCCCGTCCGCCAACCATAAGGTTGGAAGGCACGAAAAATCCAGGACAATTGGAACTTTAACAACTTCAGTTGCCTTCTTAATTGTCGGCAGGCGCACTTCCAACACTCACACGTGCCCGCCGACTGAAATATCGCGCGAGTGCTGGATGACATCGAGATGCTCGCCTGACATCATCTCGCGCGATTTTGCATCCAATCGGGTCGTGTCGGGTCGGGTTGCACCCACCCACCAACCTAAAAATTCTGCCCATATAGTAAATAGGTGCTTGTTAGCAAGGCCATAAACATGCTAAAGTGGCACTTATGAGCATTTGGGGTTATAAGTCAGACGAAGATCTGTGTGTCTTACTTTGTTCTTCCACTAGCAATACTATTCTTTCCCATGGAAGTTTATTTTGCTGGACATAATACAGAAAATACACCCTTCTCTAGCTTGCTGAGCCAGCCCTACTTCCGACAAATTAAGGGACAAATCATAACATTCATTACGTTCTGCTATATGCATAAATAACAATGAACAGACATCAGATTCAACTTACTGTACAGTCTTAGAAATACTTAGAAATAAGTGTCAGCAGTGGGTCAGCTCAATTTCCCTGTCACCACCTCTGGAACTCCAGCCATCACTTACAAAACTCAGAGCAACTTTCCCTCATTACATTTTGTGTTAATATCCTTAGTCAGCAGTCACCAAAGTGTGCAGGAGATTTGCCCAATGAAATACAGGAATGTGACCTATGACATCAATGTTTTCTACCTCACCCAAAGTCTCTGCTGAAACCCAGTGTCCTGCGAATACCAGCTTTTGCTTTGAAGGCTGGGTTTTCCCTGGACATTCGATTTAATTATCCTTTTTTTAGCTTTTAACAACAGCTGCATAAACACAAATGCAAAAAGGAAGTATTTATTTGCCTACATTTATCCCCAGCAATTAAGCTACTGCTTTTCTCTGCTGTGGTTTGTGTGGTTTAAAGAAAAATTCACCCCCCGTTAGAAGTATCTTCTTTGTTAATTATACAAACATGCTGAATACCGCAAAATTAAAAAAAAAAGATTCAGTACAAACGCATGTAAACAGATTTATACTGTAGAGACAGTGCAGTAAATCATGGAAATAATAGCCTTGTTTTAAGAATAGTTCTTGTCAATTTTCAGGGCCTACCATCTGTGTCCTGTCTTATGATTTCCAGCTGAAAATGGTAATGAGAAACCATCAATTTATGACAAGAGTAAAAATCACTTTGTCCACAAATCATTGTTTTCCATAGTTAGGTCAGTATCACTGTAGCCATATTATTTCTTGGATTATAATTTAGGGATTTTATTCTGTGAGATATAATATAACAGCCAGCCTTGTGCAGATTTATATCTACTAATTAATTAATTCATCTTAAAACCATTATTTCCACTAAGCTTGGCCAGGGCTGAAAATTTGAGAATTTCAGTAAAACCTTAGTGCAATGTTTTCAGAAGTGCTTTGCTATAAATTAGTCCTTCCAGTGTATTTTGCCAGCTGAGCAAACGAACAAATGAATTAGGAGCAGGAGTAGGCCATTTAGCCCCTCAAGCCTGCTCCGCCATTTGATATGATCGTGACTGATCTGATTGTGGCCTCAACTCTACTTTCCCGTCTACCCCCTATAATCTTTGACTTCCTTGTCATTTAGTATTACTGTACACGGTTCTTTAGGACTTTGCTTAGCATTGATACTGTATATTCAAATGAGACAGGTGTAGTAACTGAAGGTATAGCCTCTCCTACAGTCTATCGGGGTCATGTGACTATTCTTGGAGGCTCCGACCAATGAACCCCAAGCAGGTAATACGGAGAGTGGGGGCGGGACTTCTTATCGAGGACGTGGTTCAAGCATGTAGTATCTGAAAAGCTCTCTGTAATAAAGTTAACTGTTTCGTGTTGAAACCTATCCGGTACGTCAAGTCATTGCATTTGGTGATGAGGGTAAAATAGCTCCGACACTGCACCTCACCTTGTTATTGTGAGTACAGCGAATCTTAAGAAAAAAGAAAAGACTACTCACCAGTCATGCCGCTCTTCAGCAGAATCAATCCTTATGACACAACTATGGAAGACTGAGGCCAGTATGCAGAACACCTTGGATTTTATTTCGTAGCAAACGAAATTATTGCGGAGGAAAAGCAGAAAGCAATCCTTTTGAGTGTAGGTGGTAGCAAGACAAACAATCTCATCAGTAATCTCATCTGCAATCTCACGGCCCTGAACGCGCCCAATTCTTAAGTCCTTTAACAAATTGGTGGGCCTCATGAAAACACACTTCAGCCGAAGCCATTGTAATAATGCAGCGTTTTAAGTTTAATTCCAGGGTGAGGGCCCCGGGAGAGTCCATCACAACTTATATAGCGAAGTTGAAGCAGTTGACAGAACACTGCGACTTCGGAGACACACTCAATGATATGTTGCGGGACCAATTAGTTTGTGGAGTTCACAAACACGCCATTCAGGAGCGTTTACTCACAGAAATCGACATTGGTTTTAAGCACGCCCTGAAAATAACATTAGCCATGGAAAGTGCTGCAAGAAATTCGCAAGCTTTACAACATGTACAACATGGTGCTGTTCTTCAGATGGAGCGGGAACCTACTGCCAGGAGTGGCACGAAAACCGGAGACACAGCAGCATCACAAGAGCTAATGTCCATTTTTAAAGCATGGAAAGGCCTAGTAGAAACATTTCAGCAGCGACTCCAAGGTTAATCTGTTATAGATGTGGGGATGACCATGTACCAGACACCTGCAGATTCAAGGAGGCAGAATTCCATTACTGCCATAAGAAAGGACACGTAATAAAGCAATGCAGGGTAAAATCAAAACAGCCCGTAAAGCAGCAGACCAACATGATTGAATTGAATAATACAACAGAACCTGAAGCTGCCGATACCGACGTCTATTCCCTGTATAACATTACTGCTGTAAAAACCGAACCTATCACTGTCACAATTCAAGTTAATGAAAAGCCACTAATAATGGAGGTAGATACAGGAGCCTTAACCACAGTGGTGGGACACATTTAAATACCTAAATGAAGGTACCCAGCCACTGAATCTGGAGGGGACAACTGCTCAATTGAAGCCATGCACTGGGGAATCTATACAGGTGAAGGGCATCACCAGAGCACCTGTGCCCAATAGGCATCAGACAGCCCAGCTTCCAGTGATCATAGCGACAGGTGAAGGACCTGGTCTTGTGGGCCGAGACTGGTTACAAAAAAATTAAGCTCAATTGGTCTGAAATATTTCACTTGAGAACAGGAGGAGTTCCTGAACTGCTAAGGAAATATGACAGTGTATTTCATGCCGAATTAGGGAAGTTAAAAGGCTTGCAATCAAAAATATATGTGGATTCTCAGGTGACACCCCGTTTCTTTAAGGCCAGACCTGTGTCTTATGCCTTAAAGGAGAAGGTGGATGCAGAACTGTGCTGGTTAGAAAAGCTGGGCATCATCCAGCCTGTCCAATTTTTGGAATGGGTGGCACTCATAGACACTGTGGTGAAGCCTGACCAAACTATACGCTTTTATGGGGGCTATAAATTGACCGTAAACAAGGCAGCCAAACTGGATAAATATCTATTCCAAGGATAGATGAATTACATGCAAAGCTAGCTGGAGGCAAATCCTATACAAAACTGGACATGAGGCATGCTTATCAACAATTACAGCTGGATAGTACATCTAGAGGGTATGTAAGCATCTACACGCACAAGTGTCTTTATCAATATACTTGCCAGCTCTTTGGAGTATCATCTGCATGTGCAATCTTCCAAAGGACAATGGAGAGTCTTTTGCAAGGACTTCCCCGAGTGGTACTATACCTAGGTGATGTTCTGATTACAGGGCCAACTGGGACCGAACACTTGACCAATCTGGAGGAGGTGCTACGGGAGTTCATGGAAGCCAGCGTACGATTAAGAAAGAAGAATGTACATTCCAAGCACCAGAAGTTACTTACCTGGGTCACAGGGTAGATGCCATGGGTTTGCATCTGGTAGAAGAGAAAGTTAGCGCAATCAAAGATGTGCCCTCTCCATCCAGTGTAACCCGAACTCAAGTCTTTCCTGGGTATGATCAATTATTATAGCCACTTCTTGCCAAACTTGTCAACTGTGTTAGCACCATTACACTTGTTAAAAAAGAATCATCGTTGGTTGTGGAATTCACAGCAGGAAGAAACCTTTTTGAAAGTAAAGAAACTGTTACATTCATCAAGTTTATTAGTACACTATGACCCATCAAAAGAATTGATATTAACATGTGATGCCTCTCCTTATCGTGTGAGAGCTGTGTTATCACACACAATGGAAGATGGATCAGAAAGGCCCATTGGCTATGTCTCCAGAACCCTCTCCACAGCTGAGAAGGATTATTCCCAACTAGAAAAGGAAGGTTTATCAGTGATATTCAGAGTGAAGAAATTCCACCTGTACCTACATGGACAACATTTCACCATTGTGTCAGACCATAAACCATTAATGGGTTTACTCAGGAGGATAAAGCCATTCTGCCAATTGCATCAGCAAGAATTCAAAATTGGGCTTTGATATTATCTGTGTATGAGTAAACCTTTATGCACAGTCCTGGCTTGCATTTGGCAAATGCGGACACACTCAGTCGTCTCCCGTTACCAGATAGCATTGTACATGCTCCTGTTCCACAAGAAGTTGTGTTATTACTGAATTTCTTGGATTCTTCGCCTGTGTGTGTGAAGCAAATTAGAAATTGGACAAACAGAGACCCACTTTTGTCAAAAGCCTGAGACCTTGTATTGCAAAGATGGTCAAATTCACCACTGTCTGAAGAGATGAGATCATTCCATGCCCGAGAAATAGAGTTCAGTTGTCAAGGAGGAATCTTGTTGTGGGGTTCAAGAGTTGTCGTCCCTTCACAAGGTAGAGAACCACTCTTGACAGAGCTTCACAGTGCATATCCAGGCATATTAAAGATGAAAATGCTTGCGAGAAGCTATGTCTGGTGGCCAGGCATTGACAGTGACATTGAAAGCATGGTCAAGCACTGTCTCCATTGTCAGCAACAACAGAAGTTGCCTGTTTCAGCTCAACTGCATCCATGGGAGTGGCCTGATTGACGCTGGGTTAGACCACTTATTGATTATGTTGGACTGTTCTTAGGTACCATGTTTTTATTGATCGTAGATGCACATTCTAAATGGATGGATGTGTATGAAGTCAAACCGCCGACATCGACCACAACTATCAAAACGCTGCATCAGAAGATGAGCGCAGTGAGGAGAATGCTGAGAGCATGGAGGCAGACCTTGGTAACCTCCAGGGAGGCAGGGACAGCAGGGACGCCTTGATCCAACACTCCTTCAGCTAGGCTACCAAAGATAAGCTTCATCCACATGCCAGGACTGCCACCTCCATCCCAGATACCTGAAATTACTCTTTCATTTGAACCCAAAGTCCACTCAGTGCTTGTGCATTAAAGTTTAGGTCCACTCACATCCAGCATTACATACTGGTGTACCCTGCACCATAAAATAAAAAGGTGAAGCATACTCAGGCCATTAAGACAGAAACAAAATTTATCTCATTTTGACAATCCAAAAAAATGTACATAACCTTCTCTGGTCTTCATTCCCAGAGCAGTAAAGATAAAGCAAACATAAATGAACAGAAAATCATCTGTGAACTGTTCCTCTTGTGCTCACGGCACCTTTAACATATGTTTGCGAGTGCTACATCTTGGTGCCCCCCTGCTTCGCTGGCACCGGCATTGGAGACAGCCTGCTGACCCTGTTGTCTTGTTGGCCTTGATGACCTTGGTGGTCGTCCCTTGGCCAGTGGAGCCTGTGCTGGCCCCACCTGGGAGGGAGTGGCTAGTGCCACGGCTCGCATCTCCCTTGTCATCGCAGCCTCATCAGATGCCACAGTCACTGGCAGAAGGGCGGAGGAGCTGCTGCCATCATCCAAAGCATCCAGAGAGGAGCCCACAGAGACAACAAGCAGCTCATGCGCTAACGTGAAGTTACTTTGGACATCCCTGCTCACTATTGATGGACAGGCACCTAGCTGGGATACTGGGTGCCTAATCCATCTCCCACACCAACACAGACCACCTGAGGTCAGTGCCTGAGTGAGAGCTTGCAGGTCCGAGTGCAACCCCAGAAACTCCTCATTCTGACCCTGAAGTTGCCTCTCCATGAGAGTTGCCACTGTCTCAATGGAGGAGGCAGTGCGCTCGGCCTTGAAGGTCAACTCAGTGCTCACGCTCCACATGGACTCCTCCACAAGAGAGACCATGGCACGCAGACCCTCACGAATCTCCGTCAGATCCTCCAACACATCTCGCTGGACATCCAGCATCTACCGCCTAATGGATGACTCCAGAGGCTCATCATCTGCATTCGACTGAGCATCGTCCTGGTTCCCAGCAGTCCTCCGACTGCCGTTACCCTGGGCACTCTCTGCCTCCAAGAGAGGAACCTGCACCTCAAGCAAGTATGAAATGCCCTCACCAATGTGCACCGACATTCTAGCCGCTGATCTAATGCCCACCGAGGTGCTAGTATCTGCGCTGGTGCCTGCTTCAAAGAGTGGGTGTCACGTAGGTGCAAGTGAAGCCCATAGGTCCTCTGACATCAGGGGTGGACCTTTGGGGTCCACAGAGCGATTACTTGCTGTCGAACCTAAAAGGGAGGACAAGGACATGTCATTGGTTAAAGTCATCACACTGTCACTGTGCATGCCAGGCACCCTGGTGAGACCATGGAGATCTGCATCACGGTGCCATCAACTTTCAATGATCAACGGAGACTCCAGGTTCAAGCTAACGTCAATGAAGAGACTACACTAGAATGGTTGCACAAGGTAAAATTCTCACCTCTATGCACTGCTCTCTTACCTTCGTCTGGCACCCCCGCCTCTCCACACCTGGTTGCACGGGGAGCATTCCGACTCTCGAAGGTCCTGCTCGAACCTGCTAAGCAGCAGTAGGTTGGGCGGGCCTCCACCTCTATGTACCCTCTCTGCTTGGTTATGGCTCGTCTTCTCCTGAAAGGGCATAGGAGCATTGATTAGTCCACTCTCTACCTGCAGCACCATTGCAGCCTGGCCAACCCCAGCTGAGGAACACCTCGCAGGGCACATCTGAGTCACGGCCCTCGAGGCGCAAGGCACTCGGTCCAAGCAGCCAGGGCTCACCCCGTTGGGCAGCTGCAGCGTGATTGACAGCTGTCACTCAGAATCTAGCACCCCTCAGGTCCACAGAGGCATGGCCACACCTTAACACTTCTGCACACTGACCGGTACTCACCCTTCCTGAGCTCAGCAGGTCATTGAATCGCTTCCAGCACTGCACCCATGTGCGTCACGCCACATCATGGCTGCTCACCAGCACTGCCACCTCCTCCCATGTCCTCTTGGTGAGGTGTGGTGGCCTCCTCCATCCATCCCTGGGGACAAGGGTGTCCCTCCTGGCAGCCACCTCCTCTAGCAGGACGGTGAGGCACTCCTCTGAAAAGCCGGGGGGGCCGAGTGCCCTCCCACCTGGTGTCTCCAGCTGCACTTGATCCATCACTTGAGTTTTCTAACGCAGTACAGATGCTCTTCTGTGGCAGCCTTCCAGGACCTGGGCCATTTTTAAACCGGCCACCGGGTCGCCATTGGACCCGCCGACCAACAGGCACTCAGGCCCCACTCGGCCCTTCCTGACCAGTGACGAGCCACATTTCACGCTGGGCAGGCCTTAATTGGCCCACCAGTGTGAAATTGCAGTCGGGGGCCGATTGCAAGCACGGACCATTTCCTGGCCACTCCCAGGCCCGTCCACCACGACTGCCCGATGACCTCAAATTCCTGTCCAGGATTTCCATCTTATGATTTGTATGTTAATTACTGAACTGTGGTCATCTTTAAAATCATGCTGTGAAGCTAACCGACCTCTGATGCACAAACAATATTAACTATCGTTGTAACATTTTACATCGGCTTGGCTTTCCTGATTGTTGACATGACTCAAAGTTCAGAGGCAATAAGGCACATGGGGAAAGAGTATCCTGCTGATATTCCTGCAGAATAACACCTAACCTTGAGAATGATAAGCAAAGAGACAAACTTCTTCCTTAGTGGAAAACCCCTTGCTTGTGAGCTCCTTTCATGTGAGGTTCTTCATGACAGTTGATCTTCCATTTTTTGTTTAATCATTCATGGGATGCGGGTTTCACTGGCTGAGCCAGCATTTATTGCCCATCCCTAATTGCCCTTGAGAAGGTGATGGTGAGCTGCCTTCTTGAACCGCTGCAGTCCATGTGGTGTAGGTATGCTCACAGTGTTGTTAGGAAGGGAAGTCCAGGATTTTGACCCAGCGACAGTGAAGCAACGGTGATGTTACTTCCAAGTCAGGATGGTGAATGACTTGGAGCTGAACTTCCAGGTGGTGGTGTTCCCATCTATTTGCTGCCTTTGTCCTTCTAGATGGTAGTGGTTGTGGGTTTGGAAGGTGCTGTCTAAGGAGCCTTGGTGAATTCCTGCAGTGCATCTTGTAGATGGTACACACTGCTGCCACTGTGCATCGGTGGTGGAGAGAGTGAATGTTTGTGGATGTGGTGCCAATCAAGCGGGTTGCTTTGTCCTGGATGGTGTCAAGCTTCTTGAGTATTGTGGGAGCTGCACTGATCTAGGCAAGTGGGGAGTATTCCATCACACTCCTGACTTGTGCCTTGTAGATGGTGGGCAGGCTTTGGAGAGTCAGGAGGTGAGTTACTCATCGCAGGATTCCTAGCCTCTGACCTGCTCTGGTAGCCACAGTATTTATATGGCTAGTCCAGTTTGGTTTCTGGTCAATGGTAACCCCCAGGATGTTGATAGTGGGGGATTCAGTGATTCAAGGGGTGATGGCTGTATTCTCTCTTGTTGGAGATGGTCCTTGCCTGGCACTTATGTGGTGCGAATGTTACTTGCCACTTGTCAGCCCAAGCCAGAATATTGTCCAGTTCTGACTGCATTTGGACGTGGACTGCTTCAGTGTCTGAGGAGTTGTGAACGGTACTTAACATTGTGCAATCATCAGCGAACACCTCCACTTCTGACCTTATGATGCAAGGAAGGTCATTGATGAAGCAGTTGAAGATGGTTGAGCCTAGGACACTACTCTGAGGATCTCCTACAGTGAATGCCTGGAGCTGAAGTGACTGACCTCCAATAACCACAACCATCTTCCTTTGTGCTAGGTATGATTCCAACCAGTGGAGAGTTTTCCCCCCGATTTCCATTGACTCCAGTTTTGCTTGGGCTCCTCGATGCCATACTCAGTCAAACATGGCCTTGACATCAAGCGTAGTCACTCTCACCTCACCTCGGGAGTTCATCTCTTTTGTCCATTTTTGAACCAAGGCTGTAATGAGATCAGGAACTAATTGGCCCTGGTGGAGCCTAAACTGAGCATCAGTGAGCAGGTTATTGCTAAGCAAGTGCTGCTCAATAGCCCTGTTGATAACCTCTTCCATTACTTTACTGATGACCGATAGTAGACTGATGGGGTGGTAATTGGCTGGGTTGAATTTGTCCTGCATTTTGTGTACACGACATGCCTGGGCAATTTTCCACATAGGCTGGTAGATGCCAGTGTTGTAGCTGTACTGGAACAGCATCTTCAGTACTATTACCGGAATATTGTCAGGGCCTATAGCCTTGGCACTATCCAGTGCCTTCAGCCATTTCTTGATATCAGGTGGAGTGAATCCAATTGGCTCAAGACTGGCATCTGTGATGCTTGGGACCTCTGGAGGAGGCCAAGATGGATCATTCATTCGACACTTGTAGCCACAGTATTTATATGGCAAGTCCAGTTCAGTTTCTGGTCAATGGTAACCCATTGTAGAGATTGTAGCAACCACATCAGCCTTGTCTTTTTCACTGATGTATTGGGTTTTCCCATCATTGAGGATGGGGATAATTGTGGAGTCTCCTTCTCCAGCGAGTTGTTTAATTGTCCACCACCATTCACGACTGGATGTGGCAGGGCTGCAGAGCTTAGATCTGATTTGTTGGTTGTGGGATCGCTTAGCTCTGTCTATTACTTGCTGCTTTTGCTTTTTGGCACACGAGTAGTCCTGTGTTATAGCGTCACCAGGTTGACACCTCATTTTTAGGTTAGCCTGGTGCTGCTCCTGGCATGCCCTCCTGCACATTTCATTGAACCAGGGTTGATCCCCTAGCTTGATGGTAATAATAGAGTGGGAGATATGTTGGGCTATGAGGTTACAGATTGTGTTTGAGCACAATTCTACTGCTGCTGATGGCCCAGAGCGCATCATGAATGCCCAGTCTTGAGTTGCTAGATCTGTTTGAAATCTATCCCGTTTAGCATGGTGGTAGTGCCACTAAATACAATGGAGGGTATCCTTAATGTGAAGGTGGGACTTCATCTCTGCAATGACTGTGTGGCGGTCACTCCTACCGATACTGTCATGGACAGATGCGCCTGCGGCAGGCAGGTTGGTAAGGATGAGGTCAAGTATGTTTTTCCTTCTTGTTGGTTCCCTCACCACCTGCCGCAGACCCAGTCTAGCGACTATGTCCTTTAGGACTCAGCCAGCTTGGCCAGTAGTGGTGCTACCAAACCATTCTTGGTGATGGACATTGAAGTCCTCCACCCAGAGTGCATTCTGCACCCTTGCCACCCTCAGTGCTTCCTCCAATTGGTCTTAAACATGGAGGAGCACTGATTCATCAGCTGAGGGGGGGCAGTACATGATAATCAGCGGGAGTTTCTTTGCCCATATTTGACCTGATGCCATGAGACTTCCTGGGATCCAGAGTCTATGTTGAGGACTCCCAGGGCAACTCCCTCCCAACTGTATACCACTGTGCTGCCACCTCTGCTGGGCCTGTCCTGCCAGTGGGACAGGACATACCCAGGGATGGTGATGGTGGTGTCTGGGACATTATCTGTAAGATATGATTTTGTGAGGATGACTATGTCAGGCTGTTGAGACAGCTCACCGAATTTTGACACTGGCCCCCAGATGTTAGTAAGGAGGACTTTGTAGGGTCAACAGGGCTGAGCTTGCCATTGTCGTTTCCGGTGCCTAGGTCGATGTTGGATGGTCTGTCTGGTTTCATTCCTTTTTTGAGGCTTTGTAGCAGTTTGAAACTGAGTGGCTTGCTAGGCCATTGAAGAATCAACCACTTTGCTGTGGAGTCACATGAAGGCGAGACCAGGTATGAACAGCAGATTTCCTTCCTTAAAGGACATTAGTGAACCAGATGGGTTTTTACAACAATGAACAATGGTTTCATCGTTAGATTTTTATTGAATTCAAATTCCACCATCTGCTGTGATGAGATTTGAACCAGGGTCCCCAGAGCATTACCCTGGGTCTCTGGATTACTAGTCCAGCAACAATACTACCATGCCATCGCCTCCTCTCAATGTGCCATCTTTTGTTTTGAACCTTGCTACACCAATCAATCAATGCTTAATGTACACTACTTTCAGTTGATCTGAAAGGGTCACTAAGGGTTCTGGGATGGAGGGATTGTCCTATGAGGAATGATTAAATAGACTGGGCCTTTATTCTCTGGAGTTTAGAAGAATGAGAGTTGACCTCATTCACATATACAACATTTTTTACATCCTCAACAGGGTAGATGCAGGAAGCATGTTTCCCATGGCTGGGGGGGTCTAGAACCAAGGGACACAGTCTCAGAGTAAGGGATAGGCCATTTAGTACTGAGATGATGAGGAATTTCTTCACTCAGACGGTGGTACATCTTTGCAATTCTCTGCCTCAGAGGGCTGTGGAGGCTCAGTCATTGGGTATGTTCAAGGTTGAGATCTTTAGATTTCTACATATTAAAAACATCAAGTGATATGGGGATAGTGTAGGAAAATGGTGTTGAAGTAAAAGATCAGCCAAGATGTCATTGAATGGCGGAGCGGGCTCGAAGGGATGAATGGTCTACTCCTGCTCCTATTTCTTATGTTCTTATGTTTATCATTAATTTTAAACATATAGGAGGGAATTACATATCTGTATGTGCCTTCTGATTGAAGACTGTTGCACCAAGCTGCTGATTTATCTCCTTTTATCTATTAGCCCTCTGTCAACCTAGAGACTTCCAACTCAATTTTCTCCTGCTTTTGCCACATTAGAGAATACAATACCAACCTAGAATTTGAAAGTAACAACACTGCCAATTTTTGTTAGCTTCAGGTTATCATGCCCTTATGGTCTAGTATGAGCTACTAAGTGAAGCCACTATTTTTAGTTAAGTAGTGGTAATTAATCACCCATGTTGATATTTAGCTCGAGTAATTCAGGCTTCTCTTTCAAACCTTTTGTGAGTTCAGGCTAATGGTCCATGACCTATTGTTATTAAACTGACACTGTAGTGGTCTAGAACAAGAAAGTTAAGTAATTAGGCATATAAAACTTTATTTTTTGGCCTCAGTGACAACACTTGTATCTCCCTCATTCCACTCAGTGTCCACTATGCGAACATTTAATTTTAACTAGAGTGCACTGAAGAGTTACACTCTTTTGGTTCACCACATTGCTTAATTTTCTGTCCTTCGAATTACTGTGACTTCTGATCTCTTTCTTGTTCATTTGCTCAATTCATTGCACAGCCAAGTATGTAGGCTACCTGGTTCACCACAACTATTTTGGTTTGTGGGATGTGGATGTTGTTGGCTAGGCCAGCAATTTAAGAGTAAACCATGTTTCTGTGGGTCTGGAGTCATATGTAGGCCAAACCAGGCCTTCCCTAAAGGGCATTTATGAACTAGATTGGTTCACCAGACTTTTAATTCCAGATTTTTATTGAATTCAAATTTCACCATCTACCATGGTGGGATTTGAACCCAGGTCCCCAGAGCATTACCTCGAGTCGCTGGAATACTAGCACAGTGACAATGCCACCACCTCCCGCCAACAATTATATAGAGAATACTACCCACAGAGATTTACTGTTCATTTGTACAGCCAATCTCCTGGGATGTGAGCGTGCAGAATGGGTTAAACATGTATAATTATTTCTGGTTACTCGAATGATAGGATAGCAGGGTTATTTGAAATCTCAGAGATCCTTTTGCAAGAAGCCCAGGCCCAGGTAAGTGTCCCATGCTCAATGTTATGATCTAAGGCCAACAGCACAGAACCAACAAATTTTCGATGGTGATGGCGGAAGAGGCGGAACCTCAAGGGACAATGGCTGTTTTCAGGCATATTCTTCAAGAAGATGACTTGTGTTTTCGTTAAGCACACATGAGAAAGGAAACCTCATTCATGTATTCTTTTTGCTAGTCATATTGCTCATTGAAATTGAAAATGCGAAGCTGTTACAAGCAACTGAAGAGGAAAGCGCAGGATCGTGAAGCACGGCGAAATGAACAGAGGACCTGCCCGTGGGCAGATCATCACTACTCAAATAGTTAGGTAAAATATCTTCTTCTATTTCATTCTTCATTTCATCTCTAATAACCAAAGGGGGGAAAGAAGTCCCCTTTAAGAATAAACTCTTTGTTTATGTCAGTACTGTTGAGCAGCAGATTTGGGCCAGCTCACTACTTAGAAAGGTTACAGGCATAACACTTTACAGGGCTAAATTTTCATTTCTGCCTGTAGAACTCACACATTTTTATCTCATTTGTTACATAACACATTTCTAAATTTGGTGGTTTCTTCCAAGTCAATCAAATTGCATCCTGAGTTGAGTCACAGAATCAAACAAAACAGAATGAGGCCATTTGGCCCATTGTACCTGTGCCACCTCTTTGAAAAAGCTTACCAATTTGTTCCACTCCACTGCTCCTTCCTTATAGCCCATTAGCAATGTTCCTTTTTGCCATTGAGTAGCCCCTTCCATCTACATGATTGACATTCTGCTGCAATTGGCCTTAGGTGGAATCTTCATTTCAACATGAGGCAGATTCTCAGAAGCACAGCCAACTGAGGGTCAGCTGGATCATATATTCCAAATGGCAATGAATACGCTGTGATGAATGGTCTATTGTGTGTTTTATAGAATTCATTCATTTTCATTGCTGTATACATCACTTTTACAAAGAAATATAAAGTCCTTTATAAAGTCCTCTCAATCATAGTTACTTGCTTAACTGGCTTTATTATAAAGCAAAGGGTGGAGGTGCCAACTAGATCCTTATCTAGTGACACCCGGTTCTGTCTACCTTTGGCAGTCTTCATCAAAGTCCTATTGACATGTTCTGTAACACCAGGTCAATGTGAATAAAAAATCTTCCTAGAAATGTCATTTATTGTTTAACTTATCTCTAACAAGAAAGTAGTTAATCATTCTTTAATTATGCAGGGTTTTTTTAACTGCTAAGATCAGAAATTATCTTGGGAATAGAGATGCGCAACAAGCTTGTTCTCGCTAAGAAAAGTAGAATTTTCCAACCTGATATTTGCTTTTAATCAGAACAATTATCGCACAATTCTCAAAATGATCAGTTGCCAAAAAAAAGTTCACCTCTGTGGCGCAACTGATGTTAACAACCTGCTGCTAAGTGGATCAACATCTATTTCTTGCTCAAGTACCAAAGGTGCATTAAAATATTCTTCCATCACAAAGGGTAACATTGAGTGTTAAAGTTTTCTGTTTTCCACTTCTCTGAACAGGTGTCATCAGTCTCCCCTTTGTCACATAGACAAAAGTGTGACCCAATGTTTAAACTTGAGTGGCTCCACTTCTGTAATACAAGAGATAAGCTAGGATATCACAAGTTCAAATGGTGAACATATTGAGGTGAACTATATCTGGAGGGTGTGTGGGGTTTTGGACAGGTGGGGATAAGGTGGGAGGCTGGAGTTAAAACCATCAAAAATATGAGCATATTGGGATGCTGGTTCCAAGCTGCTGACTTCCAGACTTAAAAGGGTCATATTAGGCTACTTGCATGCAACCTCCTTGAGAGAGTATTACCTAATAGCATATGTTAATTGGTCAATTAGAGTGATATTTCAACTCACTTTCAAATTTTACAGTGCATTGATGGGCTTCCCAGGATCCTGGGGCAACCATTGTGGCCTCAGAAGAGGTAGAGGCAGGCTGTTCTCATCCTTGCTCTGACTGTTGAGAGTCACTTACCCAACGTTCGCTGGGTTTGGAGCCCATGAGGACTCTGCCCAAGTCTGCTCCACCTACACAGGGCAACTCAGCCTCTGGGAGATGATGCCATGATGTGGACTGTTGACTTGGGGGTTAGAAGTAGAAGTAATTTGAGTGGAGTCCCCACTTCCATGTTTTCTTTTGCCATCATCCTTCTCATGTCTCAGCTGGATTTCATTGTTAACGCGATGAAGGAGAGCACTATGACGCAGATCAGTGCAGCACAGTTATGCCAAGACTAAGGTACCTGTCATCATATTTAAGGTGATGGTATGTTGGCATCCAAAGTGTGCACAGCCATGGTCAAGGCTTGCATGGACTTAGTTGGTAGTTGCATCTGATATTCCATGGAGTTGGCCAATCCAACCATGAAGAACACATTACTGCAATGCCCTGCAACAGCACTCACCACCACAGTCTCAAGTGCAACTAGGGATGGGCAATAAATGCTGGCCCAGCCAGCGAAGCCCACATCCCATGAATGAATATAAAAATAACTCTTGTTTGAAGTTTGGGCACATTACGAGCAGCAAGTCCAATTGCCCCATTTCACTCTCTCATTGACCTTCCCGCCCAGTGTGCCCACTGAGAACTAATCTTGCCAATTTGCTTTCTGTCCAACTCACGCCTCCCATAGCTAGCTGTCTAGGCTCTGCCAGCAGATCAGTTCTCACTGCCCCTCCATGCATCTCCCTCAAGAGTGTTTGTTCACTTGTGAACAAGGCCCTTGCCAGCAGTGAACTTATTGTGGATGATTGCATTGACGTCATGGCCTTAACATAAACCCAGCTGAGGATGATGATACCTTTCTTCTGAATGAAGCCTCCTTCATCCTGGATACATCTTCTACCACTTGCTCTGTCATAACCACCGCGGTGGCAGCATGGTGCTAATCACCAAACCTCACCTCGGTCTAATCTTCTAATCCTCCAGGAGGGGGATTATTATTAGATCCTCCAACTTTCTCCTCCTTTGAGCATCTCACTTTATTGCAACCCTCTTACCTCTAATTCAAAGTCACCATTCTCTACCACATTCTCAAGTATAATAAAACCAACAATAATGAAGATATCTTCACTGCTTTTCTCCCTCAGTCTTGACTGCTTACCCTTGGTGATTTCAACCTACATCTGAACTCATTGTGTTAGCTCTCCTCTTGAGGTCACTGCCTTCTTATCCTCCCTAAGTCTTTCTCTCAATGTAAACTCCCCAACCCATATTCACGGCCACCTCTTTGACCTTGCCATCTCACAACACCTTGATAGTCCCATTATATCAAGATAAGGTCAACTCTGATCATCTCTTCCTTCTATTACTCTCCAACCACATCTCCCTTCTACACCTACTTCCTTCTGAATTCAGCGCAGTTAAAAAAAATCTATCGTCCCCCAATTCACTTATAACTGTACTTTCAAAATCCCAAATGTCTAGCGTTTGTCCCTCAGTTTGCTACAACATTTCTGCAGCTACTCATCTGCTCAACCACACTCTGACCTCCAACTTCAATGTCAAGCATCCCCAATAAAACCATTACTGTCTCTCACCCTAGCCATCCCCCTACTATGGCCCTCATCTCCACTCCCTTAAGTCCTGAGGGCACAGATTTGAAAGGACATGGTGGATAATTGGTTTAACCATCCATTGCCAGATCTGGCTGGACCATAAAAATCATGGGCCCTAGTCTCATCTGGTAAAGCTGCTCACTATTCCAGGATCATTTTGGAATGCAAAGATAACCCCTGGCTTCTTTTCTCTAATGCAAACCATTTCGTTAAATCGCTCTTCCCAACTCCTCCACACTTATCTCCAATAACTTCAAGGAGCTCATGTGATCTCTTGGTCACTAAGATCAAGACCAGCTGTATCTGCCCCATCATCCCTTCCCCTAGCCCAGATCCTCGCTCCCCTCACCCTGAACTCAGATCCTTCTCTAGTTTTTCTCCTATTTTCCCTCATGACCACCTCCTGCTCCCTGAATCCTATTCCCACTAAACTCCTGAACAACCAAATTCCCCTCCTGGTCCCATGTTCGCCAATATTGTCAATGCTTCTCTCTTTTCAGGTGTTGTTCCTCTCTCCTTTACATCTGCCATCGTCACCCTTCTCCTCAAAAACCAACACATCACCCCACCATCTTGCAAACTACCACCCCATCTGTAACCTTCCTCCTCTCTCCAAAGTCCTTTAACGTATTGTCACCTCCAAAGTCTGTGCCCATCTTTCCTGGAAACATGTCGGTACGATTCCCGGATGATCCAGCATGGGGGGGATGATTCCAGCGAGCAGGGCTTATAATGAGATGCTAGAGTATTGAAATTAGGTTCCCGATGTGTGGCGGCGGGAAATGTGCCCTACTATTGACGGGTGGAGCAGACGATCGCAAAGTTGTTTTATGACGACGTGAAACCGATTTTTGCAATCTCCCGATATTTTCCGCTCCTGCCTGCTGTGATGCCAGCTGCAAACGGGAGCGGACGATTCCACCCTCTGATTTTAATCACTCCAACATTGGTGCCTTAGTTGCCCAGGCCCTAAGCTCTGGAATTCCTTCCCTACACCTCTCTGCCTCTCTTTCCTCCTTTAGGACACTCCTTAAAACCTACCTTTTTGACCAACCTTTTGGTCATTTGACTTAATATCTCCTATGTGGCTCCATGTCATATTTTGTTTTATGGTGCACCTGTAAACCCCTTGTGGTGTTTTATTACATTAAAGATACTATATAAATATAAGCTGTTGTTGTTGGGGCTGTACTTGTGTCTCTAGTTGAAATGGTTTCTTGTTCGACTGAAGTTTGATTAGAGTACCATAGTGGTGTGAAACATGATTGGTACAGTGCAGCTCCCAATGTTGAGTTAGTTTCAGAACAAAGCAGTATCTCACAGGAGTAATTGCAGTGCTCTGTAGGCCACTGTCATTGCATAAAGATTACAGTTCACTTCAGAGTCTGTTATCTACTGTTATCCAAAGTATGATCAGAGAAGTCAGTGGATGGCTGGTGTGGGCAATCTAACCTCAGATGCATCAGATCTGGGAGGGTTTAATGCTGATGCCAGATACAGAAGGTGAACAACTGATCAAGTGCTCACATTAACATCCCTTACTCTGAGCACAAGACAAAAGATGTCAATATTTGGCAACAAGCAATTTGAGAGTATTCCATCACGCTCCTGACTTGTCGTAGATGGTGGACAGGCTTTGGAGAGTCAGGAGGCGGGTTACTCATCGCACGATTCCTAGCCTCTGACCTGCTCTTGTAAAGCCATAGTATTTATGGATAGTCCCGTTTGGTTTCTGGTCAATGGTAACCCCCAGAATGTTGATAGTGGGGGATTCAGTGATGGTAATGCCATTGAACATCAAGGGGTGATAGTTGGCTTCTCTCTTGTTGAAGATGGTCATTGCCTGGCACTTGTGTGGCTCAAATGTAACTTGCCACCTGTCAGCACAAGCCAGGGTATTGTCCAGGTCTTGCTGCATTTGGACATGGACTACTTCAGTATCTGAGGAGCTGTGAATGGTGCTGAACATTGTGCAATCATCAGTGAATATCCTTGTTTCTGAACTTATGATGGAAAGAAGGTCATTGATGAAGCAGCTGAAGATGGTTGGGCCGAGGACACTACCCTGAGGAACTCCTGCGGTCATGTCCTGGAGCTGAGATGACTGACCTCCAACAACCACAACCATCTTTCTTTGTGCTAGGGATGACTCCAACCAATGGAGCTTTCCCCCCGATTCCCATCGGACTCCAGTTTTGCCTTCTGCAGAATGGCTGACCAGGAACCTTTTCCAATCTTCCTGCCTGTCATCAGGCTGACAATCAACCTCTTTGGCTGTGTTATGAACACACCTTCCATGGTCATCAAGTCCTGAAGTTGGAGCTTCTGGCTCAGAAGACTGCACCACAAAATCTCCCTGAACCATATTTAGGGATTAGTAATACCTAGATTTCAATGATATGACCCTTAAATAGCCAAATACCACTCCTGCCCTCTCTTGTTAAGTTGTACCAAATTCAAGTGCTTAGCAGGTTAAAAAAATGGTAAATTTGTAATAAAACATTTCCAGCATGTCAGACTTATCTTTCTGTTTCAGCGAATGTAAATTGGTATTTACTTATCTTCCATTTAGCTTCCAATACCACCTGAAAAATGAGCATGGACCACATAGAAAGTAACTAACGAAGCTTGTTTGGAGGCAGAAGGGCTGAAAGAGCTCACAGTCTTCCAAAGCTGCTAACATTTTTGCCATCAGGGGCACCATTAACTGTTTCAGTTAAAGGGCGGGAATTCTCCTCACACTTTTCTGTACGATGCAACCACCCAGTGCCACATCCCTCCTTACCTCACTTAGAGTCTCCTCATGTGTGCACAGACCCAATGGCCTTAATGATGTAGAATCATAGAATAGGAAAGCATGCAAGAAGGCTATTAGCCCATTGAGTCTGTGCTTGTTCTTTCAAAGAGCAATCCCATTTCTCCCATGCCCCAGCTCTTTCTTCATATCCCTGAAACATTTTCTCCTTCAAGTGTTTATCTAATTCCTGTTTGAAGGCTGCCACTGAATCTGTATTCACCACCCTAACAGGTCTTGCATCCCAAATCGTAAAAATTCTTTTGCCAATCACCTTAAATCTGTGCATTCTTGTTATCAACCTGTCAGCCATTGTAAACAAATACTCTTTATTTACTTATATTTACATATAAACCCTTCAAAACATCCAACCCCTCTATTAAATCTCTTAGTCTTCTCTGCTCTAAGGAGAACAACCCCAGCTTCTACAGCCTATCCATGAAACCGTAATCCCTTTTCCCTGGAACTTTCCTAGAAAATTTCTTTGGGACCCTTGTCTTCCCCAAAGCTTAGTGCCCAGAATTAGACACAATATTCCAACTGGGACAAAATTAATGATCTATATAGGTATTGCATAAATTCCTGCCTTTTGCACTTTGTTTCTATTTATAAAGCCCAGGGTCCCACGTGCTTTATGTGCTCCTTTGTTAATCTGTCCTGCCATCTCCAAAGATTAGTGCACGAACACCCTCAAGTCTCTCTGTTCTTTAAAACTGTACCATTTAGTTTGTATTCTTTCTCCCCATTCTCTCTACCAAATTGTAGCACCTCATATTTTCTGTATCGCATTCCAACTGCCCTGTGAGATGCTGTCAATCCCACTTGCTTGTCTATATAAAAGCAAAAAACTGCGGATGCTGGAAATCCAAAACAAAAACAAAAATAAAAATACCTGGAAAAACTTATCACCCCACCAGCCTCCGCATTCAAAGGATCACCCTCCGCCATTTCCGCCAACTCCAGCATGATACCACCACCAAATGCATCTTCCCTTCACCCCCCCGGCAGCATTCTACAGGGATTGTTCCCTCCGGGACACCCTGGTCCACTTCTCCATCACCCCCTATACCTCAACCCCCTCCCACGGCACCTTCCCATGCAACCGCAGAAGGTGCAACACCTGCCCCTTTACTTCCCCTCTCCTCATCGTCCAAGGGCCCAAACATTCCTTTCAAGTGAAGCAGCATTTCACTTGCACTTCCCTCAATTTAGTCTACTGCATTCGCTGCTCCCAATGCGGTTTCCTCTACATTGGAGAGACCAAACGCAGACTGGGTGACCACTTTGCGGAACACCTTCGGTCTGTCCGCAAGCATGACCCAGACCTCCCTGTCGCTTGCCATTTCAACACTCCACCCTGCTCTCATGCCCACATGTCCGTCCTTGGCCTGCTGCAATGTTCCATTGAAGCTCAATGCAAACTGGAGGAACAGCACCTCATCTTCCGACTAGGCACTTTATAGCCTTGCAGACTGACTATTGAGTTCAACAACTTTAGATCATGAACTCTCTCCTCCATCCCCACCCCCTTTCTGATCCCCCTTTTTTCCAATAATTTATATAGATTTTTCTTTTCCCACCTATTTCCATTATTTTTAAATGTATTTCCATCCATTGTTTTATGTCTACCTTTTAGCCTGTTTCAATCCCTTCCCCCCACCCCACCCCCACTAGGGCTATCTGTACCTTGCTCATCCTGCTTTCTACCCTTAATGTCACCGATTAGCACATTTCTTAGCTAATATCACCACCGTCAACACCTCTTTGTCCTTTTGTCTATGACATCTTTTGGCAATTTCCACCTATCACTGGCCCACTATCCAGCTCTACTTGTCCCACCCCCCCTTAAACCAGCTTATATTTCACCTCTTTTTTCCTTAATTCTGTTGAAGAGTCATACGGACTCGAAACGTTAACTGTATTCGTCTCCGCAGATGCTGTCAGACCTGCTGAGTTTTTCCAGGTATTTTTATTTTTGTTTCTGCTTGTCTATATCCTCTTTAAGTTTATTATTATCCTCCTCACTGCTTACTACAGTTTCAAGTTTTGTGGCATCTACAAATTTTGAAATTGTGCCTGTGCCCCAAGTCCAAATCATCCATGTATATCAAATCTACAGTACTGCCCTAGTACTGAACCCTGGGGAACATCACTGTGTATCATCCTTGAGCCCAATAGGTAATTGTATTATAACAATAATATGTGTTTTCTAAAGACATTATCAAATGACTTTAGAAAACACATATACACAACATCAACTGCACTGTCATCATCCGCACTATCATTGGCTCATTAAAAGACTCAATCAAATTAGTCAACTATGATTTGCCTTTAACAAATCCACACTGACTTTCCTTCATTAGGCCCTAAATAATCGTTAACCTCCTCTAGGTTATTGTTTCTAAAAACTATCCCATTTCCAATGTCAAATTGATTGGTCTGTAATTCCCAGGTTTATCCCATTTTTGACCAAGGATGTAACATTGCAATCCTTCTGTCTTTAAAACCGCCCCTATATTGAAGGAGGTTTGGAAAATTGTGGTCAGCACGTCAGCAATTTCTACCCTTACATAAGAACATAAGAAACATGAGTCCATTCTGCTATGCAGTAAGTTCATGGCTGATCTGCTACATCAATGTTACCTTGCTGCATAATCCCCATATTCATTCATTCCTTCAGTTCCCAAAAATCTATTGATCTCAGCTTTGAATATACTCAATGACTGGCCCTTCGCAGCTCTCTAGAGTGGAGAATTCCAAAGACTCACAACCTTTTGAGTGAAGATTTATCCTCACCTCAATCCTAAATGGCTGACCCCTTATTCAGAAACTATGATCTTGTGTTCTGGATTCCCCAGCCAGGGAAACAACTTCCTCACCACCAACCTTCTCAAGCCCCTAAAGAATTTTATATGTTTCAATTCGATCATCTCTCATTCTTCTAAACTCCAGAAATATAGCCCTAATCTACTTATTCTTACCTCATAGGACAATCCCCTCATCCCAAGAACCATCCTAGTTATCTTTTGTTTCCTACATTACAACAGTGACTACACTTTAATAAGTTACAGTGGGAGGCTGTCCTGATGCAGCTCTCCCTTATTTTCCCAGCCTCCGCTGCCCCCATGGAGCCAAGTAAATTAAGCCAATGTATCAAGTAAGTTCAGCTTATCAACCTGTTTCATTATCCATAATTCTTTGTGGAACAATGTTCGGTGTTAATAATTCGTACAATCTATGACCGAAGAGATGATTTTTATATTAGGTTAGTTGGGTACAATAACTGTTTTTAAAAGGTTTGCTGTCTATTGCCCTTAACAAAAATGGAAAATTTACTTTGGAGTTACTGCTGTCTGCCAAGATCTAGAAGTCAGAAATCAGTACCCCCAGCATTCCATTAGACCTAATATAAATGCAGCTAATAACTGCTTTAAAAATAAATTTCCCCTTCTGTCTGTAAAAACTGAAGTAACTGGTAACTAATATAGCAATCCTACTGGCTGAATCAACTAGTTAAGCATTATATATAAAACAAAACATTCAAAGTGACAAATATTTAAAAAGAGGGATGGGTGAAATGAATCACATGGTGGGATAGTTAGGGAAGTGAATGACAATAAAGGCAGACTTAGAAAATATTGTCATGACTCACTGGGGATAGCGCACTGTAATATCAAGCCCCACTGTTCCCTGAGCCGCGACAAGTGTGAAAAGTTTAATCAGACCACCAGATTGCCCCAATGCTACCTAACTGTTTAATTTAGATTAACAGAATACACGCCCCAGGTTTGTAGACTTAATAAGTAAATAACTGTTTATTGATCAAACTGTCTTTAACTAGTGGCAAATGAAAGAAATATGAACTGCTAACTTCTAACACTATAACTTAAACTCTACCACCTTCTTAAATTCCTATACATACACACACACAAGACACATAAGACACACAAAACATGGATTTTAAGAGTGAGATAAAACAGTTCAATAGTACCAATCTAGAGTACAGGATTCGATGGGTTGATTTTGATCGATGTCTTCCAAATTCCTTTCAGTTCTTGTTGATGACACAAGGTGGTCTTCAAGCACTTGTAGTCTGTAGTTCACTGGTTAACCACTTGCCTTTCAATGTCTCTAATAGTGGTTTTCCCCTTTGCCTCTTGGCAGGGGTTTTCAGAAAGAGCAGGTTATAGAGATAGGAGGGGGTAAAAAAACAGCTAGATATTATTGTGGGATTACTGGGATCTTCCACACACAGGAGAAAGAGGTTTTAGGTCTTATCCCTTTCAGGCTAGGAACTATTCTGCTGCACTCACACGAAACCTGGTCACCTGGTCAGGAGTCAATTAAAATGCTGTTGTCAGGCAGCTCCCTTTGTCCAGGGCTCCTTTCCGGCACTATCCTGTCTTTCATAGCGCACTCTGTTCCAGGAATGTAACACTGTATTTATCTCTCATCATGTTCCGGTGGACATATCTTTCAACTGCAGCCATTGTAATTTTACCGCAGTCCAACGGAAAATAAAAAGATATGTTATTTACAACAGTCCAACAGAAATAAAAAGATATGTTCCTTACAATATATATTACAAAGTATTTGGCTTCAATAAAATAAAGAATACACTCTTCTTGCAAAAGGTTCAGAGTTTAGTAAACCATGCATCTTTTTCCCCAACACATTTAACTTTACCTTGAACAATCTACTGTATTGTATCACCACTATTTACTGTGTTAACAGAGGTGTATCTGACCCATAATACACCAGCAATCATTGGATGAGTGGCATAAGATTTAGTAATGAATTTCTGTTCACAGTGGAAGCTGTAAAGAACTTCTGTATATTACACTGTAAAAAGGCTGAATATGGTCAAATCTTTAAAAATGATTGTATATTGGGGCCTTTCAGCCATGTTCTTAGTTGCTACTTTTTGATTAATAAATTTAAAAAATCATTTTTTATTATTATCTGCTGTAATAAGTGTGTTTTGTATCCCACTATGGCTTAGTCACTATCTCATGTGAAACCAAAACATAAAGAAATGTTTCTGCTGCTGTTGCTGAGGAGGGAGGACAGGGGCACAGCAAGCTTGAAAGTTTGCACAAATCACAAATGGTGTACCCTACTGGAAGTTTTGTTTTAATATTTATCAACATTAATAAATTAATTAACATTAATAACATTTGTAGAGAACAGCTGGTCTGGTTTAGGCCTGCTGATCAAATGCGAGCATTGTCTTGGGGTGGGGAGGGTGGGGGTGGTGCACAGAAGTGGGGAGTTGTGGGTGAGGGGAGATATGTCAGTCACCTAAGGGCTGCCAGCCAGGCCTTTCAGGATCTTGGTGACTTAAAGGTGCGGGACTGCATGTTCAATAACAAGTGTCATCAGTCTTTCCAAAGATTGTTCGGGCAAGAGGTCCGTGAATGGATAAACAAATATGGAAGCAGACAATAGAACCTCTAGGTAAACGATGGGAGTGCTGCTGCTCCAATGTGTTGCCTGAAGGCTAGAAAATTGAAGGTGCATGCTGCATGAGCTATATATGAGGGTAACATTACCTCGCAGCCTCCCCAGACAGGTAAATGTTAAATATTTTGACAACTTTAGGTGGAAGTGATGGCTAAGTGGTATTGTTGCTGGACTAGTTATCCAGAGACCCAGGGTAATGCTCTGGGCTCAAATCCCGCCACGGCAGATTGTGGAATTTAGAGTTAAAAGTCCAACAATGACCAAGGAACCATTCTCGATTGTTGTAAAAACTGGTTCACTAATGCCCTTTAGGCCCTTACCATGGCCTACACATGACTCCAGACGCACAGAAATGTGGTTGACTCTTAAATGCCCTCTGAAATGGCCTAGCAAGGCACTCAGTTGTAATAAAGCACTACAAAGTCACAAAAAAGGAATGAAACTCCCGGCATTGACCTAGGCACCGGAAACGACAACGGCAATCTCAGCCTTGTTGACACTGCAAAGTCCTCCTTACTAACATCTGGGGGCTAGTGCCAAAATTTGGAGAGCTGTCTCGCAGACTAGTCAAACAATAGTCTGACATAGTCATCCTCATGGAATCATACCTTATAGATAATGTGCCAGACACTACCATCACCATCCCTGGGTATAGGCAGGACAGGCCCAGCAGAGGTGGCAGCACAGTGGTATACAGTTGGGAGGGAGTTGCCTTGGGAGTCCTCAACATTGACTCCGGACCCCATGAAGTCTCATGGCATCAGGTCAAACATGGACAAGGAAACCTCCTGCTGATTACCACGTATCACCCTCCCTCAGCTGATGAATCAGTACTCCTCCAGGTTGAACACCACTTGGAAAAAGCACTGAGAGTGGCAAGGGCACAGAATGTGCTCTGCGGGGGGAGGCTTCAATGTCCATCACCAAGAGTGGTTCGGTAGCGCCATTACTGACTGAGCCGGCTGAGTCCTAAATGACATAGCTGCTAGACTGGGTCTGCGGCAGGTGGTGAGGGAATCAACAAGAGGGAAAATCATACTTGATCTCATCCTCACCAACCTGTGGACATCAGAGCTGTCGACCTACCAATTCTCACTGCAATGCCCACTCTAAACTCCAAAATTCCCTCACTAAACTGTTTTATCTCTCAACCTGTCTCTCTCCTCCTTTAAGAATCTCCTTAAACTTATCTCAATCAAGAAGATTTTGGTCATCTGTCTTAATATCTCTATGGCTTTGTGTCAAATTCTGTTCGATAGTGCTTGTGTGAAGCAATTTTGGAGTTTTTAACTATGTCAAAGGTGATATATAAATGAAAGTTGTAATGTGAGGTGGCATGACAAATGGTTGCTGTTATGTAGGGCACCATGCCAATGATAACTGCAGTGATGAGCTCAGCAATGCAAGCTCACAAGTGCTGTAACCTGCAAAGCTACAGACCAGGTGCTGAAAAACGCGATTAAAATAAGCGGTTAGTTTCTTTTTTTCTCTTTCTTGGCTGGCGTAGACGAGATGGGCTGAATGGCCTCTTTCTGCACCGTAACTTTTCTATGGTTCTATGATCTACATGTAAAGAGTTAGAATTTGGGCGAAGTACAAGAGGTTAGACAGTGCCCATGGAAATAAAGCCTGCGATTTAATTAATTTAAGAATTAATACTTTCATGAGAAGAGGGAGAAAATTGGAAAAATAACTAAAAGAAAAATGGAGCCATTCGCAATAGTAATAAATAACAGTTTAAAGAATGCTATGTTCCAGAAACAATTCCTTTTTAGCCAATTTTACTAAATAAACAGAAGAAAAATGTTACAGAAGGTCTACTGCATGTTCAATAAAATTTTCAAGAGTAGTCACAAATGAATAAATGCACAAAGTTTCAATGTATTAACTGAAAACTATTGGTGTCTTTTGCAAACTTCACTAGAAGCTGCATTTAATAGAGATACGCTTAGACTGGAATGAATATGTGAATTGTCATGTGATAAAGTTAAAAGGTAACGCATTAAAATGGAGGAAGGAGGATTTTGATATGAGCTCATAACCCATCCATACAAGGTGACCTCCAGTCTTTGTGGAATAATTTAGTACCCCATTTTCCTTTTCTTTCTGTATAAGATGTTAAATACCTTTCTCACATAGATTTTAGGAACCAGATTCAAAACAGACAATAGATAATTCTGTGAAATATGAATCAGTGAGCAAGAACAACATAAAATTGTGACAAACCTATAATAGTCCAGGTTTTGCTGTCAAAATAATGATGAGGTTAATGGCGATCACAGTTATTTATGCGTCAATATTACAACAACTTCAGGCGAATGGCAGATGCGCAGTTAATTTT
The DNA here is from genome assembly GCF_964194155.1 of Cetorhinus maximus. Taxonomy (NCBI): domain Eukaryota; kingdom Metazoa; phylum Chordata; class Chondrichthyes; order Lamniformes; family Cetorhinidae; genus Cetorhinus; species Cetorhinus maximus. The sequence continues at coordinate 81,067,071 of NC_135887.1, read as the reverse complement.
TAAAATCCAAAAGTTGCTATCTAAGTTGTGCCATTCTGCTGTTAACTTTCTGAGAACAGCACTGGACTGTCTGCGTCACACCACTGAGATGCATTGAACTGCACGTAGTTGTTGTGTTTGAGCAGTGGGTATGAACTTATCACGGAAAATTAAGTCTTGTCATTTCAAATGTAAGTACTCCTTTAACAATGGGATAAATGTGAATTAAAGCCTCTCTGGCAAAGAGCCCCATTCCTTCAAATTTCAATTGTTGGAGATTTTAATTTGAATTTTTTTTGTTACTCTTCCTTTCTGTCTCTTTTTTCTCTATCTCTTAATTCAATCTTTTCGTCCTTCTCTTTATTTCTCATTCTGCACATGATTTAGCATCGAACTTACCCAATCCAATCTACACCCCTTCTCAATACTTCAATCTCAATGGTTAAGGAGACACACAGTTGGTTGATCTGTTCACTCAGGTTCCAGATACCATGTTTCCCTCACTGCACCATTAACAGCTCGTACTTCCAGTAACTTGCCACACAAAAGTTTTAAAACCTAGACATGCATGGGCAAGTCTAAGTAATGGCAGATGCTAATAGAGGCTCCACAACAGCAAAATCTGAACTATTAATTATCTTGTGTCGAGCAGCCATTAAGCTATTAATTGGTAAAATTTATGAATATTTTCAATATCCTTTGGAATAAAAACTTAAGGAGCAAATTTGCAAGGTCAGTTTCATTGCCCAGGTAGAAAATACTTGTTAACCGAATAATAAAGATTCAAGATTTATTTTAGTTGTTAACAGAAGCAGCCTGTGTGGCAATGTGGTACAGATCCTGTGAGTTTAGGGTTGACTATTGTGATAACATTGAGAGAAGAGGTTTCTTTTATTGAAAAAAAAACCAAGATAAGAAAAACAACAGCATGACATGACAGCGAAAATATCAAAGAACTTCTGTAAATACAAGTAAAGAATGCAGCAAAGAAGGCAGCACAAGTGAAAAGAGTTGGTTATGCAAATTTTGTTACACCTACTATGAAAGCAAAGAGACTCTACTCCTTGAATAAACTTATAGGAGGGCAAAGGGTAGACCCAGGGGTGAAGTTACAGAAGTGGAAAATAACTGAATAGGAATTGAAAATTGTAGAATAAATTGAGGGGAAATTTCTTGAAGGGACCAAGCTCAAAAATTGAACAGGTACACAGCCACTTAATGCTCACTAAATTGGTCATTCATTATATGATTTGCATTATATGTTGCACCAATGTAACCATACACATGGTGCACAAGTCCTTAATCATTCATGTAATGACAATACACCACTCAAATTGATTAATATGCTTAAGTAAAGCAATACTTCAGATTCTTGGACTAGTCTGGGAATCCTTACAATAAAAAATTACAAACTACATTGAGGCTCATACAGATTTTATGCCTTTTACATCACAGCACATAAACTCCTCAATCCATCCAGAACCATGTAATCTCCTGCGAGAGGCACAAACCAGATAAAAACCCAGGCCAATTAGTGGAAAAAGATTGGATACTTCCTTTCCAACCCCCTCGGGCAATCAAGACTAGTCTAGGAGATCACATTGATCCTGATTTATGTTACAGGATATCTGCTTCTTATACAAAATATAATAATAGCCAAAAACAAGTTCTTCTCTCTTGAAGGTATTTGATGAATCAGCATTCACTGCACAAGTTGGCAACCTGTTCCACACGTTCACTATTCTCTGAGAAAAGAAGAATTGCCTAAGAGCAAAGCTAGATTGGCCCTTACATAACTAGTAAGTGTGACCCCATAGCCCTCCCTAACTTTTCTGTTGAAATAATCAGTCCACGTGAAGACAGTCCAGTCTGTTCATTATTTTATAAACCCTTGTTCTACTCATCTCTAAAGTATACTGGCCCAGCTTATTAAGCCTATCAGGGCAACTAAAGTGTTTTAAATTGGGGATTAATCTTGTGGCCCTCTTCTGCACTCCTTCCAAAAAAACAGCACTCTACATGCTGCAAAATTTAACTGTGGACAGCAGCCTCCTGAAAGAGCAGCAAGCAATGAAAGAAAAAGGAGCTGATGGTGTAGAACTACCAGCTCAGACCGGAAGCTACTTTGCTTCTGTCTTGCTTTCTGGTTTTTCTACTGTGTGGAAAGAAGGTACCCAAATAGCTGCTGATATAACCCTAAGTATCTTCTGTGTGCAGGTCAAGATAGTGCACAACTACCAGGAGAGGGCCAAGATAGGTGGTGGAGCAGCCAAGCATAGACACCTTCACAAGGGAGATCACCCTCATTCTTTTATAACTGCAGACATGTGGAAGGATTGGTTTGCTTGCATAGTGCAACCACCCAGCAAGTATCTTATTATTCTTTCTACACTGACCCACTCTCTTAATCCTCAAAGAAAAGCTACACTTGCAGCTATTAATGTATATAATATTATTGGAAAATATTTTTCTTTTAAAATAGAGGTTTAGTCTGTGGTTGTGTCTTAATTGGATTAGAAGCTAGCTAGCCCAGGTGCTTTGATATGTACTAGTTTTGATATGTAAAAGAGATAGAGTGTATTTGCATTTTTTGAATAGAGCATTCAAGAAGTGGGGTGAAAACTGACACCTATCTAGCAGATACCAAGAAATATGTTCATGTTCATATTACTAATAAAATTGGTACTATGAAAGGGGTTTTATTGTTAGAGAGGTTTAGTTCCAAGGTTGGTGACACAATGAGAATTTACATTCCACAAGCGGTGCTAGATATAACTTTAGCAGTGTTGTGTGTGCAGGGCAGAGGCAATGTAACATCAAAGCAGCTGTGAGCCTACCACTGTCTCCACAGGAACCAAAGTGAAAAGAACCTCATTTTGAATTCGTAAGGTGAAAATGCTTTGTCTGGTGTTTGGTTAAGTCTATGGGTTGCTGTTGCCTTAATGGAGATTAGTTTGGGAATTTGTTAAAAGTTATGATAGTAGTAATTTGTAGCCATGTGTGTATATATATTTTAACCTATGTAAATTAATAAAATGTTTAATTTAGTTTAATGTGAAACCTTGAGAACTAGTGATCTGAATCCTGAATTTAGAGTCGCATCTCAAACCTAACACTTAAAATTATAGGTTATGACAGTTGTTTAAAGTTTCCTTCTGGGATTTTTAAATAACTCAGCTGTAACAACTGCATTTGTCACAACACTTGCTCAGTAGTTGCATGGTACACAAAAGGTTTTGTCCTTGTACCTCTTTTTGAAGGTATTGTCTTTGTGGTGCATGATAAACTCTCTTCCTTTTCTCTTGCTAAATGTTCTGTCTAAGATTGGGCAAGAGTGAGTGGCACCACATCCCAGATGTAGATTGCATCAACCATCGTTGATGCCCACAGCATCAGGACAGATAATAGTATCCAAGACAATGTAAGGAGTGAGTTTTAGAAAGGTGAGGTGAATGATTCACATCATAAAAATAAAGAGCAAACAGGAGAAAACATTTTACAGAGTGCTGTGAGGCTGTGAAATTCACTTCCCAAATTAATGATTGAGGCAGAAATTATGACAACATTCAAGGTTAGAGGGGATAGTTGGGTGAAGGAAAGGGGTTAATGGGATATGGAAACTGGGTTGGTAAATATGATTAGGACTATTTGCTCATATGGAGGGTAAACACCAACACAGACTAGTTACGCTGAATGGCCTGTTTCTGCATTGTTGTAGCTTCTATGTTACTGGCCCCAGTTGCATCTCAGTGAAGCAATAAATAGGAGAAATAAGGGCACATTAAATCATCCAGGGACAGTGTGAAGTGAGGAAAAGGTAGTTGGATTGTGTTCACTATGGGGTTTGTTGTAGTGCTTGAAAATATGGGCTCATATCACTCTTTGTTATTTATAGAAATCAGAGTCATGCAGGAAGGCGTGAACTTTCCTGTTTATTCATTCAATCAGGAAATTGTTGATTGATACGTTCATGCAGGGACAAAGAAATCTGATGTGATGCAATGTCCTAGGAAGACTACTGGATTGAAGATTAGACCTTTAATTGGAATTTTTTTTTTCATTCATTCATTGGGGTGGAAGTCCTGCCCTCTGGATCTGACAGCCAAATCAATTAGCCAGCAGCACCATCAGCCTTGGCAGCGCCAGGAAGGCATCAGTGGCCACTGCTAGGACTGCAATTGGAAAAGAAGATCAAGGCCACGGATCTGCAGAGCAAGTAAGTCCAAGGTTCTGGGGCGGGAGGGTTTAGGTAGTTTAGGGAGAGGGGCAAAGTGAGGGTGGTTTTAGGGAGAAATAAGGTAGGAAGGAAAGGTGTGTTCGACCTAAGAGAGGGCCACCCCATGATCAGCAAAGGACAGCCCCCGAAGAGTAACCCCCCACCCACCACCTTCCTGCCCTTTAAACATCTAAGTTAAAAAATTGGGCTTCCTGCTCCCACCCTGTTGCTCATACCAAACGTTTTATGACATGGGCAGCGTATTATCAGGGTCAAATGGCTTGATAACAAGTTGAGTGCATGGCTGAAAAAATGGTGCAGGAGGGAGGGCTTTAGGTTCCTGGGACACAGGGACTGACTCTGGGGGAGATGGCACCTGTACAAGTCTGGGTTGCACCTAAACAGAGCTGGGACTGAATTCCTTGTGGGGCGTTTTGCTAGTGCTGTTGGGAGGGCTTTAAACTAACGCGGCAGGAGTGTGGGAACCAAGAAAAAATATTAGAGAGGAATACCAGGGTGCACAAAATATTAGAAGGACAGATAGCACTAGTATAGAGAATATTGAGTTAATAGGTAAGTAAAGTGGGGGCAAGGGAGAAAATAACAAAATCTAAATCAGGGTTATGATTCATGTATGTGAATGCATGGAATATAGTAAATAAAACTGGGGAGTTACAGGCACAGATTGCCTTGTGGAAATGTGATGTTGTGGCGATAACAGAGACCTGGCTCAAGGAAGGGCAGAACTGGGTGTTAAATATTCCCGGGTACAAGGTGTTCAGAAGAGATAGGAAAGGAAGGAAAGGAGAAGGGGTGGTGATAAGGAGAGCATTGCAGTGCTGGAGAAAGAGGATGTCCCAGAGGGTTCAAGGACAGAATCAATTTGGCTAGAGCTAAGGGACAAAAAGGGTACAATTACATTGCTCGGTGTAGTCTATAGACCACCAACTAGTGAGAAGGACATAGAAAAACAAATCTACAGGGAAATTACAGATAGATGCAGGCATTATAGTGTAGTTATAAAGGGGGACTTTAATTACCCCAATGTAGACTGGGATAGTGCTAGTGTAAAGGGCAGAGAGGGGCAAAAGTTCCTAGATTGTGTTCAGGAGAATTTTTTTACAGCAGTATGTGCCCAATCCAACAAGAAAAGATGCACTGGACCAGGTTCTTGGAAATGAGGCGGGCCAAGTAGATCAAGTGTCAGTGGGGGAATATTTAGGAGACAGTGATCATTGTAATGTATGTTTTAGGATGGTGACAGAAAAGGACGATAGGCAATCCAGAGTAAAAATAATTAACTGGACAAAAGCTGACTTCAATGGGGCAGGAATGAACTTATGAGAAGAGTTATTGCTCATGGAATAAAAGGGGCAGTAGCAACATGGATCCAAAATTGGCTGAAAAATAGGAAGCAGAGAGTAATGGTCAATAGATATTTTTTGGGCTGGAGGAAGGTTTGTAGTGGAGTTCCCCAGGTGTCGGTATTGTGACCCTTGCTTTTCCTGATATATATTAATGATCTAGATCTTGATGTGCAGGGAACAATTTCAAAGTTTGCAGATGATACGAAGCTTGGGAGTGTTGTGACCTGTGAGGAGGATGGTGTGGAACTTCAAGAGAACAGAGACAAGTTGGTGGAGTGGGCAGATAGGTGGCAGATGAAGTTCAATGTGGAGAAGTGTGAGGTGATGCATTTTGGTAGGAAGAACATGGATAGACAATATAAAATAAGCAGTGAAATTTTGAAGGGGTTGCAGGAGCTGAAAGACTCAGGTGTATATGTGCATAGGTCATTGAAGGTGGGAGGACAGATGGAGAGAGCAGTTAATAAAGCATTTAGTATCCTGTGCTTTATTAATAGGGGCATAGAGTACATGAGCAGGGAGGTTATGCTTAATTTATATAAAACACTCATCAGACCTCAGCTGGAATACTGTGTACAGTTCTGGGCATCATATTATAGGGAGGATGTGAACACATTGGAGAAAGTGCAGAAGAGGTTTACAAGAATGGTTCCAGGGATGAGAAATTTCAGATATGAGGATAATTTGGAGATGTTGGGACTGTTCACCTTGGAGAGAAGGCTGAGAGGAGATTTGATAGAGAAGTTCAAAATCATGAGGGGGCTGGACAGAATAGATAGGGAGAAGCTGTTCCCACTCGTAAAAGGATCAAAAACAAGAGGGCACAGGTTTAAAGTGATTTGCAAAAGAAGCAAGTGTGAAGTGAGAAAAAGCTTTTTCACACAAGGAGTGGTTTGGGTCTGGAATGCACTGCCTGGAAGTGTGGTGGAGGCAGGTTCAATTGAGGCATTCAAGAGGACATTAGATGATTACTTGAATAGAAACAATGTGCAAGGGTGCTAGGGGAAAAGACAGGGCAATGGCACCAGGTCATAATGCTCATTTGGAGATCAAGTGCAGACATGGTGGGCTGAATGGCCTCCTTCTGCGCATTAAGATTATGTGATTATTCATTTAAATATGGAGAGTGAGCTGCCGACTTCGGCACCTGCCATATTATGGGTGTGAGTTCTGGGGTAGGAGGGATGGTGGTGGGATGGTGGTGGGATGGGCCCCCACCTTATTTTACATGCCCCTGTCCTCCATAGGAAACATGCCCACCAGGAGCACGTAAAATTCAGTCTCATGTTAAACAGATGAGAACACTTCACTGAGCAGTTGTAATCTGATGCTCCTTCCAGTAATCCCTAAGGAGTCCTTGGAATGATGGCCATTCTGATGCTCTGCTCCATGCACTTCTATGTCCAAAGCCACATTGGCCTTCCCAGGAATGTCCATGTTCAGATCTTTTTGGATTGCAAAGTTGTTCAGAGCAGCGTAAGCTACAAATATATGGGATGCTCAAGTTGGAACCTATTGCCAAACTCTGCCTGACCTGTAAAGATGAGGAAAAGATCCCTTTAAGATCACAGTGCTCCTCTCAATGAGAATTCTAGTAAAGGTGCATGTCTTACTATAGTGAACCTTTGCTGCTACTCATGCAACTATTAGATGGGTCATTATGTTTGGTTGCACAGGACATGAGTTATCCACTATAAGCCATCCTTTGACATGATATTCTTCCATGAAGATCTCAGGGACAATTAAGTTTTAAAGGATAAATGTACTGTTACACGTTACATGCAAGATTCTCACACCTGCTTTCACACACAGTTTAGATATTCAGTGAGTGTTAGCACTTATATTTAATGTGTTCATGGGATGTGAACATACCTGGCAAGGCCAGCATTTATTGCCCATCTCTAATTGCCCTTGTTGTCACGTGAAAATTGAATGAATTCCCCTGATCTACTGAAAAATGTGTCAGTCAGCTAGCAAATCCACACATGGACAGCACCTGGGTGATATTACAGCAATTCCTTGTGGTTGCTTGAATTGACCCAGTGTCATAAAAGTGCAGTGCGGTCATGATTTACCCAAAGTATTTCCATTGGGAATTCTGATTCCTGTTCCTGAGAAACCTTTGATGTGGCAAGAGAGGGATGAGCTAAAGGGGTGAGGCAAAAGACTTTGGTGGTCTTACAATGCCACAGGCAGTCAGAAGTAGATCCAATGCTACCTGAGCCCAAAGGAAAAATCAAAAAGCCAAAAAAATGTCCTTCCTAGTTACAGCAATCAGGATCTCAAACTTTCAATGGTCTTCCAGCTCCAAACCTCCTCACATCCATTAGTATCAGCTCACTCTGACAACAGGTGCCACCACTGTTTGTCATTCCTATCTTTAGTGCACTGTGGGCATAGTTTCCAGAGATTGCAGGCTCACATACCACTGGCCCTCATTTACATACATTAAAATAAGCTTTATGGAGTCTCAACTAGCAGATGGCAGAAAGGGCCAAATTGCAATGATAAATTTGGGTGTATCGTTTGTGGTGCAGAAACGGTACCCTATCTTTCTAGCCAAAAGGAAGAGTAATTGCTCCAATTGAGCACCACAAAAATGCCAAAAGTGGCTTGAGTTCCAGGTCTGATCAGTTTTGCATTTGTAGCTGAATATGGATGAAGTTAGGAATAGATTCAGCTGTGATATTAACTACTAACAAACAATGTTGAAATAGACATTAGTTAATGTTAAAAGGGATTTCAGTGGGGGTGGGTGGGGGAGCGGTGGAATTGTTGATTTAATATGTCTCACTAGAAGCGAGCTGCAATCAGTAAAGCCAATGAAATGTAGGACTATATGACAAAAACAGTATTAATAACAGTCAGAGGAAGTTACGCATAAAGTTTTAATAGGACCACATCCTGAATACTGCATTCAGTTCCTGTGTTCGAAACCTAAAGGAGACATTCTGGAGTCCTGGAGTGAGCCCTGAGGCTGATCACGGCAGTCCACTTGATTGGCACGCCATCCATCACCTTAAACATTCACTCCCTCCACCACCAATGGTGGCAGCAGTGCGTACCATCTACAAGGTGCACTGCAGCTACTCACCAAGACTCCTTCGTTAGCACCGTATGAATCCGTGACATCTACCAGCTAGAAGGACAAGGGCAGCAGATGCATGGGAACACCACTATCTCGAAGTTCATCTCCAATCCACACATCATCCTGACATGGAACTATATTGCCATTCTTTAGGTCAATGGATCAAAATCCTGGAACTCCCTCCCTAACAGCACTGTGGGTGCTCCTATGCCATATAGACTGAAACAGTTCAAGAAGAAGCTCAGCACCACTTTCTCAAGGGCAACGAGGGATGAGCAACAAATGCTAAAAATCACTAGTTTAAAGATCTATGATATCAAGAAGAACTAGAAGAATTTCCGCCTTGAGAGGAAGCAATTGTGAAGTCTCCATTTAGAGGAGTGTACAATAGTAAGTAGTATAGAAAAAGTAATTGTGGAAAATTAATTCAAATAAAGTCATGTAAATTGGCCCAAATCACAGCTTCAAACTTATCAGAGGTACATTTAGGATTGGGGTCAGGGTATGAAATGGAGTCAAAACCTCTGCAACCATTTAAGAAATAATCAAATCTCCTGGTGGGTTAGCAGGAGCTGCAGAATCTTGTGAAGCACTCTGCTGACACGCATTGTGGATGTACAGACATGACCAAAGCACCACAGAGCACCAGCTTCATTGGTGGCAGTGGAGTTGAGAGGAGGGGGAGGGGCGGCAGGCGAGAGTGGGGGCAATGATTGGGGTGGGTTGGTAAGGAAGAGTTTGGTCTTGATGCCATATAATGATGCTTATAGGTGAGGAGAGAAAGAAAGAAAATTAGAGATCAAAAGAAAAAAAGAAGGGAAGTCAGTTGCTGGGGAGCACTTTTCTATTTTACGCATCAATGAAGCATTCCAAGGTTAGTTATAGCAGAGACCACAGATGCTGCATAAAAACCTGAGATCTGAAGTTAATTTACTATTGAATTGCTGTCAGCGACAGACATGTAGGAATCCTGCAATCAACAACACACTAATATAAAGCAGAGGACCTCTGTCGTCCTGGTGGAATAAAAGGCCTAAAATGTTGATCATGTCACCAAAAAAAACAGCAAGAGGAAGTCTTCCCCCCTATGTGCTGACAACATCTTTAAGATATAATATAGGAAACGAGCCAAAAGCATCTTTTTGGATGCATTTTGTAAGGCTCTTACATATGGTCTGTTCCACGTGGAATGATTTTAACAGCATGGATTAAAGACAATATTTATCTGTACTCTGTGAACTTTAATTTTAACAAGTTTCAACCAGCTGCCAGTTCTGAATTTCTGTCACAGTAAATAGGTTCATTTGACTCAGTAATATTTTAACCAGGCGGAGATAACACACTTTAATGTAAATCCTCACAGAGATAAAAATGACAATGTAAACACTTATGAGGTCATTGACATAAGAGAGATGTTAGGAAACTACATGAGATTCTTTGAATAAATATTTTAACAATTTCAGAATAAAATATTTGCTTTTGTTACTGAACTTATCCAGCTATCGTATACGTGAATGAATAATGTTGGAATATGTGAATGTTTAAATGGTTCCTTTACCTCATGCAGAATGCTAGACAGGCTTTGTACAGATTGTCAAAGCGAAAGTTCAATATGTTTCCTTTCACTGATGATGAAAGATTTCCCCCTAAATTTATTTTTTTCAAAAGTGCACTACAATCCTGTCATATCACAATTTTTCACAAAAAATGTGAGCTTCACTGATTTTTCACATAAAATGTGAGCACATTTAAAGATCCACCATCTCTATTAAGAAAACAATTAGCAAAATTTGCTGCAAAAATCAGTTGTGTAATGCCCGTACAGGTGCAGTTTTGGGTCCAAAACAGTGTCCACAAGCACACACTTCTGGTAAGGGCTGTACCAGATGTAATTTCGGGTAGGTTACCAGTGCAGCAGTGAGAGTATGCACCAGAAAAGGCAGAGCAGCCAGATCATGATGTCAGTCAATGTGTGACGCTGATTTGACTCAAGCAGTGCCATTTTCAGCCTCAAAGCTCCACTGAAAGCATCTATTACGCTCCCAAAGGAAACTATGCACTCAGCAGCAGGAAGAATCAACCCCCCATCGCCAGCCCGCACTACACCTCACCAACCTATTTAAAGATATCAAATACTTTCAGGTAAGTTGGTGGCTTTCTACTGACTGTTGCTGAGTTAGTAGGAAAGTTTGGAGCTCTGTCCCGTGAGGTGAAGTTGACGAAGTCTATAGGAAGTAGTGAAACAGATGGCGAAGCATTGACTCTGATGTCAAGGGTTCTGCTCACACCACTTACTCCAAGTCATGGGTGGCGTAAAATGTTTCACCCTTGGCCAGCAACATAACGTGGGCCAGAATTTTCTGCTCGCTGGGCGGGTGCGCACCCGACTGAGCGTAAAATGACACGTGATGACGTCAGGTGAGCGTCCTGATGTCATCGCGCACTCATGCGATATTTCGGTCAGCTGGCGCGTGCGTGAGCTGGCAGCGCGCCCGCCGACAATTAACAGGCCTATTAAGGCCATTAAAGATCTAATTAAATTAGCTTTTTCGCTGCCCGTCCAACTTTATGGTTGGTGGGCAGGCGAAAAGGCCAAGCGGCCTTTGCATTTTTTGCGAAACCTCATGCATGGGTGGGATGAGGTTTTGGGCAGTCATTAAAAAAATAATTTTCAAACTAAATTCTGACAGAGTCACATGAGGGGACATGTTTTTTAACATTATAAAATCCTTTATTTTAAAATTTTTTATATCTTCAGTTCCCTGAGGCAGCTCCGTGCTTCAGGGAGCTTTCCCTGCGCGCATGCATGAACTTGCACGCTCAACCTCCTCCCCCACAACTCAGGCAGCGCTGAGCACTGCAGCACGCGTTTCACGCTGGGCAGGCCTTAATTGGATTCTTGGCCGCCACTGCTCTCCCCCGCAGAGCCCGCCTGACAAGGGCAAATTCCTGGCCATGGAGAATGAGCAAAGGCGATATTTACATTCAGCGCCAGTCCACTTGTCAATGTCTGGTGGTGTGCAACCATACTCAGCATATCATGCATGTCAATGTCTGGTGTCCTAGCAGCAATTATGATATTTACATTCAGTGCCAGTCCACTTATCCACTGTACCATCAGTATTTGAGCCACCATGAGAAACCAGAGGGTGGTGCCTGGGCAAACTTGACTTATGACTTTCGTGCACAGCCCTGAGGCTGAAGGCATGAGATACTGTAAAGGCTATGGGCCCTGACAACAATTCAGCAATAGTACTGAAGACTTGTGCCCCAGAACTAGCTGCTCTCTTAGCCAAACTCTTGTGTACCATCTGCAAGATCCACTGCAGCAACTCACCAAGGCTCTTTCGATAGCACCTTCTAAACCCATGACTTCTACCACCTAGAAGGGCAAAGGCAGCAGACACACTTGCAAGTTCCCCTCCAAGCCATCCACCATCCTTACTTGGAATTACATCACCATTCCTTCAATGTCATTGGGTCAAAATCCTGGAACTCCCTCCCTAACAGCACTGTGGGTGTATCTACAACACATGGACTGCAGGGGTTCAAGAAGGTGGCTCAGCACCACCTTCTCAAGGACAATTAGGGCTGGGCAATAAAACTTCTAGCCCACAGCCCATGAAAGAATATTAGAGAAAACACAGCTGCAGCATTCATATAACAAGAGCCATCCTGCCAGATGATATTTGATCAAGCAGATCATTGGGGTGTTTAAGCAAGTCTTCTGCTGGGTGGACCACTCTGGAGGAGTGGGTATCACAGTTTGTCACAGTCTGTTTTATTCCACAGAACCTCATCATCATGAGGGTACAGCCTTTTCCCCAGAACAGGTATATGGTGAGCAGCTGAGGAGGAGGAAGAGGAGGAGGAAACTATCTGTGGCAGCCTTCCACCTCATTAGAGGATGGTGTGCACCATGGTGGTCAACTCTGCATTAAACATTGCCTGGTGTGGCTCCAGAACCACACTCTGGCATGGCAGTCTCTGCCGCATTTGCTGCAGAGGTAGACAGTGGGCTGAGAAGGTCCATGATTCACTGCCTTCTGTTTTCTCTGGACCCTCTTCTCAGCCAGTTGAGCTTTTTGTTTATGCTTGCCTCTTCCAATGCCCTTCTAAACAGTCAGCCTCCAGAGGACTCAGCCATCAGCGACTGTCTCCAGCTGTCTGTGTCAATACCCACCATCTTCATATCTCACTTTTAGATGTCCTTCCAGTGGAGATACAGATGCCTAGGACGGTGTGACCCAGTGGCCAATTCACCATCCAGAAGGTCTTTGGATATTCAGCCATCATCCATCCGATGAATGTGGCCATGCCAGCACAGACATCATTGGCTGAGCATTGAGTGTACACTGATGGAATTAGCACATTCCAGAACCTCTGAGTTGGTGACCTTGTCCTGCCAAGAGATGCCAAGGATACGTCTGAGACAGCAAAGGTGGAATCCGTTCATCCTTTTCCCCTGCCAAGCAGATGCTGTCCACGTCTCACCACTGAGGATGTAGGCTTGGTGGACTTGCAATTCAGTGTTCTCAATCAGGTTGCTGTTGTTCTTCACTCTCTTACTCAGCTTGGACATAACAGCTGCAGCTTTTGTGATGTTTGTGTTGATTTCAGCATCAAGTGAACGATTGCTGGTGACTGTGGAATCTAGATATGTGAAGCTATCAACAACCTCCAATGTCACATTGTCAATGCTGATAGATGTCGGTATGGCAACATCCTGGACTATGACATTTGTCTTCCTGATGCTGATGGTCAAACCAAACTCTTACATGCGTGAGAGAGTCTATCCATTTGCCACTGAAAATGTTCCTCAGTACGGAATGCTACTGCGGCATCGTCAGCATAAAGCAACTCCCTGATGAGGACTTAGTGTACCTTTTCCTTGGATCTCAGATAAGCAGGGCAGCACAGCTTTCTGTCAGTTCTGGAATGCAAGTAGACAACCTCTGTAGATGACCTGAAGGCAAATGATAGCAGCAAAGAGAAGGATATATAAAAGAATGTCGACGGCAGACACTGTTTAACCCCACTGCAGATTTCAGAGGGTTCTGATGGTTCCCTGTCATAGTTGCTGTTACCCATCATGTTGTCATGGAAAGAGGGGATCACATTGAGCAACTTCAGTGCGCAGCCAATGTTTATCAGCAGCTTAATTAGTCCACCTCTGCTCACAGGGTCAAATGCCTTGGTGAGGTCGATGAAAGCAATATGTAGCGGTCTCCTTTGTTCACAGCGTTTTTCTTGCAGCTGCCGGATTAAGAAGATCATGTCAATTGTGGACCTTCCAGTTCTGAAACCACACTTGGGTTTGGGATAGATGTGTTCAGCTGGGATCTGCAGTCTGACAAGGGCAACACGGGCTAATATTTTTCCCATGATGCTCAGCAGGAAGATGCCTCCATAGTTGTTTCAATCACTGCAGTCGCACTTGTCCTTGTACAGTCACAATCTTTGCATCACATACATCCTGGGGCACTGCCCGCTCCCACCAGCAGAGACAGAGAAGTTCGTGCATATGCTGCAGGAGCGCTGGTTTCCCATGCTTGATGAGTTCAGGCAGTATAGCATCAGCACCTGGAGCTTTGCCCATGACAAGCAAGTCAATAGTAGGAGGAAGGGAGGAGGCAACCAACAGAATGCCTTTTCATCCAACTGTGGTCCCAATGAATGCAACCCCAAGTCCTCATTCACCAACATTCACACACCTTACCATTCCTCTACCACTGACCATTACAGTGCCCTCTTGGCCACAATACTGAAATAAAAGCTGTCGCAAACAAACATTCCAAACCAACTTCATCAATCAAACCATTCAATATTCCATACAAAAGTCAACTAATCACCCTTGTGCATTCCCTTATACCTGTCTTCCGAGTGCTGCCTGTTCTAAAGCTCCCATGCAGCGCTACCTCAGTGGTTGCAACATTGCTGCCAGAAAGCTGCTGAATTTCAGTGGAGGAGTTTGACCTTGCATGACTTCAGTCTGAGCTTCCACTGCAGCATGTGGTGGATTGTAATTGTGCTAAAAGGAAGATGAGACATTGGTAATCAGGCATTTCAGGTTGGGTCCGCAAGGATGGTAAAGGAGTTGGCCACCGTTTCCTGGCTGGAAAGCATGGGCTCCAAACTTCACATAAAGCCCTGTGCAAGATGGTACTGGGCTCCTCCATGCTACTTGGCAATAACTACAGGCTTTCTGGCAGGCCTGTCAATGCACCAAGCATTTGACCACTTGTGTGAGGTCTTCTTGTGGCACTCAGGGCTATACTGCTGGCATTGACCACCATGATGGCTTCTCCCAGTGCCTTCACAATGCCTGTCTGTCACAAGGTTGACCTTTGTGATCCTTTGTGGATCAAAGACACCTTTCTTCCTGTCCTCCTCCTGCACCAAGATTTCCCATGCTGTATTGGAGAATCTTGGGGAATCCTCTCAGCCACATTCTGTCATACTTGTGTCTTTCAAAAGTTTGGTCCTTAAATAACCCTAAGTGACCATTACGCATCTGCAAACAGTCATCTAGTACTGAATAGGCTGTTAGAGAATTTCTGTTATGGTTAGCATGTAATGATCTCTCTGGTGCACTGGCCACTACCTTTTGATACCAATAATTAATCTCTAGACAGTATTATTCACTGTAACCTCAGGCCCTCAAGCAAAAGAGCATAGCAACATAGTTCCGATTTAAGCTTACTATACTTGACCAAGCTAAAAATTCATCTGCAAAATTATAATACAATACATTTTATAATATGAAGTATAAAGGAATTCTGTTTCAATCACAACAATAATGTTGAAAATGACTCATTAGTTTCAGTTGTTCTTCCTCCGCCTAATAAAGATGGTGGGTTAGAAATGGGGTAACCCCATTTTTTGGGCACAGAGGTCATGATTCACAGACCGGTGATGGTGTGACCATGAAATTACTGCTTTTCTCCTCACTTACCCCGCCCTTCCCTTGCCCCAATCCTCCCCTTCTGCTTGTATGCTTTCAGATACAGAAGACCTCCAGTCTAGACAGCCTCAGCAGAGCCAGGAAGGAGAGCAACAGAAATTCCATGTCAATGATGAAGAAGCAGCAGCACGTGACACCAGCTACCAGCTCAGATACTGGCACTCTGTGAACTTTAGAAGCTAATATAGAGTCGGGTACAGCACATGGTGAGTCACTGGGTGCAAAGGTACCCACAAACCAAGCATTAAGCAAATGCACAAGGGTGAATAGTTCAATGCTCTTTGTATCATTAAATGTGGCTGTGTATAAAGATATTTTGTGAAGGTTTTTGATGGTGGCTTTCATTGCCGAATGTTGGCCAAGGAACATTGTGATGGAGAGTATGAAATTGGTGTGACGGTGGCTCCATATTGGTATGGGAGGTGGGTTGAAGTGGAAGTGCAGCCCTTCAGTTCATTCGTGCAAAGTCCACCTACTTACACAGGGTCCGCAATGTCTCCTTCCCCCCTCCTCTTGTGCTTTCTCCTCTTCTTCCTCCAACTCTCCCTATTCACAGAGCTTCTCCTCTCTATCTTCTCCGTTCCATTTCCTGGTCATGCTGCATACAAGGAAGCACTGCAACAACTGCCCCCATACCTGGGATCAGGTAGTCCTCTCGCCCCCTTGGCTGTATTCCTAAACTGGCAGAAAACACCCCCAAGAACCCACAGCAGAGCTCCCACCAACTCTGCCTAAGCAAATATGACTCAAAAACACAGAATCACAAATTGTTACAGCACAGAAGGAAGCCATTCAGCCCATTGTGTCTGCACCAGCTCTCTAAATGAGCAATCCACTTAGTGCCATTCCCCCACCTTCTCACCATAACCCTGTACGTTTTTCCTCTTCCAATAACAGTCTAATTCCCTTTTGAATGCTTCAGTTGAAGCTGCCGCCACCACACTTCCAGGCAGTTGCTTCCACCCTACCTGCAAATTCTGGAGTAGTTCTTTGATGGTTGCTTTCATTGTTAAATAGCACAGGTTCAGGGTCCATCTTGCATCTTCACACTTATTGTTTGCAGAGTGAGCAATGAAGAGGTTGCTTGCTCTTTTATTGTCCAAGTTTGGATTCCTGGTATCACATCAGCTGGTTGGGTTGTGTGATGTCAGGATAGTGTCAATTGAAGATCTTCCAGCACACACAGGGGACAAACCTGTCTGCACCTTTTTATCCAGCAATGCCATGCGAGCCATATAGAAAATGATTGGGGACTTGAGCAGCAGTAGGTTCTGTAGTGCCACTAAAGGCGGCATTACAATAACAAATTACTAACCTGGTGACTCTTTAGAAAGAGCCCATATAAAGGATACCATTGCAGCAAGACTAATTCATATGGAAAGTTGCTGCTTCATATTTGAATAATAGAACCATTTTGGAATATTTGAACAATTAAACTGTAAATAATGCAGACTGTATTTGATGTGATGTACTGCCATGCAATGCCATCGCAATATGTCATCTTTCACACTACAAACTTTCTAGTGCAGAACACATGGATATGGAGGCTTCCTGAAAGACGTCCTAACAACTTCTCATGATTTACTGGCTACCTATTTCTTTATGCTACACACCCAGATGGTTCTGCATGTAAGTCAGGAGTGGACTGTTCCTTACTACCTGCAGAGGCTGCGTGCTAATGAACCTATGAAAACAATGAACAGGAAAAGACCTGTGCTTCCATCAATCTTGCCCCACTGGTGCAACTTATGACCACCAGTCTGTCATGTGATCACTTAAGAGAGGAAAAAAAGAGAAAGAAAAAGCCCAAGGTTGGAGTTTATTCTGCCATTTGCCCAGAAACTCTTTAATGGCAACGGGCTAGTAGTGTCTTTTTAAAAATTCATTCTCGGGACATGGGAGCCACTGGCTAAGTGACCATCCCTCATTGCCCTGAAAATAATAAGAGGGTTGTTAGGTCACTTTAAAGGGCAGCTAAGAGTCAAGGGCATTGGTGTGGGACTGGTTTTACGCATAGGCCAGACTGGGGAAGGATGGCTGTTTTCCATCCCTAAAGGACATTAGCAAACCAGTTGGGTTTTCAATTCAACAGGCTGGTGGTTCACTTTTGCTGATGTCAGATTTTAAAAAAAATTTCAACTGAATTCAAATTTTTAAATTGGGATGGTGAGAATTAAACTCATATTCCCTGGATTACTAGCCCAGTAAAATAGCCAATGCGCTGCTATGGTCGATCACAACTTAAAAGTGGATTGCTCACTGCTGTTGGAAGTCTCCAGGTTCCAAGGTAACCTGTAGCCTGTCTTTGAATTCCTTCCCCATGACTTTGCAGAGGAAGTATTCAAATATGTTAAAAATTAGCGTTTATATTTTGGAATTAGTCTGCAATTTATCACTGATGCCAGTGAGAACGTTCCTGAGAGATTCAACAACTTTGCATCTTATGAATAGGCCCATGGTCTCTCCTGCAGATGCCACAATATTGCAATGCTGCCCAAAGGCAGCCTGCAAAACAGAGGGCTGAATTTTTAGAAAGGCAGGGACTCAGGGTTTGCTAACAAGTGTTGATTGGTATAAGGCGGGACTTCCACCCTTCAGTCAGAGGAAGTCCCGCCGTGGGGAGTTGCCGGCCAATCATATTGGCTGGTAGCTCAGCACTTCCTCCAGCAACAGTGCTGCAGTGGCCAGAAGAGGCATTGCACAGAGCTGCCAGAGCCTCAGTCCCGGGAACCAGGGGCCCAGATAACTGTCAGGGGTCCCAGGGTGGGTAGGGTAAGGAAGGCCTAGGGGGTTCTGAGGGGCCATCAGGGTCTCGGGGGATAGGCCGGGGAGTAGGGAAGTCTGGATGTCACAAGACCTTAAGGGGAGGGTGCCCCCAGTCAGAAGGGGGCTTCTCATGGAATCATCCCCGCCCCCTGTCCCTCACTTCCCACCCGAGATCCAACTCTCTTCATTTCCGGCTTTCCCCCACCCCGCCGAGCTGTCATCCGCCCACCAGCTTAAAAATTGAGGTTGGGTGGGAAACGGCCCTTAAGTGGCATTAGTTGGCCACTTAAGGGTCTTAACTGGGGCAAGGGTGGGCTTCCAGTCTTATACCCTGCTCACCCCAGTGTAACATTGCTGCGAGGTCAGGGTGGGCGCGAACCCAGAGGGAATCCCGTCCTGCAATTTCACACTCCCCCACTGTCTCAGCACCTGTCAGGTAGGGGCAGTGTAAAATTCTGGCCAGAGAGTTGTGAGTGTGTAACTGTGTGCTCAAATGCCCACTGGTTGGACCAGTATACAGTACAATAAGGTAACAAGTGATCACTGCTGACATTTGTGATTGGACAATAAGTTCAATTTCAGAGGTGATCCATAGGTTGGAATCATGCAGCATTTCAGCAGGGCCAATGGCCATACTCAGCCTCTATGCAACAAAAGCCAATTTTCCTTTAGTCATTATTCCTGACTCTTCAGGCTGAATTTTCATAGAGTTGGGATGACTCAGAAGCCCTTTAAAAATGGCGGTTGGGTTTCGATTCCAGGATTCCCAACCCCATTCCTGGACTGTCTGCTTTTTGGGATTGCCTTTAATGGGTAAAGGCTGGTTTCTGTCAAAAGCCTGCCCCCGCCACTGCTGACCTGACTGGCTCCATTGCAATGTCCATGGGGTTAGGCCAAGTTTTTAAAGAGTTGTGGTTCACAGCACCTCGGAGGAGTCATGAATCTTAGTCTGCATGAGGGCCTCATTATGTACATTTAGCTAAGAGCCCAGCCATCCATTACTCTTGTTGAAACAGCTTTACCCTAGGGTAAACATTGCTTGATTCATAGCTCTGGCTCTCTGATCTCTGTAGTCAATTTCACAATATTTATTTATCTTTGGTTAAGTTGTTACAAGGGTTTGTGGTTTCTGTTATTGATACCCTGAAGTACCTGGATGATTGACATTTTTATTGTCTTATAATGACTTATTTTTTTAAAAGTGGAAAGTAATGAATGAATGACATTTAACAAAGCTTTTTTTTAAACACATCCTACTGTCACTACAGGGCTTATTGGTTCTATATGGTGTATAGTGAGTCAGTGGGCATGGAAGTGCCATAGCTTGGCATAGGGTGTACGAGGGGTCAAAGCAGGTGGGTGGAGTGCCATAGCTTGGCAGAGGGGGAATGAGATGGCATGGATGGGGCATGAGGAGTGTGTGGAGGGAGAGGTGGTGTGAGGGCAAGAGAGCCTTGGTGTTTTTATTATATCTGGGACCAAGTTCCACAGCGCCGACTGGGCTTTTTGAACAGTCCGCCTTGGCACCCGACAGCCCCTGTGGCTACCTCCGAACATTATTCATGGATTGACTGGCCTGACTCCAGCCTACGGCAACATTCCCCTACCCCAGCTACCCCCGGACAATAAAGATCCCGCCTTTGTGGGCACTTTCTCCCAAGGCGGGCAAGCTGAGCCTGGAATTTTGCCGACTTCTGCTACCCACCTTGAGGATGAAAATTCAGGCTGTCCACACTGACTCGGGACTCATACCACATTTAAGTCAATGAAAAGTGTGCAAATTGCAATTCTGATAGAGGATCCTGTGTTGAAGCTTGTGGTCCTGATAGACCTGATTAATTGTTCTAGAGCTGTGAAAAATCCAAGAATAGAAAATGATGTAATATGAAAATATTGGTGTATTTAGACATGCTGTTGCTGTATACACTATTTTCTCTCGGCATGCTGCAATCACTGATTTACACCTACTGAAACTCATTGCCACAGTTAACTATCGATCATCATTGTGTAAACCAGGAATAAGGTCCTCTCCTTCAGTTTGTACCTCGTGCACACCCTCTACAGCCTCCAAGCCGTGGTATTATCTCTCACAGTCTTTCTGGAGTGGGTAAGGGGCTTTATCGGTAACAGCTCCCCTAACGCGTTGTCTCCTGCTGAAAGGAGATGAATAATACATCTTAAATTAACAGGCAGCCTCGAGCAATATCCAAACTCCCCAGTTCATTTGAATGGTACTGCCTTTCTTCCAGGATTTCGCTCCTTTAAGTTGACACTTTTTCTGCTGCTCTTGCTCTTCTGTTCTCCCACAGATATATGAAGATCCAACCATCCCCCATCCACCCAGAGTAAAATGCCAAATAATCAAGCCATGGCAACATTTCAAATGCATGATTTCATTTGATGTCACGAAGGCACACTTCCAGTGTGATCCTAATTTGGTTTGATATGCAGTACCTTCCATTATTCAATGCTCTGTATAATTATCTATTCCCGAAATACAAATACCAAGAGGAACACAAAAAAGGGGGTCTTTCTTCATTAGATTTGACTGATTACAGTGCAACTTAGTAGAAGCTTTCAAAGTTATGAAAGGTCTGGACATGGTAGGCAGACTGTTTTGAGTGATTGAAGGGTCTGCAATAAAGGGGTTTCGAAATAAGATTAATTTAAGGAAGTTGGCTGCAGAGGTGTACGAGAGTGACCAAGCAATAGGTACTGTTATCTTTATTATCTTTAAATTACATCAATAACCTAGATTTGGAAACACAATGAAATTTGGTCAGGTTCACAGATGATACTTAACTAGGAAGTCTAATGAAGCAGCCAAGGAAATACAGAAGAATCTGGACAAAATTCATAAATTAGCAAAACAGATAAGTGCAAAGTGTTGCACGTTGGAAGACAAAATGGAGAGTGTAGTCAATGAATAATGTCAAACTAGCTAGAGGATAGATTAAAAGAGGTCTGACATTGATTAACTCACTAGGTACCATGTCCAATCGTTGCTGAGCAATAATCAGATTAAAGAGAAAAATAAGCTTCATTTCTGTATCAGTAACATAAAATTCTGAGGGTACCACACTAAAGTTACAAAGTGCCCTCTGTTTGGGCCACATTTCAACTTCAGCCTTCTGATCTGGCTACCAGAACAAGAGAGGGAAAAAACACGAGCCCCAGCAGCATCACAGGAAAAGGCCATAAAGCGAATTCCTTGTGTCAGATTAGAAAAGCTGCAGGTGCTATAAATCTGAAATAAAAACAGAAAGCGCTGGAAATACACAGTATGTCAGGCAGCATCTGTGGAGAGAAAGAGAGTTAACATTTCGGGTTGATGACGTTTCATCAGGACTGTCGGATTCTATGAAGGATAACTGAGATGGGATGAGTGGCTTCCCAGATTTGTACCTACCTCTCTGTGAGTGGTGTTTGCTGCTTTTGTGGGTTTTCCATCTATCTTGCACTAAAATTCTTGCAGAAAAGCTGAAGAACCCTGTCGAAAATTAGACCCTGGTGATTGGGTCCTGACATATGAGAAAATTCATAACTTTCATCCTATTATATTTAAAGAAGACAACGGAGCTACATATAGCAATTACAGGGCTTTTAACCTGATCTCAATGATTAGAACCTAATGGAATCAGTGATCAGAAGGACAATGAAAGTGTAGCTGCAGGAAAAGAATTTAATAAATATCAACCAAAACCATTTCAGAACAGAAAAAAATCTGACCAATCTCAGAATTTTCAAGGAGATAGCATGCCATATTGGCAGGCAAAACTCATGTGATATATGTATCGAGATTCCCAAAAGATTGATGATAAAGTGTTATCTAAGAGATTCCATTATAAATCAAAGTTGAAGGTAAAAAAATGGATATGGATTAATAATTGGTTGAATGGAAAGAAGCAGAGGGTATTCATAGGGCAGTTAGATTGAAATAGAGTGATGGTTTGAACAGGGTGACCCATATAGTTGTGCAGTGGCCCTCCTGTTTGTTGGACACATAAATGACCTGGATTTGCAAGTGAGTTAAATGCACAAAAGATACCGAGTCAAAGTAGACTCTGGATTAGGAAGAGGCAGCCAAAATTTGACAAAGAGATTTTGGCAGGGTCTACATCTTGGCTAACTAGTGATAAATGAAATTTAATACAGACAAATGCAAGGTATTAAACACTGGAAATAAAACTAGGAGGCACGTGTAGATGGTGAATGGGATAAAAGTTGTTAGCAGTTGAAAAAACTAGCACTATTGATAGATACATTACTCACCATGCCCTATACAAAGAAACAAGTGACAACTTGAACAGAATACAGGATATATAATTAAACTAGCTGTGGCCATTCTGCAGTTGTTATGTTGAAGCTGTACAATTCTTTGGCTAGAATAGCCTGAGAGGACTGTGTAGGTTTTTGTTAATGCAACATAAAGGGGTTATCAAGAACCTAGGTGCAGAGCAGAGAATAGGAACAAGACTAATTTTTTGTGCTTGAGGTAAAACAGATGAACAGATAAAACAAGGCTCTTTAGCTTCAAAACATATATTTTGATTGGAACTTATGTAACATACTTAATGAAATATAGAATGTGAATGCAGCACACTATTTTTGATCATATAAGTGCAACAGACCAAAAGCACAAAGGTTCAATAATTTGAAGGGCAGTTTTGAGATAGATGTTAGGAAATATCTTTTTACAGAGAGGGTGAAACAGTAGAAAATGATGGACCGGAATAATAGCTAAGGTCAGCTAGTGTTTTGGTGCTATGATGATGTCAGGGCTGATAAAATGGAAGGAATCAAATCGCTGAAGGACTTTCTTCACCTCAATCTATTTGATGGTCTGATTGTATTTGATTTTATGATAAGACACTACTTGAAGAAGAGTAAAGAGTTTGCTTGGTTTCCTGGGTAAACATTAGTCCTTCAGCCAACACAACCAAAAGCAGATTAACTGATCATTCAGCTCACTGCTTGCTTGTGGGATCTTGCAGTTTTCTAATTTGCTGCAGTGTTTGTTTACATAATGATAGTGACTGCCCTTCAAATAGACTTCATTGTCTGAGATACTTTATAAATGCAACTACTCTCACCATCCCTTCCCCCACCTCTCTCTCTCTCTTTCTTTCTCTTTGATTTTGAGGTAGCTTAGCAACACATTTCTAAAAGTCAGGGAATAGGAATATATGTTAGAATTTAGTGCTCCCAGTGCATATCAGGATCTTGGGTGTTGAGGTCAATGCACTTGATTCACAGCCAAATGATTTTCCATCCATTAACCTTTAATCTCACTATTTTACTTCTTAGGCCTGTATGTTGATAATATCCATCTGTTTCTATGTGGTACCGAAAGATCTGAATGGAAGAGTAAAAGTAAGGAAACTGTTGCTGCAGCTGAAATGCATGATGACAAAAATATTTCAGTGTCTATAACCAACCTGAGAAATTTCTATATAGTATATATCTCAATGAATCCCTGTGTGACATATCTTTAGCTTCAAACATCCATTTTTACTGAGTGTATCTTTCTTATTTTTGTAAATAGTCTTTAATGTGCAACCGATATGCTATATTTTCTCAATGACACTTTTATCTTAGACCAATTCTTCATCAACTCCTCTCTTCATTTCTACCCTAACTCATTGCCCCTGCTGTGGAAGTGAGGCTGGTAGTCTGGGGACAAGAGTGGACACTTAGTTCATGAATTTACTTGGGAACCCATGCTTGGTGGCCAGACTGTTCAATGATCAATTACAGCCCTCATCAAAGAGGTCATTCAAGTCATGAAGCAACAATTTCAATGCCTGCATAGGTCCAATGGTGTTTCCTGCAATATAGCCTGCAAAGAATGTCCCATATGATTGTAATTTTTTATGCACTGCATAACTTTACCCTGCAATGTAGACAATTGCCAATCATTGGATATGATGAGTGAGACAATACTGGTGAAATAGTGGTTGGCAAAGAAACAGGAGGATTCCAACAGCCAGAGCTGTTTGGCAGAGGCTCATCAAAGACTTCACAAAGGGGCATAGCTGCATCATCCATTGAGGTGGCCACGCATTCCATAGTTGAATGCCACATGCCAGAAACTCAAACAAGTTGATAATGGACTCTCTCACAATCTTCAACATGTTGCAGTAGCTCCCTGGCAGGCATTTGCTGCATTCAGCAAATACTCAGGTCCAGAAAATATTTTTCTTTTGAATGTTGGGTCCCTAAAGTCTTCTTAAGCTGAACTAAGGCCCAAGCTTACTCTCAGGAAGCCATTTTGTGGGCTGCCCTTTCCATTTGTGCTGAGTGAATCATTTTATATCTCATGAGCCATAGCAGGATGGATACTGATTTCTGTGCTGAAGGATAAAGAGAAAGTGGTGGTGCACCTTGAGAAGGGTTCCTTCTTCAGTCTGTGTGGCTGCAGGGAGCTATTTGAAGAAATGGCAGAGAGTAAGAGAGATGTGAAGAGTCTTTGCAGTCCTGCTCAAGTCCCTCTGCAATGCAGTCAGGTCCTTGGAACAATTCTGGCAACATTAACTGGTGGGTTAATTTTCTGGAATACCATTCTTAGGTTATTAGAAAAAAAAAGGACCTCTTTCCTGTTCCTTACTTGCTTCACAAGTACCTCCAACAAGCTGATCAGAGAATGAGCATGTGTCCCAATGGTTCACTCTCCAGTGAAAGGCAAAACTTTGAAAGATTTACTTCCCTTTTTATGGGGTGCAGGCTATCTTTAAGCTATGGCCTCCCTCTCAATCAGTGATCTACCAATAAAGAGCATGATTAGTGATGCCAGTTCTCTTATTTTATTTCAATTAAATTCAACCATGAAAATTGATTGGGTCTACTGCTGACATTAGACTTAGCGGATCCTCCGCCCAACCAATGTCATGTTCGGCCTTCGTCATCAAAGTTGACCAAGACATCAACTAGAGTTCATTGAATTAAGTTTCAGCTGCAGAATGTTTGAAGATAGCTAATAAGTCCAAATTGAGCATGAAAAGATCAGTTATGCATTGGACACACATATTGTTGGTGCAGAGGAGGTGCTTGAGGCTCTGGTATCATGAATGTTCCATGTTGGCTAGTGTGTCACTGTTCTGTTCCTAGAAGCTGGCATCTTTGGTAATAAGACTGTATTATATACAGCCATCCTGTGCGAGGTTCACCCATGTCTTATAGGCAATGTGAAAATCATTAGTGCCCATGAAATGCTTTTTCTGGCCTCCATGTGAACTTTTCCTTTCAATTAGCTCACTGTAGAAGATCTTTTTTGGCAAGCACTTATCAAACGTTCGGACAACATGTCCTGCCCATCTTATCTGAGCTCTATTCAACACAGTGTGGATGCTGGGCATGTCAGTCAGGAATGTATTGCCGTACTAGGAACCTTGTCTTGCCATTTGATCTTGTATAGTCTCCACAAGCAGATCACGTGAAAGCAGTGCAGCTTGTTTACATGCTGGAGTAAATTGTCCATGTCTCACAAGCTATAAGAGAGTGGGAAGGTCAACCACTCTGTTTACCTTCAGTTTTTTTGAGAGAGAAATTCGTCTTCATTCCCAGACACACTTTCATAGCTTGCCAAAGGCAACACTGTCCTTCGCTATTTTGGCATTGACTTGGTTGTCAGTGTGAGTTATTCTGGAGAGGATGCTGATGAGGTAGGTAAATTTCTCAACTGCTTCAAGCCTTTGACCATAGACTGTAATAGTTAGCTTCACATAATGCTTTTGTGGGACAGGTTGGTACAGGATTTCTGTCTTTTTGGTGCTGATAATAAGACCAAAGTTATTACATGCAAAAAAGAAGCAGTCCATGTTATTGCACTAAACAAGGATGCTTGGTGAATTCTACTAGCCCTAAAAATGGATGGCGCTGGAGCGTTGGGCAACACCCAGCCGTCGCATACAGTTTTTTCTGGTAAAGTGAATGATTAGAGATCTTGGGGGCCGAAACAATCTCAACCTATTCTCAAACTTTAAATGGGTAAGAAGCCCGACTCGCTGGCTTGGAGCCGGGCGTGGAATACTTATTTTTAAATCGGGCAGTTTATTAATGCTGTTAAGTTTGTTTTCATGCAACTCTTAGATATACAAACATAAAACAGGCAAAAACTAAGCTGCACCATACAAAGAATTCAAATACGTCATTCCTTGAAGAAAAGGAACATTAAAAAGAGTGGTGGGATCAATTAACTCCATGTCATTGAAATGTTCAAACCAGCCAACACATCCCAGAGGTTGTTATCGTTCCTTCGCCTTGTTAGTTGCAGACTGTGGTTATGGATCAGTACTTTTATGCAGAACAGACATACACTCATCAGTCTGACTCTAATCAAGAATGAATTCCAGATTTTAAAAACCTGAATTTCTTTTTTCTAACTTATTAGTGAATCCTTGCAGAAGAATCCAGCCCAAGGCGACTTTGACCCAGAAAAGAAATGAATTTGGCCATGAGTCTTTCCACTTTATAAGGATGTATCTATGAGCTGGCACAATAAGCAGATTCATCCTCTGACATGAATTTCACTTCGGCTCTGAGATCTCTCCCAGCTGTAGCAGACAATTAGCTAATGGAATGTCTGAAGCAGCCTCTTACACAATTGGATAAAGTCCAGAATGGCTTTCCAGAAAACTGATATCAGAGGGCAATCCCAAAGCATGTATATGATAGAATTTTCCAAAGAGCCATAGCAGGGTCTGTGGTCCATTCATTTAGGGTGTGCAGGGCAAAATCAGGTCTAAGTATTATTCCAAACTATACTTATCTAGTGTGGATATATATTGCAGGTGAATGGTTCCCAAACAAGAGCATCTCATGCATCATTATCAAATCTGGTCCCAATTCATCTTCCAATCTTCATTCAATAATATTTCAATTAATGATTTATTATAACATAGCTTGAACATTTTCTTTATTATGCAAGTTGTTCCAATGCTGTTTGTGACCTCCCACTGGCCAAGAGTTTGTATGGGCTAAGCACAAAGTGTCCTTCCAATGTAAAGCGTTCATAATCTTTCCTTTCCAAATCAGATTTGGCCCTTATTAAATCAAGTAAGTGCAAAATTGTGTTCTCACCAAGTCAGCTATAATTGAGATTCCAAAGTCAGTTATGTTTCTAATGTTGGCTATTATATATGTCAATTAGAATTATGTTGACTCATGTTAAGTAAATATTTGATCATGTTTGTTGGCACAATCATCCTCTGTATCATATATCTTATTCTGTTTGATATTTTAAAAAATAACAAATTACAGTACATTAAACATAATAAAGCAAGGGGGTAACTGGGTAGTACCACACTCATGCCCAATAACAACATGCATTTATACTGTGCCTTTTATTTTGATGATATCCCAAAGTACTTCATAGATGGGTAACCGATCACACTTAAAATGGATGCCATGTGCAAGAAGGAGCTATTAGGACCAAAAGCTTGATCAAAGAGACAAATTTTAGGGGGGGCCTTGAAAGATGAAAAGGGGATGCAGAGGCAAAGTAATCTAGGGAGGGAATCGCAGGGCATTTCTCCTAAAGCAGCTCAATGCGAGAAGAGAAATATATGAGAGGCCAATTCTAGAGAAAAGGAGAGAGTTACTTATGAACATACGAACAAGGAGCAGGAGTAGATTATTCAGCCCTTACAAGACTGCTCCACCATTTAAGAGAAAGCTCTGGCTGGTAAAAGTAGGAAAAATCTAAAGATATTCTATAAGTATATCAATGGGAAGAGGATAACCAGGGAAATAGTAGGGCCCATAAGGGACCAAGGGGGCAATCTATGGGTGGAGCCAGAGGAAATCGCTAGAGTGATGAATGAATACTTCACATTAATCTTCACCCAAGAGAATGAGGATGAAGGTATCGAACTCGGGGAGAGAGACTGCGAAGTTCTTAAGCAAATTGATATAGGGAGTGACAAGGTATTGGAGGTGTTGGCAGGCTTAAAAGTGGACAGATCTCCAGGTCCAGATGATTTGTGTCACATACTGCTGAGGGAGGCAAGGGAGGCGATTGCAGGGTCTCTGACCCAAATTTTTGATTCCTCTCTGGCCACAGGGGAGGTGCCAGAGGACTGGAGAACAGCTAATGTGGTTCCGCTATTTAAGAAGGGTTGTAGAGATAAGCCAGGGAACTACAGGCCAGTGAGTCTTACGTCAGTGGTAGGGAAACTATTGGAGAAAATTCTGAAGGAGAGAATCTATCTCCACTTGGAGAGGTAAGGTTTGATCAGGGATAGTCAGCATGGCTTTGTCAGAGGGAGGTCATGCCTAAGAAATTTGATTGAATTTTTTGAGGAAATGACCAGGTGTGTAGATTAGGGTAGTGCAGTTGGTATAGTTTATATGGATTTCAGCAAAGCCTTTGACAAGGTCCCACATGGGAGACTTATAAAGAAGGCAAATGTACATGGGATACAGGGTAATTTGATAAGGTGGATTCAAAATTGGCTTAGTTGGAGGAGACAGAGGGTGATGACAGAAGGATGCTTTAGTGACTGGAAGCCAGTGTCCAGTAGCATACCAGAGGGATCTGTGCTGGGTCCCCTATTATTTGTCATTTATATAAACGACATAGATGACTATGTGGGGGGTAGGATTAGTAAGTTTGTGGATGACACAAAGATTGGCCAGGTGGTTAACAGTGAGGTTGAGTGTCTTGGGCTACAGGAAGATATAGACAGGATGGTCAAATGGGCAGATAAGTGGCAGATGGAATTTAACCCTGAAAAGTGTGAGGTGATACACTTTGGAAGGAGTAATTTGACAAGGAAGTATTCAATGAACGGCATGACACTAGGAAGTTCTGAGGAACAAAGGGACCTTGGCGTCTGTGTCCATAGATCCCTTAAGGCAGAGGGGCATGTTAGTGGGGTGGTGAAAAAGGCATATGGGACACTTGCCTTTATCAATCGAAGCATAGATTACAAAAGTAAGGAGGTCATGTTGGAGTTGTATAGAACCTTGGTGAGGCCACAGCTGGAGTACTATGTGCAGTTCTGGTTGCCATATTATAGGAAGGGTGTGATTGTACTGGAGGGGGTGCAGAGGAGATTCATCAGGATGTTGCCTGGGATGAAACATTTAAGTTATGAAGAGAGGTTGGATAGACTTGAATTGTTTTCATTGGAGGAGAGAAGACTGAGGGGTGACCTGATCGAGGTGTACAATATTATGAGGGGGATGGACAGGGTGGATAGGGAGCAGCTGTTTCCCTTAGTTGAAGGGTCAGTCACGAGGGGACATAAGTTCAAGGTGAGGGGCAGGAGGTTTAGGGGGGATGTGAGGAAAAACTTTTTTACCCAGAGGGTGGTGATGGTCTGGAATTCGCTGCCTGGGAGGGTGGTGAAGGCGGGTTGCCTCACATCTTTTAAAAAGTACCTGGATGAGCACTTGGCACGTCATAACATTCAAGGCGATGTGCCAAGTGCTGGTAAATGGGATTAGGTAGGTAGGTCATGTGTTTCTCACGTGTTGGTGCAGACTCGATGGGCCGAAGGGCCTCTTCTGCAATGTGAGATTCTGTGGTTCTGTGATTAATAAGGTCATGGCTGATCTGATAGTAACCTGAAATCTGCATCCCACCTACCGCTAATGACCTATCACTTCCTTGCTTACCAAGAATCTATCCACCTCTGCCTTAAAAATATTCAAAGACCCTGCCTCCACCACCTTTTCAGGAAGAAAGTTCCAAAGACTCACAACCCTCTGAGAGAAAAAATTTCCCCTCATCCCTGTTTTAAATGGGTGGCCCCTTATTTTTAAACAGTGACCCCTAGTTCTAGATTCTCCCACAAGAGGAGACATCCTGTCCACATCCACCCTGTCAAGACCTCTCAGGGTCTTATATGTTTCAATCAAGTCACCTCTTACTCGTCTAAACTCCAGCGGATACAAGCCTAGGCTGTACAACCCTTCCTCATAAGACAACCCACCCATTTCAGGTGTTAGTGGTAAACCTTCTCTGAACTGCTTCCAACACATTTACATCCTTCCTTAAATAAAGTGACCAATACTGTACACAGTACTCCAAATGTGGCCTCACCAATGCCCTGTATAACTGAAGCATAACCTCCCTACTTTTGTATTCAATTCCCCTCACAATAAATGATAACATTCTATTAGCTTTCCTAATTACTTGCTGTACTTGCATACTAACCTTTTGTGATTCATGCACTAGGGCACCCAGAGCCATCTGCACCTCAGAGCATTGCAACCTCTCACCATTTAGACAATATGCTTCGCTTTTATTCTTCTTGCCAAAATGGACAATTTCACATTTTCCCACATTAAACTCCATCTGTCAGATCTTTGCCCACTCACTTAACTTATCTATATCTGTTTGTAGCCTCCTTATGTCCTCTTCACAACTTACTTTCCCACTATCTTTGTGTCAACAGCAAATTTGGCAACCATCCCTTCAATCCATTCATACAAGTCATTTATATAAATTGTAAACAGTTGAGGTCCCAGCACTGTTCCCTGAGACACGCCACTCATTACATCTTGCCAACCTGAAAAAGACCCATTTATGTCTACTCTCTACTTCCTGTTAACCAGCCAATCTTCTATCCATGCCAGTATGTTACCCCCTATACCATGAGCTTTCATTTTCTGCAATAACCTTTGATGTGGCACTTTATCAAAAGCCTTCTGGAAATCTAAGTACAGTACATCCACTGGTTCCCCTTTATCCACAGCACATGTTACTTTGTCAAATAACTCCAATAATAAACACAATTTCCCTTTCACAAAACCATGTTGACTCTGCCTGATGCCCTTGAGCTTATCCAAGTGCTCTGCTATAACTTCTTTAATAATAGTTTCTAACATTTTCCCTATAACAAGTGTTAAGCTGTTAAGGCTATAGTTTCCTGCTTTCTGTCTCCCTCCCTTTTTGAATAATGGAGTTAGATTTGCTATCTTCCACTTTAATGGGGCCTTCCCTGAATATAGGGAGTTTTGGAAAATTAAAACCAATGCATCAACTATCTCATTAGACACTTCTTTTAAGACCCTAGGATGAAGTCCATCAGGACCTGGGCTTTTGTCAGCCTCTCTACTCCCCTAATTATGCAGTTCACAAGAACACCAATCCCAGCATGGTTTGGGTGTAGACCGTCCCAACGGTACAGATCCCACTTTCCCCAGTACTGGTGCTGGTGCCCCACGAACCGGAACCCACTTCTCCCACACCAGTCTTTGAGCCACACATTCATCTCCCTAATCTAATTTGTCCTATGCCAATTTGCACATGGCTCAGGTAATAATTTAGAGAATATGACCTTTGAGGCTCTGCTTCTTCATTTGGTGCCTAGGTCCTCAAACTGACTGTGCAGAGCCTCCGTCTTTGTCCTGCCTATGTTGTTGGTACCTACAAGGACCACGACAACTGGGTCCTCCCCTTCCCACTGCAAGTTGGTGTCCAGCACCTAGCATATGTCCCGCACCCTGGCACCGGGCAGGCCGTCTGGACTTATGCTCTTTGCTGCAGAGAACAGTGTCAATCTCTCTCACTATACTGTCCCCTACTACCACTACACTCCTTTTTGCTTCCCCCACATGGATGGCTTCCTGTACCATGGTGCCATGGCCAGTTCGCTCATCCACCCTGCAGCCCCAACTCTCATCCAAACAAGCTGAAAAAACCTCAAACCTGTTGGACAATTGCAGAGGTTCACACTCCTGCCCTCTAAGTCCACTTACCTGCCTCACTCAAAGTCTTACCCTCCTGCCCCTGACCACTGACCAAATCAGAAGACCCTGTCCTGAGAGGCGTGACTGCCTGCTGAAATAAAGCATCCAGATAACTTACCCCGTCCCTGATGCATCGCAGTGTCTGTAGTTCAGCCTCCAGCTCATAAACTCTGAGCTGAAGCTGCTCAAACTTCAAACCCTTACTGCAGACGTGTTTGCTCTGGATCAAACTGGAATCCAGGAGCTCCCACATGTTGCAGCTGTGACACATCACTTATCCTGACATCTTTAATGTGTTCTAATTAACTATTTAATTATTTCATTCAATTATATATTTTACTTTTGTTTTTATATATTTTATTAACCTTACCACCAGTTGCTAGACTATTTCAAACCTTAGTAATAGAATAAACCTTAGTCACTTACCAGATACTCACAAAATAACTAGCTTCTTCCCCTGTACCTGAAGGCTGAGAAAGTTAGAAAGCAGAAAGCAAAAGAGAATCCCTTTCCCTTCCTTCCCTAACTACCTTAATTACCCAACTCCCAGCACTCTATTCTAAGTCACAGTTCTTGCCGCAAACCTTACCTAAGTCTCCTCTTTCCCCCTCTGCACTGAATTCTCCCTTGAACCAAATTCCCAAATACACTCACTCCATCTCCATCCCACTCAGGCCGAAGTCTCCACTCACTGATCATACGCCTCTTACTGAGTTGTAGGATTGGAGACAATTACAGGAATAGGAAGGGGTGATGTCTTGAAAGGATTTTAAAAAGGGAATGAAAATTTGAGGTTTTGGGGGCTGGATTTTTAATCAGGGTAGGGAACCAGAAATGGAGGTTGGTTCCAGGTCCCGACCTATGTGTTTTAGGCTCCCCAGTAGGGAACTGTCAATCACTCAGAGAACGGCAGCCCCACTGGCCGAGGTGAGAGCTGCTGTTATGAGGAGGCAGACAGCGAAAGAAAAGTGGAGGTAAGTTATTTTTAAACTTTAGGTGTCTGGCCATGACCCTGGAGCAGCAATCCTTCCAGGGGGCGGCCAACAGCCACAGCTGTGCACTGGCAGCCATCATGGATCTGGTAGGGCCAGGGAGGGAGGGGTGTGTCCCTCACGTGATCCGGCATGCCCCCTCGTGCTCTAAGCCCACCACGTGAGATGTCCCCATTGCCAACTGGAATCCCTATCGGCACAGGAACAGTGCCTTAATGGACCACTTAATTAAAAATAATTAGTCTTAGTTAACCAATGCTTGCTGCCAACAAGCAGTCGATCTGTCCCTAAGCTCCCTGCATTGAAAATGGCTCGGGCTATTGATCAAAGCGGCAAATAGGGACGGAGGCTGGTGGCACCAACATGCCTGCCTGTCCAGCTTCAGTCCAGACCCCAACTCTTTTAAAAATCCAACCCCTGGAGTAAATGTAGGTTAGTGAGGACAGTGGAGATAGATGACTAGTGCTAGATAGTACACAGCATTTGGGCAGCAAAGCTTTTAGATTAGATGATGTTTACAGAGGATTGTGAATGGTAGACCAGCCTAGAGGGCATTAGGATAGCCAAGTCTGGAGATGGGAAAGGCATAGATGACATTGTCTGTGACAGATAGGCTGAGGTAGAGGCAGAGGTAGGAAATGATATGGAGTTGGAAGTCAGTTATCTTTGTGATGGGCAGGATATGGGATCAGAGCTTAGATTGGGAATGAATAGGATGCTGAAGCTGTTCACTATCTCATTCTGCCTGATAGCATGGTCAAGCAGAGCAATGGAGCCTTTAGTAGTTTGTGACAGAGACTGAAAGCAATGAAACACAGAAATATAGAAAATAGGGGCAGGAGTAGGTCATTGGGCCCTTCGAGCCTGCTCAGCCATTCAGTATCATCATGGCTGATCCTCTATCTCAACGTCATATTCTCGCCCTCTCCCCATATCCCTGACATCTTTAGAGTCCAGAAATTTATTTCCTTCTTAAATATATTCAGTGACTTGACCTCCACAGCCCTCTATGATAGAAGATTCCACAGGTTCACCACCGTCTGAGTGAAGAAGTTTCTCCTCATCTCAGTCCTAAATGGCCTACCATTTATCCTGGGACTGTGACCCCTTGTTCTAGACCCCCCAACCAGTGGAAACATCATCCCTGCATCCAGTCTGCCCATCCCTGTCAGAATTATATATGTTTCAATGAGATCCCCTCTAATTCTTCTAAACTCCAGTGAATACAGGCTTAGTCAGCCCAATCTCTCCTCTTACGACAATCCTGCCATCCCAGGAATCAGTCTGGTGAACCTTCACTGCACTCCTTCTACGGTAAGTATATCATTTCTTAGGTACGGAGACCAAAACTGCGCACAATACTCCAGGTGTGGTGTCACCAAAGCCCAGTACAACTGCAGTAAGACATCCTTGCTCCTGTACTCAAATCCTCTTGCAATGAAGGCCAACGTATCATTTGCCTTCTTAACTGCTGGCTGCACCTGCAAGCTTGCTTTCAGTGATTGGTGTACAAGGATACCCAGGTCCCTTTGTACATCAACATTTCCCAATCTATCACCATTTAAATAATACAATGCCATTCTGTTTTCCGACCAAATTGGATAACTTCACGCTTATCCATGCTATACTGCATCTGCCATGTATTTGCGCACTCACTCAACCTGTGTATTTCGCCTTGAAGCTTCTTAACACTCTCCTCACCACTCACATTCCCACCAATTTCATGTTGTTGACACACTTGGAAATATTACATTTGGTTCCCTCATCCAAATCATTGATAAATATTGTGCATAGCTGGGGCCCAAGCACTGATCCTTGTGGTACTCTACTAATCATCATCTGGCACTCCAAAAAGGACCCATTTATTCCTACCCTCTGTTTCCTGTCTGCTAACCAATACTCAATCGATGACAATATATTACTCCCAATCCCATGTGCTTTAATTTTACACATTAACCTCTTATGTGGGACTTTATCAAAAGCTTTCTGAAAATTCAAATCTACCACCTTATCCATTCTTCCAGTTACATCCTCAAAAAGCTCCAGTAGGTTTGTCAAACATGATTTACCTTTCATAAATCCATGTTGATTTTGTCTAATCCTGTCGATATTTTCTAAGTGTCCTGATATCACAGCCTTTATAATAGACTCTAGCATTTTCCAAACAACTGATGTTAGACTAACCGGTCTGTAGTTCACTCCATTTTTAAATAGTGGGGTTACATTTGCCACCCTCCAACCTGCTGGGTCTGTTCCAGAATGTACAGAATTTTGGAAGATGACAACCAACACATCCACTATTTCCATGGCCACCTCCTTTAGTACCCAAGGTGTAGATTATCAGGCCCTGGGGATTTATCATCTTTTAGTCCCACTAATTTCTCCAGCACTATGGTTTAGTAATACTAATTTCCTTCAATTCCTCCTTCTCACTAGACCCTTGGTTCCCTAGCATTTCTAGGAAGTTATTTGTGTCTTGTTCCTTGAAAACAAAAGAACTAAAGTAATTGTTTAATTGCTGTGGCATTTCCTTGTTCCCTATTATAAATTCAGACTGTAAGAGACCTACATTTGTCTTCACCCAGCTTTTTCTTTTTACATACTTATAGAAGATTTTACAGTCCACTTTTATGTTCCTTGCAAGTTTACTCTCATACTTTATTTTTCCCCTCTTAATCAATCTCTTGACCCTCCTTTGCTGAATTCTAAACCATTCCCAATCCTCAGGCTTGCTACTTTTTCTAGCAACTTTATATGACTCCTCTTTGGATCTATCCTCAATTTCCTTAATTTTATTTTGGTTCTGTCAAAGTTGAAGTGAAGGAAATTATAGCTCATCTGAGACTGGATGCTAGACAAGTGATCTGACAGCACAGAGTTAATCGAGGGGTCAAGGGAAATAGTGAGAAGTACAGCTGAGGTTTACATGTGAAAGCTGATCCCATGCTTTCCACCATCTGAAGAGTTCCCGCTGACTCCAAGTGCCCCACAGCCATGTTACGCTCGACTGAGTGTTAACTGGCTGCAGGTTGGACTTCCACTCCTCATTCTGGAGGAAGTCCTGCCTTAGAGAACTGCTGGCCAATCTGATTGGCCGCTGCTCTCCAGTCCCTGCAGTGCCAAGAGCTGCAGTAGACTGGTGAGAGAATGCAGGAGGACTCCTGAGACACAGTCCAGGTACTGGAGGCCCAATTAAGTTTAAGCGGTCCTAGAGCAGGGAATGTAGGGAAGGCCTGGGGGAGTGCGAAGGTGGCAATCAGGGTCTTGGGAGCGAGGCCGATGGGGGGGGGGATGGTGATCCGGAGGCCAGTGGACCTTAAAGAGGGGGAGGTGCCCAAACTTCAGAAGGGGGCAGGAAAACACCCTGCACCCCCCTTCCCACCTGTGATCTAAATCTGTTCATTTTCAGGCTTCCCCCACAC
This sequence comes from Cetorhinus maximus, assembly GCF_964194155.1. NCBI lineage: Eukaryota > Metazoa > Chordata > Chondrichthyes > Lamniformes > Cetorhinidae > Cetorhinus > Cetorhinus maximus. Next base: position 81,030,579 of record NC_135887.1, on the reverse strand, counting down.
AACTTCAATCCACCCGCCAGCCTAAAAATTGAGGCTGGGCAGGAAATAGCTTTTAAGTGACCAACTATTGGATACTTAAGGGCCTCAACTGGGGCAAGGGTGGGCTTCCTGTCTGAGGCCTTGCCCACCCCAGTTTAAAATCACTGTGTGGTCGAGGCAGGCAGGAATCAGGAGGGAATCCCATCCCTTCAATTTCACGCACCCCTATGTAAAAACCCGCCAGTGGGGGAGTGCAAAATTCTGGCCCATTTCTGTGGGGGATGTCATCAAGAGGCAAGATATAGATGAAGGTACCAAAGGTAGAGCTTTGGGATACTCTAAGAGTGACAACGTCAGGGCTGGAATCCAAACAATGCGAAAGATATTCTGGCCATGATGTAGATAGGTAAGAGTGGAAAGCGAGGGCAGGGGTAGGAGATGATGTGAGCCCAAGGTGGGGAGTTGAATCCAAGCCAGCAAAAGCTCATAGTATTTTTGTTGAGAAAAGAGGTGCACAGCTCCTCCTTCTGGCTCGAGAAAAATCTGACTTTATAATCATTTTGTGGCCCTATTTTTCAACTGCATTCAGTAAACGTCTCAAGATCTGTACAATGAGTTTGCACCTGAATTTTGCATCAGAGTCCTGCAACCACCAGATGATCCCAGTCTTGCATAGTAAAGCAGACCTGTGCTTGTTTCAGGCTGGCCTTAGGCAGAGGTGCTCTGCCTGATTTTTAACTCCTGGCTGCCTGTTTCTCAGGTGCAAAATGGACAACCATGAGCTGAGCTTGTCCTTCTAAATGCAATTAACTTGGGCAGTGTAAATCACATTGAAAGTGGGTGCAGGCTCACACTTTAAAACCGACCATAATGTATCACAAAAATCGCAGTCTTACAAAGAGGCCATAAGGTGGCTAGTATGGAAATTTGAAAAATGCAGTGCAGTTGGATGTGCTCCTCTCAGATCAGGATTTTTTAATGTATTTGTTCACGGGATGTGGGTGTTACTGGCTAGGCCAGCATTTATTGCCCATCCCCAGCTGCCCTTCAGAAGGTGGTGGTGAGCTGCCTTCTTGAACTGCAGTCCATGTGGTGTAGGTATACCCACAGTGCTGAAAGGAAGGGAGTTCCAGAGTTTTGATCCAGGGACAGTGAAGGAACGGTGATATATTTCCAAGTCAGGGTGATGAGTGACTTGGAGGGGAACCTCCACTTGGTGGTGTTCCAATTTGTCTTGCCCTTGTCCTTCCAGATGGTAGCAGCCGTAGGTATGGAAGGTGTTGTCTAAGGAGGCTTGGTGAGTTCCTGGAGTGCATCTTGTAGATGGTACACACTGCTGCCACTGTGGTGGAGGGAGTGAATGTTTGTGAATGTGGTGCCAATCAAGCGGGTTGCCTTGTCCTGATGATGTCAAGCTTCTTGAGTATTGTGGGAGTTGTACTCATCCAGGCAAATGGAGAGTATTCCATCACACTTCTGACTTCTGCCTTGTAGATGGTGGACAGGATATGGGAAGTCAGGAGGTGGTATACTCACTGCAGCAGAACCATTACCAGCCTCTGACCTGCTCTTGTAGCCACAGTATTTATATGGCTAGTCCAGTTCAGTGTCTGGTCAATGGTAACCCCCAGGGTGTTGATAGTGGGGGATTCAGTGATGGTAATGTCATTGAACATCAAGGGGCAATGGCTAGATCTCTTGTTGAAAATGGGCATTGCCTGGCACTTGTGTGGCGCGAATGTTACTTGCCACTTGTCAGCCCAAACCTGGATATTATCCAGGTCTTGCTGCATTTGGACATGGACTGCTTCAGCATCTGAGGAGTTGTGAATGCTGCTGAATATTGTGCAATCATCAGCGAACATCCCCTTCTGGCCTTATGATGGAGAGAAGATCATTGATGAAGCAGCTGAAGATGATTGGGTTGGGACACTACCTGGTCTGGCCTACATGTGACTCCAGACCCATAGCAATGTGGTTGACTCTTACATACCCTCTGAAATGGCCTAGCAAGCCACTCAGATGTAACAAACTGCTACAAAGTCACAAAAAAGGACTGAAGCCGGATCGACCGCCTAGGCAACGGAAACAACAACAGCAATCACAGCCCTGTCGACACTGCAAAGGCCTCCTTACTAACATCTGGAAGCTAGTGCCAAAATTGGGACAGCTGCCTCACAGACTAGTCAAGCAACAGCCCCACATAGTCATCCTCACGGAATCATACCTTACAGATAATGTCCCAGACACCACCATCACCATCACCATCAGATGTGGCGGCATAGTGGTATACGACCAGGAGGGAGTTGCCCTGGGAGTCCTCAACGTCAACTCCAGACCCTATGAAGTCTCATGGCATCAGGTCAAACATGGGCAAGGAAACCACCCACCGACGAGCACGTACCACCCTCTCTCAGCTGATGAATCAGTGCTCCTCCATGTTGAACACCACATGGAGGAAGCACTAAGAGTGGCAAGGGTGCAGAATGTACTCTGGATGGGAGACTTCAATGTCCATCACCAAGAGTGGCTCGGTAGCACCACTATTGACTGAGCTGGCTGAGTCCTAAAGGACATGGCTGCTAGACTGGGTCTGCGGCAGGTGGTGAGGGAACCCACAAGAGGGAAAAACATACTTGACCTCATCCTCACCAACTTGCCTGCCACAGATGCATCTGTCCATGACAGTATTGGTAGGAGTGGAGACAAAGTCCCACCTTCACATTGAAGATACCCTGCACCTTGTTCTGTGGCACTACCACCGCGCTAAATGGGATAGATTTAGAACAGATCTAGCAACTTAAAGTTGGACATCCATGAGGGGCCATGGGCCATCAGCAGCAGCAGAATTGTACTCAAACACAATCTATAACCTCATGGCCCGACATATCCCCCACTCTACCATTACCATCAAGCCAGGGGATCAACCCTGGTTCAATGAAGAGTGCAGGAGGGCATGCCAGGAGCAGAACCAGGTATACCTTAAAATGAGGTGCCAAAGTGGTGAAGCTATAACACGGGACTACTTGTGTGCCAAACAGCATAAGCAACAAGTGATAGACAGGGTGAAGCGATCCCACAACCAACGGATCAGCTGTAAGCTCTGAGGTCCTGTCACTTTCAGTTGTGAATGATGGTGGACAATTAAACAACTCACTGGAGCAGGAGACTCCACAAGTAACCCCATCCTCAATGATAGGGGAGCCCAGCACATCAGTGCAAAAGGTAAGGCTGAAGCATTTGCTATAATCTTCAGCCAGAAGTGCCAAGTGGATGATCCATCTCGGCATCCCCCGGACATCCCCAGCATCACAGATGCCAGTCTTCAATCAATTCGATTCACTCCACCTGATATCAAGAAATGGCTGAAGGCGCTGGATACTGCAAAGGTTATGGGCCCTGACAATATTCCAGCAATAGTACTGAAGACTTGTGCTCCAGAACATGCCACGTCCCTAGCCAAGCTGTTCCAGTATAGCTACAACACTGGCATCTACCCAGCTATGTGGAAAATTGCCCAGGTATGTCCTGTACACAAAAAGCAGGATAAATCCAACCCAGACAATTACCACCCCATCGGTCTACTCTCAATCGTCAGTAAAGTAATGGAAGCGGTCATCAACAGTGCTATCAAGCGGCACTTGCTTAGCAATAACCTGGTCGCTGACGCCCAGTTTGGGTTCCGCCAGGGCCACTGGGCTCCTGACCTCATTACAGCCTTGTTCAAACATGGACAAAAGAGCTGAACTCCAGAGTGAGGTGAGAGTGACTGCCCTAGACATCAAGGCAGCATTTGACAGAGAGTGGCAGCAAGGAGCCCAAACAAAGCTGGAGTCAATGGGAATCAGGGGGCAAACTCTCCACTGGTTGGAGCACAAAGGAAGATGGTTGTGGTTGTTGGAGGTCAGTGATCCCAGCTTCAGGACATCACTGCAGGAGTTCCTCAGGGTCCTCAGCCCAACCATCTTCAGTTGCTTCATCAATGACCTTCCTTCCATCATAAGGTCAGAAGTGGGGATGTTCGCTGATGATTGCACGATGTTCAGCACCATTTGCAACTCCTCAGATACTGAAGCAGTCCACATCCAAATGCAGCAAGACCTGAACAATATCCAGGATAGGGCTGACAAGTGGCAAGTAACATTCCCACCACTCAAGTGTCAGGCAATGACCATCTCCAACGAGAGAGAATCCAACCATTGCCGCTTGATGTTCAATTGCAGTACCATCACTGAATCCCACACTATCAACATCCTGGGGGTTACTATTGACTAGAAACTGAACTGGACTAGCCATATAAATACTGTGGCTACAAGAGCAGGTAAGATGCGATGAGTAACCCACCTCCTGACCCCCCAAACCTGTCCACCATCTACAGGGCATAAATCAGGAGTGTGATGGAATACTCCCCACTTGCCAGAATGAATGCAGCTTCTACAACACTAAAGAAGCTTGACACAGTCCAGGACAAAGCAGTCCACTTGATTGGCACCACATCCACAAACATTCACTCACTCCACCACCAACACAGTAGCAGCAGTGTGTACCATTTACAAGGCACACTGCAGGAATTCACTGAGGCTCCTTCAGCACCACCTTCCAAACCCACGACCACTATCATCTAGAAGGATAAAGGCAGCGGATAGATGGGAACACCACCACCTGGAAGTTCCCCTCCAAGTCACTCACCATCCTGACTTGGAAATATATCGCCTTTACTTCACTGTCGCTAGGTCAAAATCTTGGATCTCCCTTCCTAACAGATTGTTGGTGTACCTACACCACATGGACTGCAGCGGTTCAAGAAAGCAGCTCACCACCACCTTCTCAAGGGCAATTAGGGATGGGCAGTAAATGCTGGTCTAGTCTGTGATACCCACATCCTGTGAACAAATATATTAAAAAATCCTGATCTGATTTGAGGCTTAGCCAGCAAAGCCCACATCCCATGAACAAATTTTTTTTTTTAATTGTCAGGGCCCATAGCCTTTGCAGTATCCAGTGCCTTCAGCCATTTCTTGATATCACATGGAGTAAATCGAATTGGCTGAAGACTGCCATCTGTGAAGCTGGGGTCCTCCGGATAAGGCCATCATGGATCATCCACTCAGCACTGGCTGAAGGTTCTTCCAAATGATTCAGCCTTATCTTTTGCACTGGTGTGCTTGGCTCCCCCATCATTGAAGACGGGGATATTTGTGGAGCCTCCTCCTCCAGTGAGTTGTTTAATTGTCCACCATCATTCACGACTGAATGTGGAAGGACTACAAGAGCTTAGATCTGATCCGATGGTCGTGGAATCGCTTAGATCTATGTGTTGCTTGCTGCTTATGCGGTTTGGCACACAAGTAGTCCTGTGCTGTAGCTTAACCAGGTTGACACCTCATTTTTAGGTATGCCTGGTGCTGCTCCTGGCATGCCATCCTACACTCTCCATTGAACCAGGGTTGATCCCCCGGCTTGGTGGGAAGGGTAGAGTGGGGAATATGCTGGGCCATGAGGTCACAGATTTTGGTGAGTACAATTCTGCAGCTGCTGCTGGCCCACGGCACCTCATGGATGCCTAATTTGAGTTGCCTGATCTGTTCGAAATCTATCTCATTTAGCACAGTTGTAGTGCCACAGAACACAATGGATGGTATCCTCAATGTGAAGACGGGACTTCGTCTCCACAAGGACTGTGCAGTGGTCACTCCTACCAATACTGTCATGGACAGATGCATCTGCGGCAGGCAGGTTGTTGAGGATGAGGTCAGTATATTTTTCCTTCTTGTTGGTTCCCTCACCACCTGCCACAGAGTTAGTCTAGCAGCTATGTCATTTAGGAGTCCTTGAGTCAGAAGCAAATCCTTTCCTAGGTTCCTGAACCTTTGATGCTGGCACTAGATGCTAAAAGTTAATAAGTGTACCATTCTTTGCTATTCTTTCTTAACTTGATCAGCACAAACTTAATCAAAATTAAAAGTGTAAATAAATGAAAGGTATTGCACCTGGTTCATGTTTATCAGACCTCAAAATGACACATTTACGCAATTGAGAAATGTCACACTTTGCCAGACAGGTAAAATGTTGCACATATAAAGTAACATTTGCCCCTGATTGGCTGAAACATCATGCACATTGCAAAAGAATGTAGCAGTCAGTTGATCTCATATTCTCAGTGATCAGGCATTGGTGAAATGATTTGTGTGGCTGAATAGAAACATTGCTTCAATGCCTAGTTGACTCGTGACAGAGAGTAAGAGAGGAAAAGTAAGTGAGAAAGGAAGTGAGAGACAGAATGAAAAGAGTGACAGTTAAAAAGAGAGAAGGGAAGAATGAAAAAAAGAGTAAGAGAGAGATGTACTTGTGTGCTAAAGAATAACAAAGGAGCTGGCAAGTCCAATACAAAAAAGTCAGGCACCCAGTTTCAAAATAGCAAAATGCAAGTGCCTGCTTCTATCTCACCACTGTGACAAACACACACTTGAGATCTATATGTTTGTGTGTGAGACCACAATGGCCAGCTGAAGTGTCACCCCTACAGTTGGCCATTGCTGTTCACATGGAGAAAATAGATTTGCTTTTTTCCAAGTCCTGACCAGTCCTCCAGTCTTCCATCTCCTCTCCTAACTGGAGCTCAGGGGATTCTCTGGTCAATAATTAAAAGTGGGGCTGGAAATTGGGGTGTGGTGGGGGTGGGAGAGTAAGGACATTCTGCAAAGTTTAATTTGAAGCTTATGACCAATGGTATTCATTGGCAGACTGCAGAACCCTTTCCCTGGAAATAGGGTGGGTTGTCCGAACACATAACAAAATTGTCCTCGTGCTTTTTTTTTTGAATAAAGACACAGGTTTCAGACCTTGAAAGTATGTACATAAGCTCAAAGACCTCAAGTTCAGATCATAGTTGGGCCAAATTGAAAAACTGCATTGAAATAGTTGCATCAAACTTCAGTCTACCACATGATTCCTGAGGTGATAAGCATTTTAACTCACATGTTGCTCAAACCACTTAATTGATGGGCAGAGCAGCATTTCACAGCAATTAAGCACTTCTTAAACCGATAGTATTGGCAATGCATATACTAATAGTCACTTTCAAGTTTAAGGATAAAACTCCTGATACTTCAAAAGGCCATATGAAGTACTGAGCCATACTGCATTTGGTGTGATTTAAACCAGTTAACAGAGCAATATAAACAATTCACAATGCCTGACAACCAGAACATATGAGACTCCAGAAAATTGCACAGAATTCTTCTCAGCATTATAGAGTATAAAGAAATCCTAAAATATTCACATATTTGAAATAAATGCCCTGTGCGATAAAAATAAATGTGTTGATTTTGCAAGAAAGGCAGAATAAAAGAAACTCTTATATTTACATGCCTTTGATGAGACATTTGAGGCTCTAATCATAAGTCCATGTGTTTTAATACATAAGGGTGTGATAGGGTGGAAGGTGGGAGACATAAAATGACAAAAGAGATGATGTTGATGCAAGGTTAAAGTTGATGCTAAAGGGACAAGTAAATAAATAAACAATATGCCTAGAGGAATGGCAGCAGCAGAACCATTACCAGCATCTGCTGGTTATGATCTGAGATTGTTGAAATCAAGGTTTGAGTCCAGGTGGCTGCTAAGTGCCTAATCAAAAGATGAGGTATTGTTCCACTGGGCTTCATTGTAACAGTGGGGGAGGCCGAGGACAGAGAGGTCAGAATGGGAGTGGGGCAGGGCCACCAGAACCTCGGGTTACCCTTATGGACTGAGTGATCACACAATTTAAGTTTGGTATTCCCCAATATAGAGAATGTTGTATCATGATCAGCAAATACAGTTGGATTGAAGGAAGTATAAGTAAATTGCTGTTTCACCTTGGGGCCCTGAAAGGTGAGAAGGAAGAAGGTAAAAAGGCTGGTGTTACATCTCCTGCACTTGCTTGAGAAGGTGGTATGGTAATGGAAGCGGAAGAGAAGGTGAGCAGGGTATCTCATGGGAGCAGTCCCTTCAGAATGCTAAAAAGGGAAGGGAAGAGAAAATGTGTGCAGTAGAGGCATCATGCCGCAGGTGGTGGAAATAGTGAAATATGTTCGACTGAACGTGGAGGCTTGATGGGTGGAAGGTGAGAACAAGGGGCTCTGGGAGGGAGGGGAAGGGGTGAGGACAGAAGTTCAGGAAATGGATGGAATGGTCGTGGGCCCTGCAATTTGATATTTTTGCACAACAGTTTAACAATCATTTTTAAATCTCAACACAGCAAGCTGCTTCCTCAAGCTGGAGAGAATACACGTTGTGGTCTTGTAATTGAATTTCACGATTTGCCCGGTGACCTTGTAGCATCCCACACTTTGAGAACTTTTAATATCATGTCATCCAACCAAAATTATAACTTTTTGGCACTGCTGAAGTAGAACATTCATAAACTTTACAACAGAGGTTTTCTCTTATGGAAGTTATTTGGACGGTTGAGAAAACTGAGCAGGGCCATTGTACAAACAATTCACTTCACAATCTACAGCCACATACTGAAACAGCTGGATCTGTAAGGAAATCACTATAGTCTGAGATAGACTTTTGCTCGATCACAGGAGATGATATTCCATTTTAACCCTGACCCACAGCCAAACTTCATCTCCCTTCATAAAATGGTTATAAAAATGAATAGTTTAGCCATGAACAAGACTCACTACAAAATGTTCTGAACTGCTTCAGGGTTATGTGAAAACCTCAGATACAATGGTTTTTCCTCTTGCCTTAACTGTAGCGGGTTCGGGGGGGCGGGGTCTGATAGGGGGATAACATCACTACTCTCTCCTGTAGCAAATTCCATGTCAAATCCAGCATTGTGGCCAACTTGAGCTACACAGCTTTATAGAACCATCCTCAGATGTCAGCCTTCTAAATAAAAATCAACATTGACGTATTCCTTGGAAATAATATCCACCACGACCTCACCCACTATTGCAATTATGTTCCTTTTGGGATAATGAACAAAAATGGTGAATCTCAAAATTAGGGATGCATGAGCTGGCCAAGGTTCTGACCTCCTGTTCAGCTTGGTTTGATTCTCTTCTGTTTGACTAAGCTTCTTGACTGAACTTTGTCATCTATTTCCTGGCAAAGAATCCAGCTTTAAAGGGCAACTAGCCATTGCAGCCAAGAGCAGAAAGCACTACGCAATTGTATACACGTATCATGGTGATATTTTAGTGGCAGTATTATGCAAAGTCTCATGGTCATAGCATCATGACTATTGCAGAAAAATATGAGAAGCCCTGGCAAACCTATCACAAGAAGATACACGTCCATGAGCAACTTTTGAAAGAAAACCCATGTAAAGATGGGGTCAGTGGAGAGAACTTTTTCATCCTGTCCAAAGATAAGAATCAAGAAAAAGGAGGGCCAACAAAACTCCAAGGAGAAGGCGGGTTGGACTGATGAAACCGTGTATCACCGGAATGATGACTAGCAAAGTGAAAGTGCCAGTGGATGAGGTGGATGCTGGGTGAGGGTTGGATGGCATGCTGTTTGGCACTCCAGGCTACAGCAATTTATTGTGCTGGCAGGAGGTGGCAGCCAGAGTAAATGTTGCACACCAACTCCAAAACCGGGAACCTATGCAGAAGAAAATGACACACCTTAAGGAGGCTGCCAAGAAAGGTAACAACTCACAGGAGTGTTATCAAATGAAATTTGACACCAGTCCAAATAAAGTGATATTAGGACAGGTGAACAGATACTTGATCAAGAAGTAGGAATTGAGGAGCATCTTAAAAACAGAGACAGAGGTAGAGTGGCAAAAATGTCTAGAGAGGAAATTCCAGAGCTTGGAGCAGCTGCCAATGGTGAAGTGATGAAAATTGGAAATGCGCAAGAGGCCAGAAATAACTGAACACCACCCCTGGGTAGATGGCACAAGTATGCATACCACAACATGTTACTGATTAGCCTGTTGTAGACTCGCCACTGGTCCATGCCAAGCCTTTGTACGTTATAGATCTTTCATGGCTTATTATGCATGGGCATATTTCAGCACAGGGCCCTATAACCTACAACAGTCACATGCGTATCTTCAAAGATTTTCACATTTAAAGTCATTTGAACCAGTTAGATGAGACATCATCATGATATTGGTACACTGAGACGGCCCCATCAATGCCACTAATTAGTTTTATATTGCCACAGTGCTGATAACTGGGATTAAACAGTTGAATTATGAAGTTTGAGAAGAGAACACTGCAAGTGGATATTATTGTGTTTTTCAAGACACTTCAATGTATCAAAACTTTGAACTCTAAGAAACTATTTAATATGATCCTGAGAATGAAAATAATGGAACATAGGTTGCAGCTCCAAAGAGGTATAGTGAATGGACAGATAAGATGCTACACATTGAGTGATACATATTTCACGTAAACTGTCCAGGGAAGCAATTTGAGATTGACACCATCAGTAATTTTCTGAGTGAGTTGCATTGGCATTTGGGTTACAGCATCAATTGAGTGATAAAGTTAGTGAATGGTGTGTTCTGGTTTTCAACTTTGGGTTCAACCAGATGGGCAAAAAATATTGCTTTTCCAGTCCTGTCGATACCTATCCTCTAGTGGTAATAGGCAGTCATATTAAGTTGTTGCTGTTCAACAGGAAGGAGGATGAAACTGGTGGACATGTGACTAAAGCATTAACTACTTATTTAACTGCCATTGACAGTTACAACTTCATGGGCAGAATGCCATAATCAATTGGCTGTGGGGTGATGCCAGGTGTAAAGATTTGATTGTGCCTAGGAATAGGAATATAGAGGGTTGGTCATGCACCTTTTACTGTGGTCCTGCACAGCATGTAGTATTCATCCTGTCTGCTTATTATCAAGAGTCAGGCATGTGGCCAACATTACCCACACCATTCATTGACTGCACGGTTGTGTTGGGGGCTGGATATTGGGCATCTCTGATGTCAACCAAAGGCAGCCAGCATCACTTAAAGAGAAGATGCGCACTGGCTACAGACAACAGAGAAAACTTGTAAGGAGAGAAATGGTTGCAAGACCTGCAGATCAAGTCCAAAGATTCCTGGATGTTGTGTTGGAGGTCCTGATATTGGCAGTGGACTTGAGGAGGGAGATCTTCTCTCTTCCACGGAGCAGAATACCCTCCAGGTAACAACACACTGACAATGAGAAGAAGTTATGGAAGAGGTCAATACTGGGAATTTAGCTCCAAGGACATAGCTTGCAAGAAATTCAAGGAACTCACCATAATCGCCAAGAATACTACACTTATCCTATCTGCGCACTGCACCACTTCCAGTGTCACTACCTGGAATATTTCCCATGTCCTCGAAGCTCAATACCAAACATTGACCTATGAGGGAAGAAAGGGAGGAGAAGCAAAGCCAGAGGTCCTGTAATCAAGAAGGAACTGGAAAGTGGGGGAAAGGGGGCATATGGCAGATGTCAGTTTGATAATACAAGGAAGAATCAGGTTATACATAAAACGTACAGAGGAGAGGCGAATAAAGAAAATGATGGTGAAGAGCCACTACAAGAACAAATTGGTGGCCAACATAGAAGAAAATCCAAAAGTCTTCCATAGGCATATAAACAGTAAAAAGGTTGGCAGAGGAAGGTTGGGGGCAGATTAGCGTCCAAAATGGAATTCTATTAGTGAAGGCAGAACGCATGGTTGAGGCATCAAGTGAATACTTCATATCAGAGTTTACCAAAGAAGATGGCTTTGTCAAAACTATGATAAACATGGAGGTAGTTGGGATACTGGATCAGATAAAAATGATAAAGAAGTCCTAGAGTCACCCAATTGGGTTGGGTGCATCCTAGATTGCTGAGAGAAACAAATGTAGAAATTGCGAAGTTGCTGGCCACACTGTTCCAATCTTGCCCAGATCTCAGAGAATTGCAAATGTTACACCATTGTTCAAAAAAGGGGAGAAGGATTGTCCTGGCAATTACAGGCCAGTCAGTGTGACATTGGTGATGGGGAAGCTTTTAGAAACAATAACCTGGGAGAAAATTAACAACCACTTAGACAATCATGGATTAATAAAAGAGAACCAGTACGGGTTTAAGGGCAAATTATATTTCACTGACATGATTGAGGTTTTGGATTAGATAACAGTGAAGGTGGATGAGGGCAGATCAATCGATGTTGCGAACATGGACTTGCAAAAGGCCTTTGATAAACTACGACATATTAGATTTTTTAGAAAAATTGAAAACTATTGGACAAAATGGGCAGTAAAGGAAGGATACAAAATTGGCTATGGAATAGAAACCAGAGAGTTGTGGTGAATGGATAATTGTCAGACTGCAGGAGATATACAGTGGTGATCCCCAGGGTTCAGTATCTCTTTCAGAGTTAAAACAATAAACTAAATTAACACAATAAGGGATAAATCAGGCACAGCCCCTAAGTCAGGTCAGCTGTAAAACCAAGGACAAAGTTTAAAGGAACCTTACAAACATTAAACCAAAATGTGATTAAAGGGGTTCCCCAGGGTTCAGTACTAGGACTACAGCCAAACTGGGTACAATGAGACTTGTAGGTACATGGCATAACTTTGAAATTTACAGATGACATGAATCTTGAAAGTGTAGTAAACAGTAAGAAAGATAGTCATAGATTTTCAAGAGGACATGGACAGCTGATGGAATGGGTATGAAGAATGAGAGGAAACAATAAAGCCAAATGGCACAATTTTAAAGGGGTCGATTGCACACAAACCTTTGAAGATAGCAGAGCAAGTTAACAAAGTATATGGGATTCTGGGGTTTATAAATAGAGGCAAAGAGTACAAAAGCCAGGAAATTATGCTAAACCTAAATACATCATTAGCTAGGCCCCACCTGGAGAATTGTGTCCAATTCTGGGCACCACACTTTATGAAGGACGTGAAGGCTTTGGAGAGGGTACAGAAGAATGGCTTTAGGGATAAGGGATTACAATTATGTGGATAGGCTGGAGAAGCTGGGGTTTTTTCCTTAGAGCAGAGAAGGCTAAGAGGTGATTAAATTGAGGTATTTAAAATAATGAAGGGTTTAGGTAGATCAAATTAAAGACAAACTATTTCCCATGGTTGAAAGGTCAATAATCATCAGGTGCAGTGGGCAAATAGCAAAAGAACTAGTGCATGGTGAAATTAGGAAAACATTTTAGCCAACAAGTGCTTAGCATTTGGAATGCAGTACCTGATAGGGTGGAGGATACAAAATCAATCGTGACCTTCAAAAGGAAATTGGATAAATACTTGAAGTAGGAGAAATTGCAGGCATATTGATGGAGAGCAAGGGAATTGTTCTTCGAAAGAGCTGGTGCAGACTCAATGGGCCAAATTGCCTCCTTCTGTGTTGCACTATTCTATGGGATGGGTTTTATAAAGATATGGATTACTCACACACCTGACCTAAAATCAATCGGCAGCTTGCCAACCAGAAACCTGGCTGCTGGGAGAGAGTAATGGCTACTGCTGTGACTACAAGCAATGCCCGGAGAAGAAGAGATGTTTCCCAAACTTGAGATAAGTCCAGGGATTTTGGGTGGGCCCGGCTGGGAGACGCCAGCGAGTGGGAGGGGGGTGGGTGGGGGTCATGTTAGATAGGCCAGGGGTGGGGGGAGTTGAACGGATAGGGAGCAGATACAATCTTGGATGGGGGTGCCCCAATGGGCATAGGGACTCCCCCAACGGAGGTACCCCCTGCCCATTTCCTGCCCAAGAGCAGCCATGCTGTCAAAGCTGCCGTGCTATTTGCCTAAGTTCCCTCACAGAACAAAACATTGAGGCAGAGGCTGGTTGAGGCCCCAATAGACCTAAGGGTGGGCAGGCTGCCTGCCCCCTTACCCGGCCCCTGTAATATGGAGGGCAGGTCTGGGGTGGGTGTGAAGGCAAAGGGCTGGCCATTCCCTTTACTTTGTAAGCTCTCCCCTCCCCTCTTCAAATACACCAGCAGGGGGCCATAAAATTCAGCCCTGTGATTCAATCACCACACAAAACTATCATGAACAAAGTCCCTTCTTTCTTGCAGTAGGAGGTTGCCTGCCAGCACATCTTCTAACCCTTTGAAGAAAGAATGCTTGCTATTGTGGGCTGGGGCATATTCAGGAAACTATGAAGAACATGCCACATAGGGGTTCTTCAAAACCTATCCTGTTTTTTTTCCCCTCATTGCTTCTCTCTCACCCTTGTCATGAGGCTATCCCCTTTATTTCTGAAAATATAATTTTAAGGAGAAATTGTTCAGTGAGAGAACAAGTTCAGCCAGACGGAGGAGAGTAGTGGTGGATGGGGATTGTTCAGGCCTCTGTTCGAGGAAGAAGCGGAGAGCCTTAGACCATCTCGGTGGGGTATGGAGGTGTAGAGGGATTGGACGTCCATGGTGAAGAGGAGGCAGTTGGGGCCAGGGACCTGGAAATTGTTGATACAATGTAGGATATCAGAGGAATCATGGATGTAAGTGGGAAGGGACTGGACAAGGGGAGAGAGAATGGAGTCAAGATAGCAAGAAATGAGTTCCATGGGGCAGGAACAGGCTGACATGATCGGTCTGCCGGGGCAGTCCTGTTTGTGGATTTTGGGTAGGAGGTAGAAGCGGGCCGTCTGAGGTTGGGCGACTATCAGATTGGAAGCTGTGGAAGGAAGATCTCCAGAGAAGATGAGGTCAGTGACAGTCCTGGAAACAATGGCTTGATGTTCAGTGATGGGGTCATGGTCCAGGGGGAGGTAGGAGGAAGTATCTGCGAGTTGACGCTCAGCCTCTGCGAGGTAGAGGTCAAAGCGCCAGACAACAACAGCACCACCCTTGTCAGCAGGTTTGATGACAATGTCAGGGTTGGACCTGAGAGAACGGAGTGCAGCAAGTTCAGAGAGAGACAGGTTAGAGTGGGTGAGAGGAGCAGAGAAATTGAGTCGACTGATGTCACGCCGACAGTTCTCAATGAAAAGATCAAGAGAAGTTAAGAATCCATAGGGAGGGGTCCAGGTGGAGGAAAAATATTGGAGTTGGGTAAAAAGATCTGTTGAACGTGGAGGGGACTCCTGCCCAAAGAAGTGAGCGTGGAGACGAAGGTGGCGGAAGAAGATTTCAGCATCGTGCTGAGCCCGAAATTCATTGAGATGAGGGTGTATGGGTATGAAACTGAGTACTGAACGTTCAGCATCAGAGAGGGGAAGGTCAGGGGTTATGGTGAATACACAACCGGGGCTGGGATTGGAAGACAGGATGGGGACAGAGGGACGGGCAGGGGTGGAGGGTCCTGGATGGGCGTTGGTGTCACTGAGTTGTTGGAGCTTGCGTTCCTTTGCACCTGAAAGAAAGAGACAAAGTTTCTTGTTGAGGCGTCGGATGAGATGAAGAATAAAATGAAAGCGGGGGCCCGGGCAGCTTAGAAATAGGGTGCGTTGGTGCTGCTGGAGGGAGAGGTCGAGTGTCTTCATATGGTGGCTCATGGCACTGAGTGTGGTTCTCAGGATGCGACGAGGAGCTTTGTATATCCCAGAGATACCTATAATCCTGGGTGGGTTCAAAACATGAGGGACGGAACTTCAGTTGAAATCCACGTGGGGTAAGTCGGAGACGGAGACAGTTACTGAGGGAAATATGGCTGTGAAAGCGGATTTTAGTAAACATCTTGTCAAGCACCAGGAGAGAAATGGAAAGCAATGAAGGTGAACAAGGCAAAAGAGAGATACGAAAATCCTGACGGAGAGAAGATCAATACTTCTTCAAGGTAGGCATTCCTTGAAGAGAAGTGGCAGTCAATTAAACACTAAGATAAAAGCAAAAAACTGAGGATACTGGAAATCCAAAACAAAAACAAAAATAAAAATACCTGGAAAAACTCAGCAGGTCTGACAGCATCTGCAGAGACGAATACAGTTAACGTTTCGAGTCCGTATGACTCTTCAACAGAACTAATGAAAAATAGAAGAGAGGTGAAATATAAGCTGGTTTAAGGGGGGGTGGGACAGGTAGAGCTGGATAGAGGGCCAGTGATAGGTGGAGATTACCAAAAGATGCCACAGGCAAAAGGACAAAGAGGTGTTGACGTCAGGTGGTGATATTAGCTAAGGAATGTGCTAATCGGTGACATTAAGGGTAGAAAGCAGGACGAGCAAGGTACTGATAGCCCTAGTGGGGGTGGGGTGGGGGGAAGGGATCGAAATAGGCTAAAAGGTAGAGATAAAACAATGGATGGAAATACATTTAAAAATAATGGAAATAGGTGGGAAAAGAAAAATCTATATAAATTATTGGAAAAAAGGGGGATCGGAAAGGGGGTGGGGATGGAGGAGTGGGTTCATGATCTAAAATTGTTGAACTCAATATTCAATCCGGAAGGCTATAAAGTGCCTAGTCGGAAGATGAAGTGCTGTTCCTCCAGTTTGTGTTGAGCTTCACTGGAACATTGCAGCAGGCCAAGGACGGACATGTGGGCATGAGAGCAGGGTGGAGTGTTGAAATGGCAAGCGACAGGGAGACACGTAACCATATCTTCTTTTGCCTTTTTTGTTATTGGACTCTAGCCCCACCCCCCTTATTTCTGAAACGTGTGTGTGTGTGTGTGTGTGCGTCTGAATGACTGCATGAGGGCCTAAGGCTTCACTTCACATTTATTATTTACCTCTGGTTTAGTGGTTAATAAATTTGCTTTCTTTGACTCAAGAAGACTTTGCAGGGTCGACAGGGCTGAGTTTGCCATTGTCGTTTCCGGTGCCTAGGTTGATGCCAGGTGGTCTGTCCTGTTTCATTCCTTTTTTGTAACTTTGTAGCGGTTTTGATATAATATGTTTAGCATGTAGCTCATCAGGCACTAAGACATAAAAAAAATTGAAAAAGAGCACTCTAATAAGCTTGGTAAATAAGGACCCTTATCTAAACAAATTTTTCATTGCTTTAAATAGTCTAGAAGGTGCTCTGGATACCTATGGCAGTAGAATATGGCACGTGACACACTTCTGCATCAAAATGGTTCCTGCTCACCACATTGGAGGCTTACGCATCTGTTTGGTGCCTAAAAAAATGGGCACAGCACAATCAAATTTCTCAGCCACAGTCCTATGGCCTAATTTCTATGGTCACTGTCAAGTTGGTTCACTTGGGCCTGCAGTTATGATTAGTAGTCCGATTCTGGTGCCCATGTCTCTCACTGGCACCCTTGTCTCTCACTGGCACCCTCTCCTTGCCTTTGTTCATCTTGGACTATGAAGCAGTGTACTTGTAGTCTCTCAAAGCCAAGCTCCATCACTAATTTCAACTTTATTTGTTGGCCCCATGGAACTCCTCACTTAGAGTTTGTTGTTCTCTGAGCCCCAATTCAAGTTTGCATTATAAAAGCTCCCTTTTCAAGCCCACTATACTTTTTTTGATCCCTTGCTGTCCTGCCCATACCTTGCGAATGCAGTTGACAGGTAGGTGGGCTATTTAGATTCCATATGTACAGGCTGCTGGATGTAGTGTAGTAAGTTCTCAAATGGATTATATTTTTCTTTGGTTTACAAGCTGAAAGTAGCATTAATAGTAATGCACTTTACACTTTATTTTCCCCCAGGAGTCTGACGGATACAGCTAAATTATATATCATTGGAAAGCCTTTATAAAGCATTTTGATAGCGTAGATAGGGAGAACTCCTTCCATTGGCAGGACAGTCAGTAACTAAAGGGTACATATTTAAGATAATTGGCAAGAGAAGCAAGGACAAAGATGAGTTTTTTTTTACGTAGTCAAGACCTGAAATACACTGCCTGTGAGGTTGGTGGAATCGGATTCAATAGTCGTTTTGAAATTAGAATAGCATAAGTACTTGAAAAGTAAACAGGGCTATGGAGAAAGAGCAGGGAAATGGGAATAATTAGATTGCTCCTTCAGAAACCTGGCACTCGCACGATGGGCCAAATGGCCTCCTTCTGTGTTGTATGATTTTATGATTTTTCATTAATGAAGAAGTCTTGAAATTTGACCAAGTATTTATAAAGTAAATAATTTATAAAGCTTCCAGCTCTCTTGTAGCTAGACGGCACTAAAATTAGCTCCTCAAATGGACCTCAAAGCAAATAACTGATTTCCCCAGCTATGCTATCATGGTTTTGCCTTTTATGTACTAAAGCTGACTTACAAGTTGCACAATTTTGGAGAATCTGCAAGTTCCAGAACTCGTGCACCTGAAATGTTTAAATAACTCTCCGAAAAGCTGAAAGTCTCGTTGTTCCTGGGTGACCTCATTGTAACATCGCTGTAGATGAACTTTCAAATCAAATAAGAGGAGACTACACTCATTAAATATTTACATTCTCAGAAAAATTTCAGAAATATTTGTCTAATTTAACCATTTGAATTGAGAGAAGCATCACTACACTGAATAGGAATGGTTAAAGGGTACAAGATTCATAGGGAATGATAGCTTTAAGAAAATAAAAAGAAACTATTGTAATTGGTTTTATAGAATCAAATAACAAGAATTTGAATTTTGTTATAAAACATGCAGTTCAAAGGGAAAATCCATAAATTCAGCACCAGTGTTCCGTGATTTACCAAGATGAAGTTTACAAGTTCCCTATCATCAACAACTGCCACTTGCATTTAAATAGCTCCTTTAATGGAATAAAACTTCACAGCAGCATTATCAAAGTAATGCTGACACTGGACCACATAAAGAGATATTAGGTCAGGTGGTCAAAATGCATGTTAAAGCTTGTTTTAAGGAATGCCTTAAAATAGGAGAGAGAGGCAGAGGTGGGTTGAGGGAGAATTCCAGCTTAGAGCCCAGGAAGCTGAAGTACAGCCGCCAGTATGTTATCAAGAAGTCCAAATCTTCATGAGGCACGACCCAAGATCCCGTCTCCTCATCATTTTATTCGACAATGCAAAGGCATTCAACAAAGGCAGCCAGAGCCAGTAACCATAAATAAAGGTGAAGATGTGTTTGGTTTTAAAGCTAGAGACTGTTTAGAAAATCACAATAACATAACCTCACATTTGATTTCTCTCTAGCCCTGCAGTCTTTTGTGCGGAAGCAGTGCAATGCACGAAAATTGGAAGTTTAAATCAAGTTTTTTTTTCTTACTTTCTTTTTCTGCAGTGTGCCCAAGACACGGGATATTAGAATAGAATTAAATTCAAAGTGAAAACCCTCTTACTCTGCACCACCAAAATGATTCAGTTCTAAATTCAAGCACATGCTCCCTCCAGCACCAGGGTGACATTTTTTGATTCTCATGCTAGCTGTTCTGTGTTAATTTAGTGCTGCATTAAGGGCAGTTTTGTGCTGTGCGCTCAAGCCCATGTGCACCTAGGCTGAAGCTGTCTGAGCACATAGACCAGGGAGACTTTCACCCATGAATCTGGGCTGAATTTAAACTCAGGATTTGATAGTAACAGAACTGTGTCTTACTCCATTGTACCACCCAATCACCCTAGCAACATTCATTTAATAAACAGTGTGCTTTTCAAATACCTAATTCACAGCACCTTTTATCTTTTTAACTTTTATCACCTTTTCCATTAAATAAGAACTAATTTTAATGAGCTCACTTTTCACTTACTGAGAAAGATAATTAATTGCATTGGAGAGGTTTTAAATGGCTGTTTGTCACTCAGCATTAATGATGAAATGCTTGTAATTGGGAAAACTGGAAATCTCAACTAAAGTTTACTTCCAGGCCACTTATTATAACTTTATGCCTACCGATTAAAGAATATCATGAGTTCCCTGCCTGCTAATGGCTTCACCACATGCTGTTTGAAGAGTTTTATTGGATTTAAGGCTCAAGCATAGGAACACAAGAAGGTAACTAAGTCAATCTATCTCACTCTGTCATATGGGGCAGAGTTTTCTGCCTGCCGGGCGGGTGGGCCCGACCCAATCTCCGGCGGATGGGGAGCCAATCCCCGCCAAAGAAGCGGGCCCCGCCGCCATTTTATGTGGGCGGGCCAATTAAGGCCCGCCCAGCGTGACGTCCGCCAGGAAGCGCTATGCGCTTCCTGTGCAGGCGAGGGGTTCCCCAAAAGCGAGAGTGCGCTTTTTCTCGCATGCACACGAAAGAGCGCACATCTCCCTGAGGCTAAGTGCTGCCTCAGGGAGATCTCTGACAATTCTAAAAACATTAAAAATAGAGGGAAAAAAATGCTTAACATGTCCCCCTACATGAGATGGGACATGTTCATAATTTACACTAAAACTTTATTAAACTTTTTAAATCCCTACATGAAACCTCATCCCGCCGGTGGATGAGGTTTCATGTTTTTTCTATTCCCCGCCAGGGCTCCTGGCCTGCCCGCCAACCTTAAGGTTGGACGGGCAGGTCCTTTAACTGATTTAATGATCCTGTCAATGGCCTCAATTGGCCATTGACAGGTCAGCGGGCTCACAGCTGATTTTGCTGCGGGCCTGCCTTCCTGAAGATTTAAATGGGGCGGGATGATGGCGGGGGTTCCGCCCGATGTCATCCCGTGTCATTTTACGTGTTGGTGAGCGGGCCCCGCCCCCTGCTTGCCGACGGCAAAATTCAGCCCATGGGAATTGTTTCAGCACTTGTGCTCAGAATTCCTCATCTTTTTCTTATCTCACTCCTGTGTGCCTCCATAACCTCATTAATTAGGAATTGATCTAATTGGCGTTTGAATGTGAACTGGATCACTGTGCTAGGTATTGACCTATTTTGTGAGGGAACAGCAAGCAATTGCAATGAGAAATGTATTGAATCATCACACAAAACAAAAGGAGACAAAAAGAGATAACCAGTATGATTCAGCTATCTTGTTGCCATGTCTTATGTTTTGCACTTGCCTTCAGCACTTGAGACAGCTTGAAGGGTAGTTAATTTTTTTGAACCTCAACGGATGTGGACAATGAAGTTTCATTTCAGTAATATAAGGAAGGGGGACAGTGCTTGCAAGGAAGAATACAAACTATTGTGCTGAGCTGCTATTTTCCTATTCTACTAGCAGATCACCTTTGGTATTGCTCACAACAAGAGTCAGAGGGCCAGCCAAAGTCTGGTATCTTAAGTATGACTGCTAAACCGTGCAGGAGATAGAATGGTGCTTAATGGAAGTTCTTGCTATGCACAAAACTTTTAAGATATAATAGATTTTACATTTTCACCTCTACTAATATGTTAAAAGGCTTTCATTTTTACATACCTTTTCCAAAACTGTCCTTCCCATTGTGACCTTAAAATCTGCTTTCTCAAAACTTGATATATCCATCTAATTACCTCTTGCTCCATCATACTACAGTTACATGTCTTGTATTACCCCGTACTCAGGACATGCTTCTCTGTGCCAGCCTTTCAATATATCCCTCCTTCACCACAATATCATCTGTTTTTCCTTAATCCAATTAATATTTATCATCCACTAAATTAGTCCATGGAACTTTCTTTCAAGCGAAATTCTTGATTTTAAAAAAAATTATATTTAACAATATTTGAGGAATCCTTGTTTGCCATATTACTTGTTAGCACTACACAGATTGTTATCAGCACATCAATACATTGTTCCTCCCTTATTTTCTTTAAACAATCTAACTTTTTACCAAATAATCTGTATGTAAGAACATTTTATCCCTGTTCGGTTTCATAGTATGTTTATAACCTCGTTAAAAGGTATTAAAAAGAGGAAACCAGTTACAAAGTATTTACACATATCACCCAGAGGAATTCATATCCCATTATCTGTGGTGTACAGCAGTTAAATCCTCATATTTTGAACACACAAAAATCACTATATTTCTCTGCACATATGACATTTGATGTATCTGGCATATTGTTGTTTAACGTCTCTTACTTGAAAGCTTAGAAAAGCTTGATAAGTCTTCCCTAAAAGTCTAATAGTAGTCATAGTAATTCAGCGACATCAATAGTTTTACAAGCAAGAAAAAGCTTCCCCATTAACAGACAAAAACTTCTCTGCCATACAGCTGCCCTTCTGTTATAGATTCCTTTGTTTCTAAAATTAATTGTTAAACTCTTACTCACTTTCAAAGCCTCCTTTTGTCAACTAATTCATTTTCCATACGTGGAATCTTTTTTGAAGAAATGCCCTTCTGAGATTCACCTTCTCCCCCTCAGCACAGATAATTAACTCTGCTTCTAGAACAGCAACGTCTGGAGCAGTGCAACATTTGCTCACACAGTATAGTGCAGTGTGCGTCCCACTATACTGCAACCTCTGGAAAGGCTCTTTGGAAGACTATTAGAATTACTGGGAGGGAGCTGCCCAGCCTTGAAGACATTTTTTTGCACAGCCAATTGCTGCGTACCTTTCACATAAAGCAAAACCAAACCCTGAACTTCGGTTGCATTCCCTGTCTCTTGGGGAATAAGGAAAAGAGAAAGGGCTATAGGAAATGATTGGTAAATCATATTGCCTAAACCACCTCCATATATAAATGAACAGAACTTATCTGCTGCTGTTAAACTAGCAGGTATAGTGAACAATGAAGGGAGCAGAAAATTGTTAAAGAGTACACAAATGGGTAAAGGAAGCGGGGAGAATGATAGCAGACGTAGTGTAAACTTTGAAAGCAGAAATAGCTGATGTGAAGACAGAGTAAACAGGGAAGCACTAAAAGGAGGTGGGGCCACAATTTTTCCAACGAAGAGCAAGAAATGATGAGTCCCTTCAAAAGGCCAGATCCTATGGGCTTCAGCAAGGTCCCAGAAGCAACAGACTCTTGCAAACAGCCACTAGCAATAGGTCCAACAAAGAGCCAGGGGTGATGGTTTCCAGCTAATGGCAATGGGCTCCAGCAACAAGCTGAGGTTGTTAGGCTTCTTTGCTGCAAGTTTCTGTGGCTCTACAAAGAAAATAGTTTTGTGGTCCAAGGGCAGAAGTCATTATGTGCCCACTCACTAGTGAAAAAAGTGATCAAAACAGACATTAAGGTACTTAACTTCATCACTATAGAATGTAAATGCAAGGAAGTAGTACTGGTTTGACCCAATTTTGAAATATTGTGCTCATGGAAAGGTTCTTGCCTCTGATTGGGCATGTAGTGAGAAAAGCTGATCCATTTAAAATTATTACTAAGACAGTGAGTAGTTCATCCAGAAGGAAAAATAAGTTGAAACAGGTTGAAGACTGCAACTACATCTTACCAGCCTCGGCTGGGAATAACTGGCATGCACCAGGAGCAATGAAAACAACCGGGAAATCCAATTGAAAATCAGTTGGCACCTGATTTTGTCAGCCAATTTTGCCTGTGATTGGTTGTGATTTACTGGGAACAGTTGACTTGTGAATTGGGGACTGACTGGCTGAAGTCAAGATGATGTTCCCCATTCTCGGGTGTCAGTTATCAGACTGTATGGTCTCCATTCCTGTGTGCTGTCAGACTGTACACGCACTGTGAATCAGGGATTGGACAGAGTTTGTATACCCTTGCCCATTTTGCCAGCTATAGTTGTGTACTAGTTATCAGGTTATAGTCAGTGGAATCCCTGAAATGCTTCTCTCAGCACCTGAAGAGTGAAGTGTGATGACTGTGAGATGCAGCAGGCAGCCCAGGAGTGCTGATTGTAGTCAGTTCTTTCACCCTGGCAGCACCTGGCGCCACTAATTGGCGCCAAACTTGCCTCTGGCCTAGCTGGGGAATCTGCTCTTTAAAAATGCAGTTGGGACCCAGAAATGATCTAGGCATCGTGTTCTCAACACCCATTCTTTGCTTGAGTCTAGACAGCAGATGTCAACCTATTATTTGACTGAAAAGTGTTACAGATAAATATAATGCACCCCTCCCCATGTTCAGTGTAGATATATTCAAAACTAGGAGGAGTTTTGATAAAGTAAATAAGGAGAATCTGGCAGGAGGGTCCAGAGTAACCAGAGGACACTGATTGAAGGTAATTGGCAAAAGGGCCAGCGGGGAGATGAGAAGAATTTATGATGTGAACAAGGTCAAAGGCCTCCTCCAAAACAGCATGAATCCAACATTGAGGAAACTAGAAAATAAGTGAGGCAGAGCTGGAGGAGTTGTTATGCAATTGTTATGATAGTAACTTTCAAAAGGGAATTGGATAAATGCTTATGAGGGAGAAATTTGCAGGGTTATGGTAAAGGACAGAGGCTGGGACTGATTGGATAGCTCTTCCAAAGAGTCAGCACAGGCACAATGGGTCAATGGATCGAATGGCCTCCTTCTGTGATGTAACATTCTAGGAAATTCTCTTTCTATTGAGGGTCACTGGTCAAGGGTGAGAACCTAATTGGCTGTTTTTTATTTCCTCTCAGCAAAGGAATGCTGTGGGTATTTGCAGCACCCGTACTACCATGTAAACTGATGCCTGCTAATGCAGTACAGACTGATGACTAGACCTGGACCTTCTGTTCTGTATGGTTGAATTACACATTAACTTTACCAACTGAGACACCAGGGGGACAATAATGATCATTGGAAAATCAAAAATATCATTTTCATGACCAGAATGAAATGATTGAGATTTTTTACTCTTAATCTTGTAGCATGCAACTAGAATGTCTTTTTCTTTTTAACTTATACATGCAGGATTTTCTTTTGCTATATACCCAAGGAATGTTCATTTTCCTGGGTACAATGCAAAGAGTAATGGCCTGGAGAGCTGTGATACCTTTGCACTGCTCTAAGATTTCTGGGTCTCCAAAGATGGCAACACCCCCAACTTCAGCTCATTTAGTTCCCTGGTTTCCTTAACATTAGGTTCACACTGTTTTGGAGGATGGCCCAAAATTAAGCCCAGGGCCTTGTTTACAATGGAGGATCTGAGAAGAATTCTATGCTTCCTGTGGACCTGCGTGAGGGAAGTCTGGCCTATTATGATCAGCTCATCTTGAGAATGCAGTTGTGTTCAGGTCATGTCTAGTGATGTGCAATTGGTCTGACTAGAGCGAAAGGAAAACTGGTTCCATAAATGTCACATTGTGAACTTCCTTAAACTGTTAACAAGTGTCTGGTGATGAAAATGTCAATTTATATATAATAAATTATAACTGCTGAGATTCACTTTATTTTTGAATAAACCTTCTCTCCTCTTCTTTGTTTAGACAAATAGGAGTAGCATATTTGACTGCAACTAGCACTGCTCTAGCAACCCAGTTGGATTGAATCTATACACAAAGGTACATTGGAGAACTCCTGTCTGTAGAGATTTCCCTGAAGTTTTGAGCACTTGGAGTTTTCCTTCTCTTCCTCCCACTCATGCTGCACCCAGCATAGAAATAGGAATTTCTCCAATGCACTGCAGGTTGTGGGGTATTGTTGTGGATTGTAATTCCTCCTGGGATCCTTCACATTGAGTCTAATTACTCTCAGAAAGGGACACAGATGGAAAAGGGAGAATTGAATGATGATTCATCTTGATTTGCTATAGTACTCCTCCCAGCATTTGGTTCTACAGCAAGATTAACAGAAACCTACAAAGAAAATTAACTAATTAAAATTACGTTTAATATTTGTTTTGCCTTTTAAATTTACTCCCTTTTCCTTGCAGCACACTGCTCCACTAGACCAAGCGGACTGTGCAGCTAACTTGCTCCCAAGTCGTTTATTTGCTCATAAATTGATTTATCTTTCTGCGCCTCTTTTCCATTGGCTCAGATGGACATTTAAGATCACATGATACTGTTTGAGAAAGAGCAGAGAATGGCCAGTGCCCCTCCCTCAGGCAACACCCGCCAAATTTATTTCTCATTGAATTTTGCTAGCAAACGAGCTGCCCACTTGTCTATATAAAGTGACAATGCTGGAATGGTAAAGGTAAAGGTGCAGGCAGAAGCCGTAGCATCCTTTAAGAAAAATAGCATAAGCATCTCGAGGAGTAAAAGTTATAGGATTATGGAGCGAGCACAAGGACTATTTTTGGATTGCTCATTAAAAAGCTGACACAGAGCTGCCATCCTTTAGTGCTGCAGACTTCTATGATTGAATTTTGGGCACCTCACCATATATTTGCCTTTATGAACGTCCAGAAATGATTTCAAAGAACTAAGTAAAGTGGTTAAGTTATTTTGAGAGCTTGGCTAAACCTGTGTTATATTCCTAGAAATATTCCTTAGTATTTCTGTCAACATTAAGCTTAATGCCAATGGCAAATGTGAGAGAGTAGCCTGCCAGTCACAGGAGTATATGGTCTGGCATTCACTTACCACCCACCATTTCCTGGCCCTCTCAAAATTGTTGTGAGTTGCATCTGTGTGAAAGCACCATTGAGCTGAAATTGCATGAGGACAATCAACCCTGCAGACTGATATTTAACAGTGAAGAACCACATATTGCAGCAGCCACGAATCACTCATTTGATGCTTTCAGCCCTCTCATACAAAGAAGCCTGGTCAGTAAAGGGTACAATGAGGAAGCTGGAGTCACTCAAAGGTTGGTTCAAATTATCTGTCCAAATTGTATGTTTTTGCACACATCCTTTATTTAACTTGCACTAGAGGAGGACAAGCAAGAGCAGGGAAGGCCTGCCCATAGTGTCAAATGGCATACCGTCAAGTCCCACTGGTGTGTTAAACATGCCAGGCACAGTTAGCTAGTAAGAACAATAAAAATATGCCCAAAAATGTTGAGGTTTAGGTGAGAGGCACCTCCATCAGAAGGAGATCCAGACAATAAGTAACATCCACATGTTTGGCCATGGTCAATATGGCCCTGCTTCTTCATACATCAGGGTCCTTCTAGACCAGAAAAGCAGATGTTTATAGTTTCATCCCACTTGCTGTTCACAGATTTATCAAGGAAATCACAGGTGCATTAGTGAAGAGTGTCAACAAGGTTCACCACTGACTAAGAGCACAAAGTGAGAAGGCAACTAAATTTTATACCTGCTGTCTCTTGTGTACAAAAAAATCATCAACTTTTCCCATATTCCCTGTGTGAAACATTGCCTTTATGACCTGAAAGGGACCTTTTTGATTCAATTTGCATTGAGCACCAACATGGAATCATGCAGGTCAAAGCCAACTTCCCCAGAGATTCAAACAATGCTTGCAGATTTTGGTAAAATTCAGACTTGCATTATTTTACGAGGCTATACAATTATCATAATGAATGCAACCTCCTGGCCCAGATTGAACCTGTTGCTCTTAAAGGCACCACTTTAAACTTAAAGATAAGCTTCTGCTAAAGGATAAATGACTGCATATGAATGAAAGAATCATATAGCATAGAAAGAGGCCACTCAGCCAATTGTCCCTTTGCCGTTTCTTTGACCAGCGATTCAATTAGGACAACACTTTCATTCTTTCCTCATAGCATTGCAAATTTTTCCTTTTTAAGTCGAAAATCATTGAAAATATTAATACTGTTCCAATGGCTGAATGTCTCTTACACTTGTGGACATGATATAAGAAAACTATTGCAACCCCTCTCCCAAATCTAACTTCCATCCTCTCTCCATTACAGCACTTGTTGCCTTTCTCTAACTTAATGATACTACTACGATGACTATTGTTACTATTGTCCTTCTCCCAACTGTTAATTGTATATCAATTGTGCTTAATTATATGCAGGGGAAGGGCATTAATTGTGTTTTCACTTGAGCAAATATAAAGAGATACTTACTGAAACTGTGGTGTGATTGAGTTAGGAGGTATATGCTTGTGATGTTTCACTCTGTAAATAAACATAAGACTGAGTAAAGATTGGTTCTGGTATCGCCCCCTCACCAACTGGCTTTCTGGAATAGAACACCAACATCCGCATTGTTTCTTAATGTAGATGTATCACATAGTTTACTACTCTAATTCATTCTTTCTCAATCGCCAAACTAAGGAACATTATATTTCTCAGTTCTTTTCTTCCTACTACATAACCAAGCTTCAGAAGCTACTTAATTATTGCCTCATCTTGTACTTTTTTCCAATTTTCATGATGGGTTTTGGTAGTTCATCTTGGTTTCTCATTAGTTATGATTACAATGAGAAAAATATGGCTTTCTTACTAAAATAAGTCTTACATTGGGTCAAATATTTGCAATTTAAAAAATTGTGTTGGAGAAGAGTTTAGTGGCTTTCAAATATTTTACAATGTTTGCTGGCATCTTAAACCTCATAGCAAGGAGTTAAAATCTTCTCCCAGATGTTTTCTACCTAGAAGCAATGCTGGAGATGCTACCAAAACAGTCCATAAAGAAATAGAACTTGCATATGGCAGAGCTCAAGCTTAGCAGTTACATTGGAAATCATTCAATTTTGAATAGGTTCTGAAGGGAATTGAATTGATGGAGCAATGGCTCTCCAAGCAAGTTATGTTTTGGGGTGGGGATCACAGAAAGAAAGAATGGATAAACATATTGTATGCCAACCATGTAGACAACATGGGATCCTGGAGTTTTGGGATGGAAGATAAGTTTACCTAGGATGGATGCATAATTTTGTTGTATTTTTCCATTTATTTGTACACGGATGCACATGTGCTTGCTATAAAAATGGTGGCATAATCATTGTAATGTTTCCATAATTAGTGTGTGGGCCAAAACTAGAGGGAATTAGATTTAAAATAATAAGTTTCAAGCAAGGCTAGAGACTGAACAAAACATTTTTTTTCATAAAGTTAGCAGAAATGTGGAACTCAGCCCCAACAAAAAGAAAGTTGAGTTTTAAGGAGATGTAAGATTGGGAATGGGATTTATGGTAATAAAGATAAATGACTTGCAACGCCAAATAGCTCATAGCTTAGGACACAATTGGTGGAACTGTCCCAGAATTGCACTAAGTGCGGTAGTGGGCAGGTAAAATAATGTTTTATCCATTGGTTGGGATGGCGGGTTTTCACACCGTATTGTCCCAAACCTGCCACATTACTTATGCATTCCTGGGACAAAAGCCGTTTTCATGGCAGGCGGGCTCCGATTCACCTGCCACACCATCATCTCACCACTTCATCATGCCAGGCACCAAATTTAAAGTACAGCCGCGCTCAGTTCTTCCAGCCCAGGACCGCAGCAAAAAGACATGGCCCCGAAAGGGAAGAAGACTGCAGCCCTCCAGCGCCTTTTGGACGCCATGAAGATCTGCTGTGATGTCCTCTACTCCCACTCTGGCCATAGGAGGGGCAGCTATATTACCACTCTGGTTTGGTAGGCGATGGCTGTGGTGTTCAGTGCCAATGGTGCAGAGAAGAGGTTGGCCATCCAATGCCAATAGAGGATGAACGACTCATCCATGCAGCCAGAACATGGCAACCATCTCATCACTCTAAACTCATACACTCAAGCCCATCCATATTCACTGGCACCTCACTCACTGCCAGCTAAAGGGACATCACCACCCATTCTCATACACACACCCTCGCATGTCCATCTGGCCTCATCTCCTCTGGAGCCTGGCTCGTCAGCCCTCACCATCTTGAGGCCATTTGCGCAGATCAACATGTGCCCCACATGCACCCTGGGATACTCTCCTTCCCCAGTACAGTCCTTGTCCTGCAGCCTCTTCCCTTGCCTGAGGCCACTTCTCCCCCTTCCCTCAGCTAGACCTTGCCCTGCAGCCATTGAAAAGCCACCCACATATAGGTGATCTGGTAGGAAGAGACCTACCCGTGAGCCCCACTAAAAGTGATGTGGTGCTGTCTGTGAAGCTGGCACTGATGACTGCGAGTGCTGACCGAAGCAAGGTAGGCAAACAAACCTCGAAGTCCTGTGTAAAGTGTAGCCCGTTAAGTGCATATCTTATATATGCTGTTGTGAAACACGTCGGTGTATTTTTCCGCTGACGTGGGCGGACGATCCAGCAGGGGCGGGGGGGATGATTCCGACGAGCTGGCCTTATAATGATATGCTGACGTATTACAATGAGGTTCCTGATGTCTGATGGCGGGGAACGCGGGCCACCATTGGTGGGTTGAGAGGATGATCACAAGCTGGTTTCACGTCGTGAAACCGATTTTTGGCCTTCTCGCCATATTGCCCGTTGACCTCACCGAACACGCCTGACGCCAGTGGACACGGAAAATCCCAGCCAATGGTTCCTGTGCTGTGAGCAGTGGGGATGTTGTCTATATGGTGGCAGACAAAGATTAAAATAATGGAAAATGAAACTAGATAAAAATCGCTAGCCTTTTGGGAATCAGGACATCCTTATGGAGAGCTTTACTTCCAGATCTTAACATGGATAGGGTTTCATTATAAGGTCAATTATACACAGTCTTGGGAAGGCTCAAGTTTCAAAGGGCTGAATCATAGATAGAATCATCCAATTCGCCCTACCCCCCTGCTCTTTCCCCATAGCTCTGCAATTGTTTTCCTTTCAATAATTCCATTCTATGTATTTACCTAAATATTCTAAGAAACAGTAAACATGGGGATTGATTTTTTTGTCTGCAGCGCTTGGTGGTAATCTGGTGGAGAGCATTGTTTGCACTTTATAGAACCCACCTGCTTTTCATCTGTTAAATCTACCCCATGGTATTAAAAATGCATGTAAAACATGAGCATGCTTATCATATTAGAAGAAGCACTTTGAACAACTACAAATGCGTTGGCCTCAAAATGTATTTTGGATTCCTCCATTCTGTATCTCTGGCAGAGACCCAACCGCAGCAATTCCTTGTGAGGGGCAGAACATCTACCTGCTCTTTGTAAGACAAATGTTGGCCAGAGGACAACTCCAGGGACAGGGACTCCCCAAGTCACAAGTTCACACCCCTGGGCTTCAATCGGGGCCCAAGGCAATAGAGGTGATTGCTGTGCCAAGTGAGCAGAGGGAAACCAGCTTCCACAAATCCAAACATGAGCTAGGCTGATGGAGACCAGCTCTTGTCCATAGTCAGAGCCTGGACAAAACCCCTCTCTCCTCGGGCAGACACTCACTAGAATTTCCAGCAGTCAGGTGTCAGAGATACACCCAAAGGTGCACTCATTCCAAAATGGCCCACGCTAATGAGTTGCCTGTACACTGACTCTGCAAACTCCAGCAAGGTCAGCAGTAGTGTGGTGGTGGGGGGGAACTATCAAATACAATCCAGATATAAGAACCAAGATCAGGACACAAGGAATGTCAGGGCATGAAGGTTTTCATTTTATATAAAAAATTACACAGATAGCTTGAAGTAGCTACTCACCAAAAAAATATAGGGCGGAATCTTACTGCCTTAGTTTTGCATCAACGGTCAGGATCATTTCCGTTCGTGACCCCGCTGGTTTTTGAAGGCCATCCACCTGTCCACTCTGACCAGAGGTGCCAAGAGGCCGCCTCCAGGAGCCCCGTCCAATTAAGGATGGTGGGAGGGCT
Source organism: Cetorhinus maximus (assembly GCF_964194155.1). Taxonomy (NCBI): domain Eukaryota; kingdom Metazoa; phylum Chordata; class Chondrichthyes; order Lamniformes; family Cetorhinidae; genus Cetorhinus; species Cetorhinus maximus. The sequence continues at coordinate 80,999,398 of NC_135887.1, read as the reverse complement.
GTGCAGGCAGGTAGGTCACACAAAGTACCTGAGGCTCTGAGCGGCAAGCTGTCCCATCGGGAGAGGTGGGTGCTGCCATTGTACATGTGGGACTATGAAAGGTGCCTCAAGATGGAGGCACCCTCTGAAGACTTTTGCATTTTTTTTAAAAAACGGCCAGAGTTGATAGGTCATCATTGTGGAAGGAGAGCCCCTTCATGGAATGACCTGTGGCTGCAGATGTGGCCCTTGGCATCCACAGCACAGGGGTTGGAAGCCTCGATGGCCCCTGGCCTGATGCCACTTCTAGCCATCTGCCATGCTTCAGCCTCACTGGGAGGCCTGTCCTGATCTGGTAACACCCCAACAGCATAAACAGTTTGCCCCTAAGTGGGCACTTAATTGCTGCCGATTACCTACCCAGCACTGCCAGACACTGCTGGTATCACCCCCAAGATTGCTTGGAGAAAGGAACGCGTGAGGGAGGGTCTCCGACACAAGGTTTTCTAAAACACCTCCCGCCTCCAAAACTGCCACCACGCAGCTGGAAAGATTCCAACCTTAGGAGGGTGAATTCATCAAACCCACAGCAAGAAGCTGCACTTGAAGGGAGCAAAGGCTGGAGACAGACCCGACAATATCTTCACTGATTCTCCAACTTACTCTCCCTTTGAACAGGATTAGCTGCTGGGAGTGTGGATCAGTGTATTTACCCATGAAGTATTCACGACTATAGAAATAGGGAGATTTGTATTCAAATCCCTTCATAATGTCACCTCTCCCTATTCCTGTAGCCTTCTCCACGCCTACCTCCCCAAATCTCTCCCATCCTCCAATCTTGGCCTCTCGCCCATCCTTGATTTTAATCACTCCATCATTGGTGGCTGTTCCTCCAGCTACCTAAGTCCTAAGCTCTGAAATTCCCTCCCTAAATCTCTCTGCCTCTCAACCTCTCTCTCTCCTCCTTTAAAACACCCCTTAAAATGTATCTCTTTCCTGCTCTAATATCTCTTTATGTGACCTGGTACCAATTTTTTATCTCTAACATTCCTATGGAGCATTTTGGGATGTTTTACTCCATTAAAGGCGCTGTCTAAATGAAAATTGTCCTTGTTAATAGGCATTAGAGGAAGCCGTTCAGAGGAAGCCAACATTTTGACCATCTTCAATCCTATGGGCAGATCATTTTCATCGTCCTCAGTTGAAATACTCCCTGTGGCCAAATTTCGCACTGACACTCAGCTGCCATGGTTTGCACAGCTGAAATACGGACAGGAAGATGTGGCACTTCTTTAACTACACCCATCAGAAGGAAGGGAGAAAAAGAACTCTAGGTCAGGTATAGTTAGAAATTCAAAAGAGCACCTAAGGCTGTAATGCAAAGGCAAAATACTGTGGATGCTGGAAACCTGAAATATCAACAGAGCATGTTAGAAATATTCAGCTGATCAGGCAACATTTGCCGAGGGAAACAGAGTTAAAATTTCAGATCATGGATCTTTCATCAGATGCCGATGTTGACCTGAAACATTGGGAAGGATTTTTCCATTTAAGAGGAAGTCCCAATACCAGGGTCGATTTAGGGTGACACACGGGAGGGTGGAAGGGCGTCCTGAAGGATTTTCCTGTTTGCAGCTAATTAACGGCCAGTGGGCAAAAAAGCCAGCCACAGTGGTGGGCATGTTCCTGCTTGGCAAAGAAAGACGCCATGTTTAAAGGTAGTCAGCAGCCTACAGGCTGCTAACATAGAGGGGTACTGTACAAGGGAAACTGAGCAGAACTGGCTGGAATCAGATAAAGGGTGGCTCCAAGGTTTAGTGAATCCTCCCTAAAGGTGAGTCTACAGGCAGCATGGGACTAGAGAAAGGTGCTTTTCCCAGTGGACATGAGGAGGTGAAGGCCTCACAAAGAAGACATGGCTGGAGATGATCAAGGAAGTCAGCAGCCACAGGTGGTTCCTCAAGCGTGCATGCAGTACTAGAAGCATTTCACTGACTTGGTACAGTCCAGAAAGGTGAGTGACATTCATAATAACAAGCTTGTGGCCTTGAATACCCGCAATAGTAACCATGTGATAAGGAGTGAGGTGGCAACATGCATCAAGAATGACCAGGGACCAGCATTCAGTGAGATGCAAAGTACAGGAGGCCATGATCTGTCAGTGTTGATCATTACATTGCCAAGACTGGGGCATGAGCGACACTGTGTATCTACGTGGTTGCAGGAGAAGTGCCCACAATGCCAGGGAGCTGAGAAGAACTGGAGGTAGTGTGGTGTTCATAGACATAGTGGCCAGAATTTTACACCATGGGGTTAATTGCTCGCTTAATTGTCGGCGGGCACGCTTCCAACTTCTGCGGCATCCACCAACCGAAAAATCACACAAGTACATTCACGCGATATTTCGGTCAGAGAGCATGCGCAAAAGTCAGAAGCGCACCCACCAACAATTAAGCGGACAATTAAGCCCATTAAGGAGGCAACTGTCTACAATATTTCGTGGCCTGTCTAACCTTAGGGTTGGTGGATGGGTGAATCAGCCAGGCAGCCTTTACATTTTTCATCAAACCTCATCCAAAGGCAGGATGAAATTTCCATATAAAATAAATATCTGGGGGCAGCACTTTTAAGAGGTATCCTTTCAGGTGCTTGATTGTGATTCATGGGCACATTTTTGCAGCTTTTTACAGCTTTATTTCATTATTTGCAGGTTTGCAGCTCCCTGAGGCAGCTGTCTACATTCAGGGAGCTCTCTCGCAATGCTCACCCACACCCACGGTGATGTCGTCGCCCGCCCTCTTCCCACCCCACCCCGGCAGCGCTGAGCTTTTCAGCACGCATTTCACGCTGGCTGGCTGTTAATTGGCCATCTGGTGTGAAATCGCAGTCGGGGGCCAATCACGGTCGGGGGTCTGTTTCCTGGCCGCTCCGGGGCCAGCCAATCACGTGCACCCAACCACCGAAAAATTCTAGCTGATGCTGATTACAATGGAAATAGGAAGTAGGGTAGCCTGGCATTGAGGGAGAGGTGCATCTGAAGCCTGTGGAGAGTGAGTAACACGATGTAAGCAGGCATTAAACCTTCTGACAAATGCTAACTATGGTTCCCCTGTGGGCTTTGGTGAACAGTGGAAACTCCAGATGAAGACAGGCAGCAGGAGTTGGTTGAAAATGCAGCTCGTTAACATCACTCATCTCTCCCGCAGGTCCAGTAGCAGATGAGGGTATGTTGATAGCTCTGGGAACGCATGAGACCTCAGAGAAGATCTGCTATCTAAGGAGACAGCATCACGGCAGTATTGCGCACCCTCCACCAGCACAGATACTCTCATGATGGTGGGCATTGGTACACAGTTAAAGTTGGTGGCATCAGCTAGTAAGCACATCACAGACGTTTAAAAACAGGAAATGGAGGCAGTGACAGCTATCGCCACTCAGATACTCTCATGATGGTGGGCATTGGTACACAGTTAGAGTTGGTGGCATCAGCTAGTAAGCACATCACAGACATGTAAAAACAGGAAATGGAGGCAGTGACAGCTATCGCCACTCCCCATTGGAGGATTGAGGATAACCCAGCAATGCTCAGCTTTGTGCATGTGTTGAGCTTCGGGGATCATCAGCCAAGTGGATTATACTAGAGCAGCAATGTGATATGTGTGGACATCTGTCAGGGTTAGCAGAGGATGTTCGCTCCCAAGGGTAAACGATGGAGGAGTTCACCAATGCCATGAGTGGTGCCAGGCCCCTGATGTCTGAGAGCATGGCCTCTCTTTGGAGGGAGAGAGAGAGAAAGAGAGAGAGAGAGACCACCCTCATGGAGAGCAATATGCAACTTACCAATGAGTGGATGAAGGAGGTAGGCACCAACATTCACTGTATGGTGTCCTCCATGAGTTTTATTGAACGATAGATGGGTGAGATAGTCCTGATGCACCTCGACCTGCTGCCAAGTATGCAGGCAAAGGCAGTTCAGCCTTAAAAAGGCGGAGGAGTGACTAGACTCTCTCAAGGTGCCCCCTGTGTTGAGGACAGATCTTTGGTCCCTGTAACAGAGACCCAATATTGCATGAAAGCCCAATGAGAGAAGTGTTCCTGCAGAGGTTGCAGGTGGCTATCCATGTGCCGAGCCCTCTAGACCTCAGGCACCCAGAGACCAACCATTGCCGCCATCTCATGCAGTAGCCTATCTCCACATCAACTGCAATGCCGGGACAGCATAACATAGGAGCACCCAAAAGCATTTACATAGATCCACCTAGTTGCACTTGGGTTCTCACTGTGTGATAGTGTCATAGCCAATGTCAAAGCATTATATGTATATGCAAATTTAAAGGACTTGTAATGCATTCTATGATGGTTTGTCTGTTCATTTATGCGCCAGCTGGTGACCACTTGAGATGGAGAGCATGGAAAGGTGAATACAGAATGAGGGCAATGATGAGTGTATCCCTTGGAACGATGAGGTCACAGAGATGGTTAATGTATCTAATGAAAGGCCACCAATGCTACCTCAGAGAGAAGACAGAATCGTCTCCAGGGGCGTTTAATGGTCTCTCAAGAAAAACATGTGCTTACGAGTTAGCCACGTGTCTCCCTGGTTTAGGTATCAATGCCCATTGATATCAGACAGCGGCATTTCCAGTGGCTGCCTAGTCTGAAAGTACCTTTAAGTCTTCCTCCTCCTCAGAGGAAGCGGTGTGCTCAATGTAGCTGTCATTCTCTGAAGCGCCAGGCTATGTATACCACAATGATATGTAAGATCCTTGATATGGCATATTTCAGGGCTCCCAAAAATCTATCAAGGTATATGAACCTCTTTTCAGAAGGTCTATGGGCCGTTAGTTGTGGCCCTTACAGTCATATGGCAGTGATTGTACGTGTCCTCTGGTTTGATGGTAGGATTCTGCACATGTGTAAACAGCTATGTGAGAGCCCTGGCAGCTTTCCAGGGACCGCACATAGACCTGCAGGATCCTCTTATTGTATTCGCAGACTAATTGAACATTCAGAGTAGAACCACTTCCTGTTCATGAAGGTTCCAGGCTGCTTTGTGGGAGCTTTGATGACCACATGCATGCAGTTGATTTCCCCCTGCACCTCCACCTCCAAGCCCATCACCACAGAGCTGCTAAAATTTCGCCCATTAATTAGAACATAGGGCTTAAGAGCAGGAGTAGGCCATTCAGCCCTTCAAGCCTGCACTGTCATTCAATAAGATCATGGATGATCTGGTTGTGGTCTCCACTTTGCCATCTGCCCCCCATAACCCTCAATTCCCCTGTCTATCAAAAATCTGTTTAACTCTGCCTTGAATAAATTCAATGACTATCCTCCACTGCTTTCTGAGGAAGAGAATTCCACATACTAACAAATCTTTGAGAGAAAAAAGTCCCCATTTCAGTCTTAAATGGTAGACCGCGTGTTCTTAAAATGTGTCCCCTGGTTTTAGTCTCTCCCACAATTGGAAACATCCTCCCAGTATCTACCCTATTAAATCCCTTAATTCTAATCTTCTAATTCTGTTTCTCTTTCCACATACATATTTGAGCTGCATATTTTGAAAAATCTTTTACTACAATATGGTGAAAGGCAATTAACGTGTTTATTTTAAATATAACTGCCAGCCACACGGACACACTCACACTCATAATTGTAGATCATTTAAAGTTCAGCACTGCTGTTAATGTCTTTTTTTAATCAACTGAGCTAAGCTGTTGGTATCAGAATTGCACCCAGTTCACTCAGACGTTTAGACATTAGGGTGACATCATTTTCTTTTTTGGAGCAATGCTTTAGCTGTTTCTTTGCATGTCTAACTGTGCCCAATCTAAAATTGTGTTTTATGATTGCGTATAATTTTATTTTCCAATTTACGCCCTTTCTAGGAACTTAGGAACAGGAGGAGGATATTCAGCCCCTCGAGCTTGTTCCACCATTAAATTAGATCTCATCTGTATCTTAATTCCATCTACCACCTTGGCTCCATAATCCCTTAATATTCTTGCCTAAGAAAAATCCAATGATTTCAGTTTAGAAGTTTACAATTGACAGCCTCAACAGTTTTTTGTGGGAGTTTGAAGTTTTCACAACCCTTTCTATGAAGAAGCACTTCCTGACATCTGGTCTGAATGGCCTAGCTGTAATTTTAAGGTTATGCTCCTTGTTTCTCTCCATCTAGTCTATGAAATCCTTTAGACATTTTAAACATCTCAATCAGATCATCCCTTAATCTTCTATGTTCAAGGGAATACAAGCCCTAATCTACGCAACCTGTCCTCCTAATTTAGTTGTTAAGTCCCAGCTTCATTCTGGTGAATCCGTGCTGTAACCTCTGCAAGTCCAATACATCATTCCTGGGACATGGTGTCCAGGACTGAACACAGTACTTTAAATGTGATCTTACCAGTCTTCTAATGTGGGCTCCTCCACACCTCATGTTTTGGCTCATTCCTGACTCTCCTGTACCCCAACATAGCAACCAATGACTATGGGGCTCATAATTCACAGCACTTCTCAGCACTGCAAGGAATGCTATTGCAGGCAGCTAGCTTCGCCGGATAACAACTCAGTTCACTTACATTTCAGCATGCCACTTCTGGGCATACAGAATGGAGTACCCAAGGTTCAAGGCCTGGGATTTCCTGAACACAACCAAGGAATCAGGAACCTTCCTGGTGGGCATTTGTCTGGGCCATTCACCTCGGACAGTGAGTGGTCTACTTGTGCCCAGTTAACCTGACATTATTACTGTCAGATGGGGTGACTACTTCTGGTTCAGCACGTTCTCAAAATGGGGTCACTGCATGCCTTAAGGGTCCACAGCAGTTTAAATGAGAAAGCTACTGATACCACAGTAGCCACTGAAGACAATATTAGGGACAATCATAGCAACAGCAAGGCATCCCACTTCATTGGAAAGGAGCTTGACATCCCACTGCAGCAAATGCAATCAGGGAAGTCTCTTGTTTCGCTGCGATGGATGTCGGATGAGCTGAAGGGTGGGTGAAAAATCTTGATAGGAGGTGTCTTTTCAAGTAAGTGCCAGAAGCGCTGGACCAATGTTCAGTGCTGACTAAAGTTCAATGATCCCCCTAAGAGTGGCAAGAAAGGGAACCACACTGTTTTGCAATGCATAAAATATTCCTAGGATGAACTGTTCTTTCCATCCCTCACTATGGCCCAGATTTTGTGGGCAGCAGCACAGCTGACCTCAAATAAATCTCTGCACGGTCCTGGTGGTGAGAGTTTCAGCTAGCTTGAGGGATGATTCCCTCCCGGTATGGGCCATATCGAGACCTAGCAATGCAGTGGAGTGCAGGCGAAAACAGAAGGCAGTTGTGACCATGGTTTACAATCACTACATCACAATAGCTATATAAAGCAGGCTGCTGTAAAATCACATTAAAAATGCCATTGGGAAATTACATTTTTAGTGGGTATAATTAGGTTTATAACATTAAAAAATTAGAAATGTTTCACAATATTTAAAATTTAGACATTATTTTCAAGATTATAAATGCAAGCATATCTTTAAAAGTACAATACAATACAGAAAAATCATTCAAAAAATGATATTTAGGAACTCTGATATAAAATAAAATGTATGGCTTTTTAGCATGATTTAACAAGATTTATCAGACTTATAATAGATTCCATGTTTAACTTTTTAACTTTTAAAATGGTGTGGGCCTCCTCCATAAGTATTCACTAATTGAGAGGAGGGCCCTTATGCTTGTAAGTCCAGATGTAAAATTTTGAATTTGTTATGAAACCAGGTTTTATATAAAAAAAAGATTTTTGAATTTACTGGCTGGAAACCCTTAACTGATTTTCTTTTAAAAAGATTAAAGCCATATTCCAATGACTTATGATCACAGTCATTTGCACCACTGTACCTTCTGCATTCCAAAACTATTGAAATGGAGGCAACCTGTCTGCAAAACCACAACAGGAACAATTGCCTTGAAAGAGAGGAATGGGGTCCATCTCCTATTAGCAAAGTGTCCAGTCAATCACCTGGGTACTCAACTGGGTGGAGACAACTATCAAACATAGGCCCAAATTTTCCCAACAATGGAGAGGCTTTCCATTGTGCTGAAAATAGCGGAAGTGGCCAAAAATCCTAAGTCACAGACCCAAGCACGGCATTTCTTATTTTTGCAGAGGCGGGACTGGAGTCAAGTCAGGGTTCGTGCAGGTGTATTTTACAGAGGCAGCTGACCATTTAACTCATCAGCTGCCTGTACCGAAGTGGGATTTTGGTAACCCAGCAGCGTGAAACCCAGTTTGTGCAGATTAGGCCAGATAAGAGGTCTAACTTGGTGGATTTGTTTGGAAAGGCAGTCTACTCCTTTAAAGTGATAAGGTACTCCTTTGAATATTGTCCCGGGACACCTTTGGGATAGGTAAAACACCCTTTGGGAGAGGTAAGACACCTTTTGGAGAGGCAAGGTATCCTTTGGGATTGTTAAAATTAGACCTGATTGTGCGTAAAATGTGCATAAACTCATTGGAACTGTCAAGGCTGTCAAATAAATGTCAAGCTGTCAAAGAACTGTCAAAGCTGTCAAAGAATTGTCAAAACGCATTGCAATGTTCAAAATAATATTGGAACTGTCAAAGCTGTCAATGGATTTAACTCTGCTGGGCTTTAAAAATTTTTTTAAAGTCTAGAGTTAAAAAAAATCAGTGCTTCATATTTCTGTTGATATAATCCCCAGAGTTATCATTAGAGGGCTTGTGCTTGTTAAGTGATCAGTTTGATTGACAGTTTCAAGTGGTTATAGAATAGAAATGTTCGTTTCATAAGAGATTAGTTAAGGAATTTATATATATTCATTTTTTTAAAAAAAAATAAGAGTGTTATTTGTTTAAAATAGTGGTATCATCGATAGACATAGAACTTTGTTCACGTCAGCATGGTTCCTAAGTTTGCTCATGGTGGATACTAGGTGAGTTAGCATGGAGGAGTTAAGGACAAATGGTGGCGGGTAGGGGGGCAGGGGTTGACATGAGTTGACACTAAATTGGCATAGGGACTATAAAGGACCATGAGGATGTGTGGGGCATAAGGGGTATGAAGGCTATGGGGTTGGGTAGGGGGACATGGATTGGCTAATGGATATGAGGGGGCATGGGATTGGGTAGAGGGGCATGGGTTGGTATGGAGTTATGAGGGGTTGTGGATGGGAGTATGAGGTGACATAGTTTGGCATGGATGGGGCATGAGGAGTGTGTGAGGGGGGTGAGGCTAGAGGGCTGTTATTTGTTTTAATAATTTTTAAATTAAATTCAACAATTTGTCAGAGCACAGAGGCAGGCCTTCCGCCCAGCACTCGGCAGCCTCTGCACTCATTCTGGGGGCAGTGGGCCTGACTTCTAATCTAGTCCATCCTCCTGGAATGAAAATTAGAACTGCAGGCCACCATTTTTAAAGGCTGGGTTCACAGAGCCAGGAATTCTCCCATCTCTACGCACCTAACCCGGATGCAAAAATCTGGGCCATAAAAAGTTGGACAATGGAACCCAAGCTAAGAGAGGAATTCCCAGCCATGATTTAATCAAGGTAACTGGAATACACTAGTCACAACCATATTTGGGTCATTGGGCAGTTGAAGAAAGAAGGCCATGTGACAAGCTAATACTTTGTGTGTGTGTAAGCACCTGTTTTTCCTGCAAAACTGGACAAACAACTGGAACCCTAAAGGAAAAGAGTGGGTTCCTTGTCTCTCTTTCTCTCTCTCTCTCTCCATTCAACTGGCAAGTTTTGAAACCTGTCTGCTGATTTTGATTATGCAGGTGCTGCAGACAGAGATTTTAAAAATAACTCAATCCAGTGCTATTGTCTCCAGAACAAATAAATAATCAGTCTACGCCTTTAAATTGCCTCAGCGCTGAAATCAGCAAGACCACCAAGTGAAAACAGCAGGACCACTGAACTCGGCCTGATGTCAGCCAAGCCACCAACCTGCAAGAGTCATATCACAGTATCTTTAAAGTGTAGAAGGAGGCCACTCAGCCCATAGAGTCCACACGGGCTCCCTGAAAGAGCATTCCACCTAGTCCTACTCCCCTGCCTTATCCCCATAACCTTGCACATTCTCTCTGTTCAGGTAGCAATCCAATTCCCTTTTGCCTCCAGCAGCCTCTCAGGAAGTTTGTTCCAGACTCCAACCACCCTCTGGGTGAAAGTTTTTTCCTCACATCACATTCACTCCTTTTGCCAATTATTTTGAATCTGTGCCCTCTAGTTCTTGATGTTCTCTTGAGTGGGAACAGTTTCTCACTATTTATCCTGTCCATACTCCTCAGGACCTTGAATACCTCTATCAAGTCTCCTCTCAGCCTTCTTTTCTCCAAGGAAAACAGTCCTAACCTCTCCAATCTACCCTCATAGCTACAGTTCCTCATCCCGGGAATCATTTTGTGAATCTCCTCTGTACTCTCTCCAATGCCTTCACATCCTTCCTCAAATGTGGAGCCCAAAGCCTAAGATACTATATGCTTTATTAACTGCTCTCTCAACATGCCCTGCCATCTTCAATGACCTATGTAGGTATACACTGAGGTCCCTCTGTTCCTGCACCTCCTTTAGAGGCTCTCCCTTTATTTTGTACTGTCCCACCATATCTTTCCTGCCAAAGCGAATCACCTCACACTTCCCTGCATTGAACTTCATCTGCCACTTGTCTGCCCAATCCACCAACATGTCTATGTCCCTTTGAAGTTCAAGACTATCCCCATCACAGTTGACAATATTTCCAATCTTTGTATCATCTGCAAATTTTGAAATCATGCCCAGCACACCACAATCTAGGTCATTAATATATATCAGGAAGATCAAAGGTCCCAACACTGAACCCTGGGGAACTCCACTACAAACCTTCCTGCAATCTGAAAAACAACAATTTATCACCACTCTCTGTTTCCTGTCACTCAGACAATTTCTTATCCAAGTGCCTACTTTCCCTTTTATTCCATGACCTAGAATTTTGCTCACAAGTCTGTTGTGTGGCAGTTTCAAATGCCTTTTGAAAATCCATATACACCACGTCAACAGTGTTTCCTTTATCAACCTCTCTGTCACCTCCTCAAAAAACTCCAGCAAGTTAGTTAAACATGATTTTTCCTTGATGAACCCAGGCTGGCTTTCCTTAATTATCCTGCACTTGTCTAAGTGATTATTGATTTTATCCCGTCCTATAGTTTCCAGAAGTTTCCCTACCATCGAGGTCAAACTGACTGGCCTGTAATTGACAGCTTTATCCTGGCACCTGTTTTTGAACAAGAGTGTAACATTTGCAGTTCTCCAGTCCTCTGGCACCTCCCCTGTGTCTAAAGAAGACTGAAAGATTATCGCTAGTGCTTCTGCAATTTCCACTTTAATTTCCCTCAGTACCCTTGGGTGCATCTCATCCAGTCCAGGTACCTTATCTATTTTAAGTAAAGATAACCTTTCCAACACCTCCTTCCTCTCGATTGTAAGTTCTTCTAGTGTACCAGTTGCCTGCTCTCTCACCTCGGCCTAGGTAGCAAGTTCTTCCTTTGTAAAGACAGATGCAAAGTATTCGTTCAACACCTCCACTATTTCTCCAGCCTCCACATGCAAGTCTTCTTTTTTGTCCCTAATTAGCCCTACCCTTTCTTTTACCACCCTTTTATTATTTACATGCTTATAGAAGACCTTGGGATTCCTTTTTATGTTCGCTGCCAGCCTCTTTTCATGCTCTCTCCTTGTTTTTTCTTATGAGTTTCTTCACTTCCCCTCTGGTCCTTCTATATTCAGCCTGATTCTTCATTGTATTTTCTTCCTGACATCTGTCATACGTGCACTTCATCCTTTTCACCTTCACCTCTATCTCTCTCATCATCCAGGGCACTCTGGATTTATTTGTCCTACCTTTCCCCTTCAAGGGAATATATCTTGACATTGCCAGCAATACTTTTTCTTTGAAGGTGGCCCATTCTTCAGCCACTCTCTTTTCTACCAATATTTGATTCCAATTTACTCATTTACCCCTTTAATTTTACCAAACGCTAGGGGCAGAATTTTTAGCTGAGCGGGCGGGCAGGCGTCCGACCTGCTCAAGCATAAAATGATACGCGATGACATCATCGCGCACTTGCATGATATTTCGGTCGGCGGGTGCATGAGGGTGTTGACAGCGCGCCCGCCAACAATTAACAGGCCTATTAAGGCCATTAAAGTAACAATTAAATGGAAATTTTTGGGGCCTGTCCAACCTTACAGTTAGTTGGCCGGCAAGCAAATTGGCCAGGTGGCCTTTGGATCTGTTATTAAACCTCATCCATGGGTGGGATGAGGTTTCCAACAGAAATTAAAAATAAAATAAAAATGTTCGAACCTCATTTATAACATGTCCTGGCTCATGTGACAGAGGACATGTTTTTAACATTTTTAAATTCTTTATTTGTGTTTTTAAAAATCTTCATCTCCCTGAGGCGGCTCTGTGCCCTCAGGGAGCTTTCAGTGCACGCACCCGCATGCCTGCACAAATTTCCGTGCTCGCCCCTCCTCCCGTCCCCACCCTGGCAGTGCTCAGCATTGCAGCACGCCATTCGCCAGCATGAAATCGACGTCGGGCCCCATTGTGGGCAGCAGTCGTCTTCGCAACCGCTCCCTTGGATGCATCTCATCCAGTCCTAGTACCTTATCTATTTTAAGTAAAGATAATCTTTCCAACACCTCCTCCGGCCCACCCACCGCACCCGCTTGACGAGGTAAAAATCCTGCCCTAGATTAATGAATTAATCTATCCTCCTCACTCTGTAATCTATTTGTGTGCGTGTGCATGTGTGCATGAACTTCGAGTGTGTCCATGTGTGAAAGCCGGAAACTTTTTAAAATTATTTTACTTAGGCTGGGCTAAGTACAATAAAACTACCCTCTTTTCTTTTGTAAAACTTTAGAAAACCTGTCTGATCATGTCTTTTATGGTCATAGTACGTAACCAGTTAAATAGTCACAGAATTGGCAACTCTACCCATTTTAAAAAAACCTGTTGCAGTCAAGGGTAGAGAGGGAAAAGAGGGGAGCCAATCGACCCCTCCTCACCCGATCGAAACAAAACGAATTCCTTTGGAATTAACAGCCAATTAGACTAAAATTGCGTTGGTTCCATTTGAAATAGTGAACACTTTGGAATATCATTAGTTGATGCACTGCAGCTTTCCAGATTAATGTACTGTGTGCTCCAGAAGTGGCAGGGCCTATCTGATATCCAGTAGTAGTGAGCGCTGAATGGGTCGCAGCTACTGGGACCTCAAAATTGGGCCCCTTATTTAACTATACAGTCAAAATTGGTTCAGGCATAAAACAAGCATAATATCTAGCAGTTTCTGGGAGTGAATTTATGTGATGCTAGCATAGCTGCTGCTATATTGTTCCTCGCAGGTTTTCGGCATGCCTGGTGGCCACTTGAAAGCAGGGGTATACCGATTTAAACAACAGAGGGTCCTGTACCTCTGTCTAGACCATTTTGCAAAATTTGTGCAGAACTTGTCAAAGCATGGGCCTTGCTACTGTACCAGATTTTACAGTTCCTTAGTGGCCTAACTAGTGGTCCTTATAGGGAAGAAATGATAGGGAATTTTGAAGAAATGAAAGGGATTTTTTTTTAACATTTCTTCCTTACAAAGCAAATGAAAGGGCAAAGGACTCCCTAAGCCAAGAGTTTCCATTCCTGGCCCCAGATGGGGGTCCGACCTTATCAGTGCACAGTTCAAATTGAGGTGCACCAGCCTCCACAAGGGTATGAGTGGGCTCCTGTGGGGTTCTGGCCCGGCAGAGAACATGAATCTCAAAGATGATCATGTACTTGATATAGGAAGCTGGGTAGCTTTACCTTGGCTGATTTTCTCAGGCTGATAAATTATCTTATCCTCTGGAAGTTGGACAGAGCAAACATTCTCTCCAATGACTCCTACCCATACTTCTCATGTCTCAAAGTGCAAAATATTTTGAAGCAACAACTCCATAGCTGTGTCTGTGAAGTGTAAGCGTTGTCACCTATCACTGTTACAGTGCCTTATTAATTCGAATTTATATACAATTTTTGGTTACTAATAAAAAAACCTGCCCTTTCGAAATGGCTGCCTTGGCCCTTCAAGAGCTGCATTAACTTCAGCCCACCTCCTCCACTCTTTGAGTAAACTCCATGGAGGAGGCCTACTCCAGATTGGGAGCACAGCCAGAAGATCCAATGAGGTAAGCTGTGTGCAGGACATGTGGATAAGTATGCCCACTGAGCATCTGTCCAGCTTTTAAAAAGACAGACACATAAATGGTATATCCATATCTCAAGTGTACCCCAAGCTATTACCAACTCCTTGTAGGTCAGAATATTAAACTAGAATTCAGCTTCATGAACAAAGGCTCTGAGCCACAAGCAGCACCTAGCAGTATCTTTGACAGGACATTTTAGTGACAGTGGTCATTGTGCACACAGGTATTGCAGTTATATCCATAAGCGAGGCATTCAAGAGGGCATTAGATGATTGTTTGAATAGAAACAATGTGCAGTGGTACGGGGAAAAGGCAGGGGAATGGCACTAGGTCATAATGCTCATTTGGAGAGTCGGTGCAGACATGATGGGCCAAATGGTCTCCTTCTGTACTGTTAAAATTCTGTGATTCTGAAGTGCAGTACAAAGCCAGTGTCAGCAACAAGGAGGACTAGAAGATGTGAGAAAATACAATGTTCCCAAAGGCAATTACAACAAAGTAGCTACTTGACCCACTCATATATGAGAAAATGACAAACATGAGGATTAGTTACTCAGTACAAGAAGCTTGCGACTGCTCAAGTTATAATCCAGACCAGCTTACTTACTTTCTGTGACTAAAGAGGCTCAGCTATTAGGAAGGTATGTTTTTCTAGGGTTGAGAAGGGAAAGTGAACCAGGAGAGCCACGTGTCAATGATATTTTCAGTTTGCTTTTCTCCTCTTCTCTTCTATTAGAGGCACTGACTCTATCGAGCAGACAACATTCTGTGGATGGGAGCAGCCCCCCAGTGCTGTGCTCAAGTATTCAGACTGTGAGAGTCAGCAGTGTATTCAACTATAGAGGAGACCATAGCCAAGTCTAATGCAGTCCTCACTCAGTGCAGAATTTAACGCTCCCTGTTGTGGCGAGTTTGGTGGTGGGGGACTCCCACCCCCACCCCCTTCCCACCCCCACCCCCTTCCCACCTCTGCTCTGATTAAGTCCATGAAGGGAAGGCTTGTGAGTGGCCTTCCCACCACGCTGCCAATTGATTGAGGCCTTTAAGTGGGCAATTAATGACCAGTTAAAGGCCCCATCTCACTGCTGTTGGTATTCACCACTGGGGACTTGCCACTGAAGTCTGAAAAGCAAACTCTTTTGGGTTGCTTGCGAGCTCCCAGGTGGGGTCTCTCATTCAAAAGCACTCAGTGCCTAATTGAGGGACTTGGCACCTGGAAGGGGGAGGCCTGTGGAGAGTCACACCACCCCCCCACCCTCATCCCCACCCCCACCACTCCAGCTTTGCTGCTGATTCCCATGACCCCTCATCAGCCCCACAGGGCGATCTCCCTTCCCACCATCTCTCACCTGTGACTTGAATACACCAGTGATCCTGGGCCTCGGCTGAGTGCTTTACACCACCACCTCCTCAGTGGCGCTGCCGAGCAATGAAGAGCTGCCAGCCTCTGATTGGCTGACAGCTCTTAGTGGGTGGGACTTCTGCCCCCGAGTCCTTGATCCTGGGGAAGGCTCACCGCTGCCCAGTTACTGCAGTGGACCTTACCGAAAACAGGTACTGTGGAGCTCTCACCAGCTCCCCAGCAGGTAGGCGAGACCTCCATCGCCTACATTAAATTCCACCCTCAGTCTCTTCACTTATAGTTCTTCCATTGCAGGGGTCATTGGATGACAGCAAGGGGTGGGAACACTGATAGGTATTTTCCCATGTATATTCCTGTGTTCTCGAGGCCAATTGCAGTTCAACTGAGGTCATCCAACTGAGCAGAGTTTAGGAATGAATTCTTCTCTGTGTAGCATGGTAAAACACAGGAGAGTGATGCATCCACATACTAAACCATTGGGGGAGCGTTCAACACACATAATTCAATTATCATATTTTTGTTTGATTTATGCCAACACATAGGATGTTAAATGATCAAACAAAAGGAATGTTTCATGGATAGAATCATGCAGCCCAGACAGAGCCCATGCAGCCCAGACAGAGCCCAAGCAGCCCAAAGTGTCTTTCCTGCTGCGAAAAGAATATCCAATTCGTCCCACTCCCTTCCCCCAACCTCATCGACCTGCAAATGTTTCCTTTTAAGTATGTAGCCACCTCCCTTCAGAAAGTTAAGAAGCATCTTCGGATGCTATTGGGTAAGATTTTTCTTTAGACCATTATCGAAGAGTTTAACTTTGAGATCTTAAGGATCTGAAACTTCACAACATCTGGCAATCATTTTTGTAAGGTGCAAAATGAAAATAAACTTGCTTAATAAAAAGAAAGATTAAATCTATTGTCCTCATTATACTTCTATTTGCACCAGGTGGGTAGTTATTCTAAACCCTGCTCTGGTTCAGTGTAAGATTACAACAGTTTGTGTCAACAGGTTCTGAGTCCTCTACAGTTCCTTCTACCCTCACCTCCATTTTTACTCTTGAATTGGAGCTATTGACTATGGTAATGTTGAAGTGAGCAAAACTAGATTAGACATGATAATTATGTTTTGTTATTGGCCTGCTGTCACACATTAAGACATCTATAAAGAATCTAGGACATTATGTGGTTTCATGGTTTTATGATGTTCACAGCTGTCATGTTCCGAGATGCACAAGTACACATTTTGTTGCTCAACAATTAGGTCTGAGTAATTTTACCCTGCCTGAATTCAGAAGGGTTACTGTAGCAATTCAATCTCTGAAGCTCTGACGTTTCTAGTTTATTTTGCTGTAAAACAATATTGATTCTTAAAAAACAGATTTACTTTTATATCTATTTTGCTTTTGATGTTGCTAACCTCCATCAATCTCTTCTCACCCATCCCTTACCTTGTAGACCATGACTAATGCTAATGTATAGTCTCAGCAAACTTCCAACCTCTTCTTCAGATACTTCAAATATGAGCTGAGCTTTGTGTATGGCCAAGCTATTCCACCACAAAGACCATCATTGCTAATTCTGGTCCTGCCCTATTGTAGCTGACATTCAGAGGCCCAAAATTCCTGGAGGAATCACACAGGAGCAGGAACTCTGACATTTTCTTCTCCATATTTTCAGGATACATCAGGCAGGCAGCAATATACGATTTTAAACAAGTGCCTCAGGAGACAGCCTCACAATTGCCTCATTCTTCAATATTTGTCCATGGAATGCAGTAATAAATGAAATCCAGTTACAAGCAAAATAATGTTGCAAACTCTCTTGACTTCTTCATTTGGGTAGTTGCTCTCTGTTATAGCTCTGAGGTCAGTTGAGAAAAGTCATGGGACTTCTTGCCTTAGTTGTCTACTCTGCCTCTTCTGCTTGTTACATTCACTATTTTGGACCATCGCTCTTGGCTGCAAGGCATGATTCAGGTTGTTCTGTTATGACTATTTGGAGCTAGCTACTTACCTATGAACAGTCCGTATTGCACACAGACAGCCAGTGGTTGAGACCCAGCGTCCAAGTCTCTGCATTTGGCAATCAAAATCAGTGGACATTAAAACTTCTGGCACTTGGAGGTGAGGGGATGGTGTAGTTGTATTGTCACTGGACTAGTAACCCAGAGACTCAGGGTAATGTTCCGGGGACCCGTGTTCAAATCCCACCACAGCAGATGGAATTTGAATTCAATAAAAAAAAATCTGGAATTAAAGGTCCAATGATGACCATGGAATCATTGTCAATTGTTGTAAAAACCCATTTGGTTCACAAATGTCCTTTAGGGAAGGAAATCTGTTGTCCTTACCTGGTCTGGCCTACATGTGAATCCAGACCTACAACAATGTGGTTGACTCTTGCATGCCCTCTGAAATGGCCTAGCAAGCTACTCAGTTGTAACAAACCACTACAAAGACACAAAAAATGAATGAAACTGGACGGACAACCTGGCATCGACCTAGGCATTGGAAATGACAACCGTAATCACAGCCCTGTCGATCCTGCAAAGTCCTCCTTACTAACACCTGGGGACTAGTGTCAAAATTGGGAGCTGTCTCACAGATTAGTCAAGCAACAGCCTGACATAGTCATCCTCACGGGATCATACTTTACAAATAATGTCCCAGACACCACCATCACCGTCCCTGGGTATGTACTGTCCCACCGGCAGGACAGACCCAGCAGAGGTGGCGGCACAGTGGTATACAGTCAGGAGGGAGTTTCCCTGGGAGTCCTCAACATCAACTCTGGACCCCATGAAGTCTCATGGCATCAGGTCAAACATGGGCAAGGAAACGTCCTGCTGATTGCCAGCTACCGCCCTCCTCCATGTTGAACACCACTTGGAGGAAGCACTGAGGGTGACAAGGGCGCAGAATGTACTCTGGGTGGGGGACTTCAATGTCCATCACCAAAAGGGACTTGGTAGCACCACCACTGACCAAGCTGGCCGAGGTCCTAAATGACATAGCTGCTAGACTGGGTCTGTGGCAAGTGGGGAGGGAACCAACGAGGGAAAAACATACTTGACCTCATCCTCACCTACCTGCCTGCTGCAGATGCATCTGTCCATGACAGTATCGGTAGGAGTGACCACTGCACAGTCATTGCATTCAGGATACCTCCATCGTGTTGTGTGGCACTACCACCGTGCTAAATGGGATAGATTTCGAACAGATCTAGCAACTCAAGACTGGGCATCCATAAGGCACTGTGGGCCATCAGCAGCAGCAGAATTGTACTCAAACACAATCTGTAACCTCATGGCCCGGCATATCCCCCACTCTACCATTACCATCAAGTCAGGGGATAAACCCTGTTTCAATGAAGAGTGCAGGAGGGCATACGAGGAGCAGCACCAGGCATACCTAAAATGAGGTGTCAACTTGGTGAAGCTATAACATAGGACTACTTACGTGCCAAACAGAATAAGCAGCAAGTGATAGACAGAGCTAAGCGATCCCACAACCAATGGATCAGATCTGAGCTCAACAGTTCTGCCACCTCCAGTCGTGAATGGTGGTGGACAATTAAACAACTCACTGGAGAAGGAGGCTCCATATATATCCCCATCCTCAATGATGGAGAACCCCAGTACATTAGTGCAAAAGATAAGGCTGAAGCATTCGCAACAATCTCCTCCAGAGGCCCCCAGCATCACAGATGCCAGTCTTCAGCCAATTTGATTCACTCCACATGATATCAAGAAACGGCTAAAGGCACTGGATACTGCAAAGGCTGCGGGCCCTGACAATATTCCAGCAATAGTATTGAAGACTTGTGCTCCAGAACTTGCCTCGCCACTAGCCAAGCTGTTCCAGTACAGCTACAACACTGGCATCTACCCAGCTATGTGGAAAATTGTCCAGCTATGTCCTGTACATAAAAAGCAGGACAAATCCAACGCGACCAATTACCGCCCCATCAGTCTACTCTCGATCATCAGTAAAGTAATGGAAGGAGTCATCAACAGTGCTTTCAAGCGACACTTGCTTAGCAGTAACCTGCTCACTAATGCTCAGTTTGGGTTCTGCCAAGGTCAGTCAGCTCCCGACCTCATTACAGCCTTGGTTCAAACATGGACAAAACAGCTGAACTCCAGAGGTGAGGTGAGAGTGACTGCCCTTGACATCAAGGCAGCATTTGACCAAGTGTGGTATCAAGGAGCCCTAGTAAAACTGGAGTCAATGGGAATCAGGGGGAAAACTCTCCGCTGGTTGGAGTCATACCTGGCATAAAAGATGGTTGTGGTTGTTGGAGGTTAGTCATCTCAGCTCCAGGACATCACCACAGGAGTTCCTCAGGGTAGTGTCCTAGGCTTCAGCTGCTTCATCAATGACTTTCCTTTCATCATAAGGTCAAAAGTGGGGATGCTCGCTGATGATTGCACAATGTTCAGCACCATTTGCGACTCCTCAGATACTGAAGCAGCCCATGTCCAATTGCAGCAAGACCTGGACAATATCCAGGCTTGGGCTGACAAGTGGCGAGTAACATTCGTGCCACACAAGTGTCAGGCAATGTCCATCTCCAACAAGAGAGAATCCAACCATTGACCCTTGATGTGCAATGGCATTACCATCAATGAATCTCCCATCATCAAAATCCTGGGGGTTACCATTGACCAGAAACTGAACTGGACAAGCCAAATAAATACTGTGGCTACAAGAGCAGGTCAGAGGCTAAGAATCATGCGACGAGTAACTCAACTCCTGACTCCTCAAAGCCTGTCCACCATCCACAAGGCACAAGTCAGGGGTGTGATGGAATACTCCCCACTTGCCTGGATGAGTGGAGCTCCCACAACACTGAAGAAGTTTGACACCGTCCAGGACAAAGCAGTCCACTTGATTGGCACCACATCTAAAAATATTCACTCCCTCCACCACCGACGCACAGTAGCAGCAGTGTATACCATCTACAAGATGCACTGCAGGAATTCTCCAAGGCTCCTTAGACAGCACCTTCCAAACCCACGACTGCTACCACCTAGAAGGACAAGCGCAGCAGATAAATGGGAACACCACCACCTGGAAGTTCTCCTCCAAGTCACTCACCATCCTGACTTGGAAATATATTGCTGTTTCTTTACTGTCACTGGGTCAAAATCCAGGAATTTTCTCCCTAACAGCACTGTGAGTGTAACTATATCGCATGGACTGAAGCGGTTCAAGAAGGCAGCTCACCACCATCTTCTCAAAGGCAATTAGGGATGAGTAATAAATGCTGGCCCAGCCAGCGAAGCTCACAACCCGTGAATGAATAAAAAAAAACTCTGTTCTTCTCTGCATGTGCAATCTAGAGGACAAACTAGTCCTGGCAGAGAGGGAGAGAGAGCAACACTCTGGCAACATCTGAAGCTTTTTCCATCCTAGAATTTGAAATCATAAGTGGCTTTCTGTGAGGGCAGTTGGAGAAATTGATGTGTATATTAGTTCTGCAGCCGAGAAAGCTTTAATCTCTCTTAACAAATCAGGAAGTAGGGATATGGGAATGTGAATGGTACAATTTCCTTCAGCTCCCACTTGGTGCCCCGCTATGTGTAAATTATTCCTTCCCGCAATAATTTGCTAGGTCATCCCCATTTTTACTTCTCATCAGTCACTATTTTTTTAAGTATTGTGATTTCTTTTGGTGCTGGGTAAATCACACCTGGTCTCTTTTCTTGCACAGCAATTCTTTGTCTTGGCGACAATCCACTGATTTTTATCAGCTCCATTTTCTAAATGTCCCATTTTTGCCTTAGAGGCAACCTCATCACTTTTCCCTATTTCACAGCAAGTACTCATCCATGGATCCAGTACCTAATATATGCTTGCAGTTGCATGAGGAGAATTTTGTTTATAGTGCACTCTGAAAAAGAACCTCTAGAGACACCATCCAACTTACTCCAGCATCCTAAGCGACATCTTCCAAGTGCACTTTACGCTAAATTGAGGTCTGCATTGATTTTTGATGTTAACCTCTGCATATGTGCCAGCCGTTTGCACTTTGGACAGTATCTGAGCTTGCCATTAAAAATCAATGGGGATTTAAACTTCCCATGTTCTTCTGTGCTTGCTCCATATGCCAGAGTGGTTCATTTTTCTCTGCCTGTGCTTACCTGGCTGCTCAAAAGTGAAAGGGCTGTGAGGGTTTGCTTGAACGAGACAGAGCTGTCGAGAAATTTTTTTATCCGTTCATGAGATGTCGGCTTCAAAGAATCACAGAATTGTGACGGCGCAGATGGAGGTCATTTGGCCCATCATGTCTGCATCAGCTCTCCGACTGAGCAACTTACTTAGTGCCAATCCCCATAACGGTGGACATTCTTCCATTTCAGATAACAGCCTAATTCCCTTTTGAATGCTTCGATTGAACCTGCCTCTGCTAAGCTTTCAGGCAATGCATTCCACTAACCACTCGCTGTGTAAAAAAGTTTTTTTATCATATCACTTCTGCTTCTTTCACTAATTAATTTAAATCTGGGCCCTCTTATTCTTGATCCTTTCATGAGTGGAAACAGTTTCTCCCTATCTACTCTGTCCAGACCCTCATGATTTTGAATAACTCTATCAAATCTCCTCTCAACCTTCTTTTCTCTAAGGAAAACTGTCCCAACTTCTCCAGTCTATCTTCATAACTGAAGTTCCTCATCTCTGGAATCACTCTTGTGAACCTCTTCTGTACCCTCTCTAATGCCTTCAAATCCTTCTTCAAGTGCGGCACCCAGAACGGAAGGCAATACTCCAGCTGAGGCCAAACTAGTGACACATACAAATTCAGCATAACTTCCCTGCTCTTCTACTCTATTCCCCCTATTAATAAACCCAGGATACTTTATTAATTGCTCTCTCAACCTGCCCAGCCACCTTCAATGATTTATGCACATATACACCCAGGTGCCTCTGCTCCTGCACTCACTTTAGAGATGTACCCTTTATTTTATATGTTCTCTCCATGTTCTTCCTACCAAAACAAATCACCTCATACTTCTCTGCATTGATCTTCATCTGCCACCTGTCTGCCCATTCCACAAAATTATTTATGTCCCTTTGAAGTTATACACTATCCTCTTCACAGTTCGCAATTCTTCCAAGTTTTGTATCATCCACAAGCTTTGACATTGTGCCCTGTACACCAAGGTCTATGTCACTAATATATATCAAGAAAAGCAAGGGTCCCAACACTGGCCACTGGGGAACTCCACCGCAAACCTTCCTCCAGCAGGAAAAACATCCATTAGCAATGACTAACCAATTTTTTATCCATGTTGCAACTGTCCTTTTTATTCCTTGAGCGATAACTTTGCTCACAAGTCTGTTGTGTGGCACTGTACCAAAGACTGTACCAAACACAATGTACACCACATCAATACCTTTGCCCTCATCTATCGTCTCTATTACCTCTTCAAAAAACTCCAGCAAGTTAGTCAAACATGATTTTCCCCTATAAAATCCATGCTGGCTTTCCTTAATTAACCCGCATTTGTTCATGTGATTATTAATTTTGTCCCCAATTATTGCTTCTAACAGTTTCCCAACCACTGAAGTTAAACTGACTGGCCTATACCTGTTGGGCTTATCTTTACACTCCTTTTACAAGGGTGTGACGTTTGCAATTCTCCAGTCTTGAGGCACCACCCCTGAGTCTAAAGAACACTTTAAAGAACCAGGACCAGATGAGATGTATCCAAGGATACTCTCACTTCCTTTAGTATCCTTGGATACATCTCATCTGGTCCTGGTGTCTTATCAACTTTAAGTAAAGATAACCTATCCAATACCTCCTCTTTCCAATTTCAAACCCATCAAGTGTGTTAATTATCTCATCTTTTATCATGGCCTGGGTAGCATCTTCTACCTTGGTAAAGAGAGATGCAAAGTATTTGTTTAAAACCTCAGCTATGCCCTCTGCCTCCAAGTGTAAACCCTTTTTTGGTCCCTAATCAGCCCGGCTCCTCCTTTTACCACCCTTTTACTATTTATGTCTGTGGAAGACTTTCAGATTCCCTTTAATGCTATCTGCCAGTGTCCTTTTGTATTCCCTGTTCACTGGCAAGGCCAGTATTTACTGCCAATCTTAACTGTTCTTGAGAAGGTGATGGTGAGCTGCTTTCTTTAACTAATGCAGTCTATCTGGCATAGACACACCCACAGCGCTGTGAGAGACGGGTTTCCAGGATTTTGACCCAGCAACAGTGAAGGAACGGCAATATAGTTCCAAGTCAGAATGGTCAGTGACTTGGGAGGGCACTTGCAGGTGGTGGTGTTCCCTTGCATCTACTGCTCTTGTGCTTCTAGGTGGTAGAGGTCGCGGCTTTGGAAGTTGCTGTTGAAGGAGCCTTGGTGAGCTGCTGCAGAGCATCTTGCAGATGGTACACACTGCTGCTACTGTGTGTCGGTGGTGGAGGAAGTGAATGTTTAAGGTGGTGCATGGGGACCAGGATATTTCGGATGGCGGGGTTTCCTGTCTCACCATCTGAACAGTCCCCCACCGAAACTGCCTGTCCCGCAGACTTTTCACACTCCAAGGGGCATTGATTGGCTGCTGGCGGTAGCCCTGCCCCTCACTCAGGTGGTAGCCCTGCCTTAGAGAGCTGCTGGCCAATCTGATTGGCAGACAGCTCTCTAGCCCCTGCAGTGATAGAAGCTGCAGTGGACAGAAGCGGAATTTCATAAAGCCCACAGAGCCTAAGTCCCGGGAGTGCACGGAAAAGTGAGTTTTTGGGGTTCCAGGGTGGTGAGTGTAGGGAAGGTCTGAGTGATTGGATAGTGGGGTCTGGGGTAACAGGGGAGAGGCAATTGTTGGGTTGGGAGGGAGGGAGATCCAGCGGCCACTGAACTTTAAGTGGTAGGAGTGTAAAGTTAGAAGGAAGCTTCTGATGGTACCTCCACCCGACTTCCCACCCGAAGCCTAAACCCGATCATTTTCAGGCTTCCCCCACACCCGGGAAATCCTCCTGCCAGCCTAAAAATTGAGGTTGCGCTGGAAACAACCCTTAAGTGGTCAATAATTGACCACTTAAGGGCCTCAATTACAGCAAGGGCGGGCAGCCTGTCCAAGGCTTTGCGCCAGTGTAAACTCGGGAACAAGTGGGAAGCCCGTTTGTGCTATTTCACGCTCCCACCTCACCTACAAACCAGCCGGCGGGGAGTGTGAAATTCTGGATGGTGTCGAGCTCCTTGATTGCTGTTGGAGCTGCACTCACCCAGGTAAGTGGAGAGTATTCCATCACACTTCTGATTTGTGCCGTAAAGATGGCGGACAGGCTTTGGAGAGTCAGAAAGTGAGTTACTTGCCTCAGAATTCCCAGCCTCTGACTTGGTCTTGTAGCCACAGTATTTATATGGCTAGTGCGGTGATGTTTCTGGTCAATGACGTCCCCAGGATGTTGATGGGAGGTGATTCAGTGATGGTAAGGCTGTCATATGTCAAGATAAGGTGGTTAGATTCCTTCTTGTGGCGATGACCATTTTAATGTGACACCAAGGTTACTTGTCACTTATCTGCACATTGGATTGGAATTGCTTCATTATCTGCAGAGTTACGAATCGAACGGAACTTTGCAATCAAGGAACATTCCCACTTCTGACCTTATGATGGAAGGAAGGTCATTGATGAAACAGCTGAAGATGGTTGGCCTAGGACACTACCCTGAGGAACTCCTGCTGTGATGTTCTGGGGCTGAGATGATTGGCCTCCAATAAGTACAACCATCTTCCTTTCTGTTAGGTATGACTCCAACCAGTGGGGAGTTTTTCCCCTGATTCCAATTGACTTCAGTTTTGCTATAGTTCCTTGATGCCACACCTGGTCAAATGCTGCCTTGATGTCAAGGGCAGTCACTCCCATCTCACCCCAGGAATTCAGCTGTTTTGTGCTCCACTATTCAATAAGACCACAGCTGATCATCTACCTCAATGACACCTTCCCACACTATTGTTCTAAAAGACCCAACTGTTTTGTTATTATGAACTCTGGAGAGATCAAACTAGAATAGAAACAGTAATCATTGTGCCCATTTTGAAAAGATGTGACAAAACTGACCCAAGGCAACTACAAACATAATAGCACCATATCAAAATGGAACTGATTTTCAGACATGAACATTGAGATTGATTTGGTAATGATCTAGTAAATAGTAGCCAACAGAGACAAAAGGGGATGATTTTGCTTAACTAATCTACTTCCTTGAAGAAGTAACATCCCAAGTGGATTGTAAACAGTCCTATGATGAATGGCATAAGTACACCATGAGAGATGTTGAAGAGTGAAGTTGAAAAATAGTTTTGAATATACAAACTGATGCATGTCGTAATACTTATGCACATTATTTTGCAGTAGACTATTTTATATTATTTTACCTGATGGCTACGTATAGCTCTGGTTTGTCATTATAAAGTAACCTCTCTTCCTGTCACACGATGATACAAGGTGGCCATATTGACACGAGTAACACAAAAAGAAGGTACAACGGGAATAAAACCAGGAGAAAGCTAAACAAAATGAAACAATGCAGAAGTGTACAGTGAGAAATAAAGAATGAGTTTGAAGCTTGTAACATTCTCTCGAGGTTCAAATTGTATTCATATGCCACCCACATTTCACTTTTGCAGGTTATGGTATCATTAAGCTCCTTGCAGTACACTCCCAGCCAGTGTTTATTTCCTGGGTTGTTGTGGCTTTCGTTTGGAGAATAGTGTGCACTAATGGAAGTTTCAGAGGCTGATTAACAGTCTGACAAACATGGATGCTGCTTCCATGACACTGACCATCTTTATACAGGGTAACTACTCTTAAATGACAGGAGGGATTTTTGGCTCACATATACTGTACGATGATGGGGAGGGGCAACGGATCCACCGTAAGTGAGTATCCCACTGGATGTTAATTCAGAATTCAGACCCAGAGGTCTGGATGTGAAATTTGGATCTGTACTGCTGCTGGAGATGATGCTACAGAAGTTGAAGGCCCTCCAATTTGGATGCACTGTGTCTCCTGTCACTTCTGGCCTTGCCCACCTAGTACCCCATGCTGGGAAGGGCACTCACATGTGCATTCCCTACCTGCGTCAGAAGACTCTGAACTGACGCTGCCATGACATCACTCAACCTGTCAGCCGATCTAATGGCTTTATTTGCAGACTTGGATCACACAGGTCCATTCAACATATTCGCTTGTCACTCACCAAAGATATACGTTCAGCTGCAAAAGGGGACCAACACTAGCATTTTTTTGAAAAGGACCAGGCAGGAAAGGAAAGTTAGAACAACTTATGCTATGGCGAAGTCTCTGGCAATATTGAGTTTTTTTTGAATTGTGGTGAGTTTCCGAATTTGACAAGAAGTGTTGCTGCATCCTCACAGAAAGGGGGGAAGGATTTGGTGACCTGTCTACTCAAAGGCTACAACAGGTAATGGGAGCAGCAGTGGCAGTGTCTCTGGGTGTGAATCATGCCAGGGAGATGGAGCAGAGGCTGTGGAGAGGGCAGGCTCTGCACAATGCCCTATCAAGTTGGAGCAGGGCTCCTCCAAGCTCTTTGCCAGTGACCGGAGGCTGTCTGGCAAGCCAGCCAATGCACCCAGCATTTCAGTGTCATCCTCATCAGCATTCGCCTGTATGCCACCACATCAAGGTCCTCAACCAAGTCCCCTGCAGCAGAACTCCTCCGCGACCTCGGCCTTTTGGAATATGAACCATCCTTTACCTCTGGCTGCAACTTACTTGTGCCTGGTGACTCCCCATGTGCAGATCCTGGCCTTATGCTTGCCACTAGTAGTACCATTATCTGCGCTGGTGGCTGTAGATGTCAGATCATGTGACAGTGCATCTTTATGAATGTGGTGCTGTTGCTCTCTCTCCTCCTCCTGGGATGTGCTGCGGTTGGGCAGGCAGCAGTGCTTGATGTCTGAAAACAGAAAATGAGAAGCAGAAGGTTGGGGTAAGGGAAGCAGAGTGGGTTGTAAAGCGGCAGGTCCATGGTCCCACCATTTGCAGCTTGCTCATCATGCCAGATACAAGGAAGGGGGTGTACAGGCTGAGGCAGGTCACAAATTGCAAACTCTGTGCCCCTCCCCAAAAAATGGCACAGACCAATTGCTCGCCCCTGGTCTCAACTCGCTGGGACAGTCTGGAGTGGGGTTCAAACTTACATCTTCTGCTGTTTCCACTGATAGGAGACACTCGTTAATACTCATACCAAATGTAACATTCAAATGGCCTTTATATTCTATAGCACCTGTTATTATTGGTGCCATATGGAGCAGTCTTGTCTGACCAAATTCCCATTGGGAGCATTGAACTGTTGCTATTTTGTATGAGAACATATACTTAGAAAAGAACATCCGTCAGCCCTCAGACAGATGTTAAGGGCACTGCTGAAATATTATCAAGCATGCTGACATCCCTGACCAAACACAAAAACTATTTGCAAAGGTCAATGACCTGGAAAACAATCCTCAACAGCATCCTTGTAGCTGTTGATTTCTTCATTAGCCTCTAACCCTCACTCGGATATATTTGCAATAAAATTTCTATTTGTGAATCATCCAGACAAGCTCGGGCAATCCTAAAGGGCTGAACAGTCCAAATTCTGAGCATGCCACATTATCTATTTGTGCAGTCTATAAATGCAATAGAATTCAGGAGAATGTTTTCTGCGTGATTCATTTTCTCAGCTCAAAGATTCTCCAACAAACTGTTGTCCATTTTCCCTTTCAGTGCCAAGGGGGAACATATCCACCCACTTTATACACCCCACGCAATGAACTTAATACGAAGGAAAATCTGGCAGGGTGTATAAATGGGAATAGGGATGGGGGTCGAGCAGGGGGTGCAATGACCTGCCACCGCCAGTCAGTTGCCCAATGGTGAAAGTTAAAATCCATCCCACTGACTCATCACGATAAATAATCCTGCGCAAATATCACCAGGAGATTTGTCAATATGCTACTCAACAACCGTTAACTCCTAATGTTGCCACATATATCAGGACATATATCATTGGAAAATCTTCTGCCACATAGTGGGACTAACCATTGGAACTAAATCAGCAGATAAGCAGATAAGCAGACATTTAAACCCTCGGGTTGGTACAGGGGAGTTCAGGCCAGTGGTCAGTCCCACCGTGTTGCGATGAAGTGGAGACTTCCTGAGTTGAGAACTGCTAATATTTATAGTCAAGCATCGGAGGCCATTATCCATGAAGTGTGGAAAAGGAAAATGCTTGGCATGGGACAGAAATGGTTGGTGGCTGAATCAATGTCTACAACAACAGCAACAACATGCATTTATATAGCATCTTTAACAGAAAAGAAAATCCCAAGACACTTCACGGTAGTGCAGTCGGGCAACAGTTGACACCACGTCAGGACATAATAGGACAGCTGGCCGAAAGTTGGCCAAAGAGGTAGGTTTTAAGAGTCTGCATAAGAGCCAGGCAAACGATGATTGAATTGAGGAACACTGTTAAGGTAAAGTTGCAGTCAAGCTTTTGGTGCCAAGAAAGCACACTACAAACTCTAATCTCACAGCCTTCAACTTCTTTGCTGACCCACCCGAGGTATTCATGGAAGATTGTCTTGTGCACTCCAGCTGAAAGCATAGTGAATTCTGATCACATGTGGCCATACTGCACAATGGGTCAAATAGCAACAACAACTTATAATTCACATTGTAATCAGACAGAAATCTTCAAGCAGCTTAAGACACGCAAGAAATCTTTATAAGGCAAACTAGTTGCATCATGCACATCCCTATCGTGTCAAACAGGGTAACCAGCCGTATGTCTTCGCCTTACCTAAACTTTTAAAATCTGAGAAACAAATTATCTGCTTGCATGACCAGATGGCACAGAATAAAAATGGAGCAGAGCAAGACCCTATGGTTATCTGAGGAATTTCAATCTCTTGATCCCACTGAACATAATCAGCCAGGACACTATTACTTGTACATTTGGATGTACAATTCCATCAGAAAGAGTTTTGACAGTCAATCACTTGCTGCTTGTGGGACTTCACTGTTTGCAACATTGGCTGTGTATTTAGCCATATAACAGTAACTGTGCTTCAAAAAAAGTAATTCATTGGTTGGGATATCCTTAAAGACATGAAAAAGCACTATAGAAATATTGGGTTCTTTCCTTCTCTCTAGATCAAGCAATGGTAATCATATGCCAGCCATGTTTTGCTCAATCCCCATAGCTGTGAACTTTGTAACAGCACAAGCATCGAAACCAGTGTGGCTGCCTTTTCGATCCTAACATGTACGAATCTGCCTATACTCTAACATTCATTTCTCATGGGAGAGATTAGCATATCATACATATGATATGTGATGATTGCAATTTTATGGGCTCACCTCTTAACAACCAGTAACCCCTGAAATACCAAGAGGAACAAATTTAACGCACATGCTTTATCAGGCTCCACCAGCTCAGAAGCTCTGTAGCAGTTTAATGACAAGAGTTGAATAGGTAGGAATCACACAATTGTCCTCCATTACTGGCAGAACGACTTGTACCAATTGCAGTTTCCAGGATTATGTCTTGCAGCAGTGCAAAAGTGTATGTAAAATCTTTCTCTGTCAATATTTCTAACAAAGCCACCAACACATTTCTTTTTAAATATGTAGTTAAATTGTGGAACCAACTCTTCATGGTGCATTATCTACATTATTAATTATTGCAACCATTGAAATTCTTTCTGCAT
Source organism: Cetorhinus maximus (assembly GCF_964194155.1). NCBI lineage: Eukaryota > Metazoa > Chordata > Chondrichthyes > Lamniformes > Cetorhinidae > Cetorhinus > Cetorhinus maximus. Next base: position 80,969,077 of record NC_135887.1, on the reverse strand, counting down.
TATTGTGTGGGGGTCAATGGTTAGTAACAATGCTGCACCCTGAATTGAAGATGAGATTCGGTGTTCAAGTCCTTCAAGGATGAACGGAGTAGCCTTTTTTATGCTATTGTCTCTTTAGAGAGGTAGCCATACACCGTACACAGTCATACACAGTATTAATATGGAAAAATTGTTTTAAAAGTTAGACATGTGTTGCGAATATCTAGTTCATGGTTCATGTGTTTTAGTAGTTGTAGTTTTAGGAATTAAAGTTTAAATGTAGAAAATGGAATAAATGCAATTAAAGCAGCTTGAAGTCTATTATACTGAAAAGGCTGGGGCCATGTTGCTTTAAGAGGTTAACAACTAGAAAGATAAGATCATAAAACAGCAGTGGGCTTACTTAGCTGATGTCTACATTGCTTGCAAAGAAGTGAAGTCCAGAGAGATGTTTTTGTTTTGGGAGTTAGAGCTAAATTAGTTTAAAAGCATTCAGTAAATTATGAAAAGTTCTGAAAAAATCCATTTACTTCATCAGATCAAAAAAAGATCTTAACAGTCAGTTTGAGGACAGCCCAAAGCAGGCTACATTGGCATGGAGATGGGTGGAGCTTAGGAAGGCTCTCTCTACTTTTAATTTATCTGGGTGTTTGCTAGAAAAGTTAGTTGGAATTTGGACCTCATGTGGTTTGCAGCTTACTGAGAGAAGTTAGCCAAAATAAATGACAGTAATCAGAGTAAAACACTAACTTCATCATTGACCCCATGGGAGACGGGTGAGGCTTAATTTCAGTTTGAATCTTGTGAGGAACAGAAGCTGGAAGATTGCCTCGTTTGAAGCTGGCGGGAGAATCTACAGGAGGCCTCACAGTGCCTTATGGCATAAAAAAAGTAACCAGTTGATCAGCTTGGAAGTATTGAAAAGTAATCAGAACAAGGGACTGAGGCCTCCCCAGTCAAATAAGTGAAAGTTTTATCTCTGAGACTAGCTGCAGCTGAGGAAAATCCTCCAGAGGACTGTGGCATACTTACGGGTGGTCCCTACAGAAGTAAATAACGTTAAGATTGATGTGTTATATAAGAGAATTCTTAGGGGAAGTAAGAAGTAAAACTGAGTGCATAACATATATAGTTATAAACCATATTGGTAAGTTAATAGTGCTTGTTCTGTTTTAAGTCTTTTATATATAATAAAGTTTGTTTTGTTAAAAGAAAGTGAAATCTTGTGATGTAGTTCTATTGGTTAAAATGAGGTGTTTGGATTTATTTTTAAACGTTAATGGTCCCTAATTGAATTATAACACATCTAAGGATCAGAGAGGAGCATGAGACTTCGACAAAATGCACTGCTGAATGTTATTGTTTACATGGCAGCCAGTTGTACAGCAGATGATAGTTTATATATAGTTGTCAATAAGGATGAGAAAGTCAGCAGGCAGCATGAGGTGGGGTGGGGGGGGTCTGCTGGGGGGGCGCAGGGGAGTTTGAATTGGTTAACACTGTTAGTTTATAGCCAAAATTGATGGCAAGTGAATTGGCAATAGGCTGACTGGACTTGGGGTAGACATGGTTTAAACAAACACAATGCAGCTGGAACAACTCAACCAACCTACAGTGGCAAACGCAAGGTGGAATTTGATTTATTTTTGGGTGAATTCAACATCCATTTAACAGCTTTGCACACCACATAGGCAATTTTGTGAGGCTTCACGCACAGTATGGGACCTTGCTACATGAAAATATGGGTTGCCCTGTAATGTTATAGCCCTCTAGCTAGCCTGTGCTCCCATCTAATGCCATTTAGCCATTGTGAGTAGAGCCTCACAACATAATGATCATAAACATTATTAATTAGAACACTCATCTGTGGTTTTTGGTTTTGAATCTGTTAACATGTAAATGTTTAATGTACTCATATTAACTTCTTTAGTCGGTTACTGCTTTGATGCAGGCTCTTACCTATTCGGAGCCAAAATAACTATTAACTGCAGATTAGTAGAGGAAGGAGTTCAGTTCTTTGTTATTATATTGGGGGATTCTAAATAATAGCCTGTGGCTGTTCAATTAGGTTTCTCAGTAAGAAAACATTTAGAAAGAATTGCATATTTAGGAAACTGGGTGGTACAATTGTTTGAATTGCCGTTCTTTTATCTATGGGATGGTTGTTTCAACTACAAAATACGCTAGTAGGATGGCAGTCTCTATTCACTCTAAGTCTCTCAGTGAAATGCAGTGAACTGCTCCAAGTCTGGTTCCTGGTACATATCTACATACAATTCACAATAATTGGCAGCAATTTGGTAGCTAGGCTATGCAGAAGTTTGGTGCAGGGACTGGAAGTCTTACCAACTCTAGTTAGACATTTTCACTGAGGATTCATCACATGACCTCCATCCAACTGCCCTGCCCAGTCAAACAGTCTTTTCTCCCCATCTTTAATCCTTCTAATAATTAATAAACAAGTGTTAAAATAGGATATTCCTTTTTAATGGCCTTATGATTTTCTCCTAGGTTTCTCACAGCAAGAAGATGAATCTCCAAATCTTGAATATTCCAGGGAAATCCTGGAGGGTTGGCAATTCTGGGGATTGGGCATGAGCAGTTCTGAGATTGGGGTTCAAGTACTTGGTTGGGGAGATGACAGTGAGCTTGAGATCCCATATGATGACTGGCATTTAACACATCTTTCAATTAATAAACCTGTCTGCAGTTTCAAGCTTGTGCTATATGTCACATAAACACGTTTACATACCACTCAGCCTTGATTATCTGTTACCCTATTCTGTGTTGTTGTAGAATTCAATGCACAAACTCTAAAAGTCTCTTCTTTATCAATTCAGAACCATAACACTGTTCTAAATTAGCAAGCAGATGGTTGCTGACTAAAGAGGAGACAAGGTGATAATAGGAGTGCACTATTACATCATGCTAGCTGTAAAGAAAGAAACTATTTTCAGTGTGTATAATATCAAGGGCAGCTTAAAATATTCTAGCAACTGAAACATGGCATGTTCAAAAATACTTCATTTGTAAATTAGAAAATAAAGTATCCAACCGAAGTAGGACCATTGTGAATTACAGCTTATTTTCCAGTCTCAAACTGTACAGTAGCAGTGAGTCCAGAGCTTAACACCAACATCAATCTTTGGGGCTTCCTCCTAAGGTTAGCTGCATTATGTATGCACAGCAACTCCCAGTCTGACCAGGCAGTAGGAAATAGCACACAGCTGTGGTTTAAAGGAGTTGCTTCAAATGTTGCTGAACAAGAAAAAACTTCAGATGAGAGGCCAACCATGCCCTCTACTTGCACCTGATGCTCAGGAGCTGCTTCTGCAAGAAGCCTAACAAAGAAGCCTAGGAGGGCACTTTCCCCATAGGAAAACTATGCACTCCCCTGGGCAGGAGGTGATGGCCACAGTGCTGTTTTCAATAGCCAAAGGGCAAGAGTGCAAATGAGAAAAAGATCAATAGCTTCACGAAGTCTGTTGTGGTAAGGTCAGTCAGTATCTTTTATTCTTTCATTGGATGTGGGCTCACTGGTAAGACCAGTATTTGTTGCCCTTCACTAATTGCCTTTGAACTGAATAGCTTGCTAGGCCATTTCAGAGGGCAGTTAAGAGTCGACCACATTGCTGTGAATCTGAAATCACATATAGGCCAGCCCAGGTAAGGACAGCAGATTTCCTTCCTTATAGGACATTGGTGGGCCAGATTGGTATATCAGTATGTCATTCTCTTAAATAGAGGGGAAAATTATGCATGCCCCAAAGAGTTTCTCCTCACTCTATTAATTGACTAAAGCATTAGAGAAAAGTTCTCTCAAATGTTCATATAGACACACCATACAACATACAGGTTGGGTATGTTCTCCCGTGTGGGGGGGTTCGTGTGGGGTCAATCTGGTTGCTTGCCTCGCTCCCACAATCTTGTCCGCACCCGGGTAGATTTGGAAAAGGAGTACACAAGTGTCTCTTGATAATACTTGAGGCCTCCACAAATGGTGAGAATTGCAAGAGACTAGAGTGTGTCGTGGATGTCAGAATGACATTGTCATTTAGTTTAATGCAGTTCCTTTATCCTTTTGATTATGCCCTTTAAAAAAGGGCAAAGTTTAAACTTTTTTTTAGTTGATTCCATTGGGGTAATCCAGTGTATTCGCATTGGTTGGATTATAAAATACACCCTTTAAACTGCAGCACAGTACACTTTAGTACTGCCACTACAACTTGAAGATGTACTTACATGACCAAGTGTAAAGGTGAGCCCACAAGGCAACATTGCAACACAACATAGCTGCAGAATGCATAGTAATTTACACAAACATGAGTGAGACTGCAGGGCAGATCCTTGGGCATCACTATAGTTGCCCTTCAACCTTCCAAGATCTCAACACTGCATCTCTTTTTGTAAGAAGGCAGTAAAGAACAGAAGTGAACAAACCTGAATGGGAGAGCCTTCCCTTGAGTTTCAACCACTGAGTCAATTTCAACAGGCTATGCTCAACAGCCTGGATCTGAGAATATAGAGAGAATAGACCAAAAAAGTTGGATATAACCCCAACACTCAGAACTAATAAACTCCTTTTCCTGTTACTCTCCCTCCTCCCATTTATTCACACTTCAGGACACCAACACAGCATATAGTATTAGCTCTGCAAGCTCTGCTTGAAAGGGTGTCTTTTAGCCACCTTACTATTTTATGTTCCTCTTTTTTGATAGGAAAACACAAGAATTAGATGCAAGTCCCAACAACTTGCCAAGATCTCACTGATTCCCATGTCACTCACTGCTTCATTAGAATGACTGCCAGTCTACCTTCCATTTCAAATACATGCACAAGTGATATGTGCCCAATTCCCTGGGTTCCCCAGTTCTAATATTTCCCAACATGTATCCCCAAAATGATATGGCGACACTTAAGAAGAGCAGCATATTAAGAGTCTTAGGTAAGTGTATTCCGCCGCACTTTGGCTGGTTATGTACTTATAATAATAGTAATTTGACTATGTATCATGCTTAACATTGGCTACCTCCATATTCTAAGTTGTTTCTGCTTACCAATGCTAGAACTGCATTTCAAAGGGGGATTGCACTGCCAACATTTGTTGAAATTAAGAGACTTGAATATTAAATAGATGGTGATTTCAATGCCATATGCCACCTGAATAGTAAAAATGAAATCAAAATGATCTTCTATTCAGAACAAAAACAAAAATACCTGGAAAAACTCAGCAGGTCTGGCAGCATCTGTGGAGAGGGATACAGTTGACATTTCGAGTCCGTGTGACCCTTCATCAGAACTAAGACATATAGAAATGAGATGAAATATAAGCTGGTAGAGGGGGGTGGGACAGGAAGAGCTCGATAGGGGGCCAGTGATAGGTGGAGGCCAAGAAGAGACTGCCAAAGATGTCATAGACAAAAGGACAAAGGGGTGTTGACGGTGATGATATTATCTAAAGGATGTGCTAATGGGGACATTAAGGATAGCAAGCAGGACAAGCTAGTGGCAGATGGCCCTAGTGGGGGTGGGGTGGGGAGAAGGGATCAAAATGGGCTAAAAGGTGAAACAATAGATCGAAATAAATTTAAAAATAGGAGGGAAAAGAAAAAAATATTTTTTTTTAAAAATTTTTAAATTATTGGAAAAAGGGGGATCGGAAAGGGGGGAGGGGATGGAGGACAGAGTTCATGATCTGAAATTGTTGAACTCAATATTAAATCTGGAAGACTGTAAAGTGCCTAGTCGGAAGATGAGGTGCTGTTCCTCCAGTTTGCGTTGAGTTTCACTGGAACATTGCAGCAGGCCAAGGATGGACATGTGGGCATGAGAACAGGGTGGTGTGTTGAAATGGCAAGCGACAGGGAGGTCTGGGTCATGCTTGTGGACAGACCGAAGGTGTTCCGCAAAGTGGTCACCCAGTCTGCATTTGGTCTCTCCAATGTAGAGGAGACCGCATTGGGAGCAGCGAATGCTGTAGACTAAATTGAGGGAAGTGCAAGTGAAGCGCTGCTTCACTTGAAAGGTGTGTTTGGGCCCTTGGACAGTGAGGAGAGGGGAAGTAAAGGGGCAGGTGTTGCACCTTCTGATGTTGCATGGGAAGGTGCCGTGGGAGGGGGTTGAGGTGTAGGGGGTGATGGAGGAGTGGACTAGGTGTCCTGGAGGGAATGATCTCTGTGGAAAGCCGCCAGGGGGTTGAAGAGAAGATGTGTTTGGTGGTGGCATCATGCTGGAGTTGGCGGAAATGGCGGAGGATGATCCTTTGAATACGGAGGCTGGTGGGATGATAAGTTTGGACAAGGGGGATCCTATCATGGTACTGGGAGGGAGAGGAAGGTGTGAGGATGGATGCATGGGAGATGGGCCAGACACGGTTGAGGGCCCTGTCAACCACCATGGGTGGAAAACCTCGGTTAAGAAAGAAGGAAGACATGTCAGAGGAACTGTTTTGGAAAGTGGCATCATCAGAACAGATGCGACGGAGGCAAAGGAACTGAGAGAATGGGATGAAGTCCTTACAGGAAGCGGGGTGTGAGGAGCTGTAGTCGAGGTAGCTGTGGGAGTCGATAGGCTTGTAATGAAGATTGGTGGACAGTCTATCAACAGAAATTGAGACGGAGAGGAAGGGAGGGGAAGTGTCAGTGATGGACCACGTGAAAATGATGGAGGGGTGGAAATTGGAAACAAAATTAATAAGTTTTTCCAGATCCAGACGAGAGCGTGAAGTGGCACCGAAGAGTCATCGATGTACCGGAGAAAGAGTTGTGGGAGGGGGCCGGAGTAGGAGGCCTGTTTGTGTTTGTTTTTGTTTTTGTTCTAGAATTCCAGCATCCGCAGTATTTTGCTTTGATATTCTATTCAACTTGATTTACACATATGACACCTTCCGGCAGTGCAAGTGGTAAGAGCATAATGAGTTAAAAGTACCAATTGAGGATCTTGAATGAATCAGAGCTTCTCTCCCTTGTACTAAATCGAGGATACTGAAATACGTGGGAGAGAGTCCCATTTGGTTTATGCTACCAACAAACAAGTCAGAACTAACTGACCAGAAATGAACAGCAAGCTACTTAAAATAAAACAAGGCACATTCTTACAGAGTAAATGAGCGAGGGAAACTATACTATGGAGGGAGTATTTCTCTTGTGGCCTAGCTGACCAAATGAGTCACAAATACTAACTTAGCTTACAATGTTATTCTCACTCCTACAATTAAAAACAGCCTCTATCCTAATCATATCCCTGCATGGAATGAGACACATTCTTTCCTTTGAATGTGGCAAGAGGCTGTCTAAAATTATATTGCTGAGTACTTTACCTAGCACAGTAAAGCTGTGTTCCATTGCCCTGTAGGCACTATAGTAGTCTCTTGCATTCAATCAAAACTAGTTACAGTTGAAACTGAATCCCTAGAAATGAGAATATGCTAAAAATATAAAATAAAGATGAAACTTGAACTTATTTAGCAACTTCCATGACCTCAAGATGTCCCAAAGCATGTTACAGACATTGGTGGATTTTTGAAGCATAGTCACTGTGTTATTGCAGGAAACATAGCTCCAATTTGTGCACAGCATGGAACAGTGATCATGACCTGATAACTTGTTTTAGTGATCCTGGATCAGGGATAAATATTGATTATGGAAAAATGTGCTATGTTTACCTGAGAGTGACAGAAACAAGGAACTTGCATTTTCGTCCTTAGGACTTCTCAAGGTGCTTCACATCCAAATAGTTATTTGTCTGAAGTGCTATTACAGTTGTTATGTGGGTAATCATAGGGCAGAATTGCCCAGATTTGCAGAAAGTGCAAACGTGGAGTTAAAAATCTAACGATGACCATTGTCGATTGCGTAAAAAACCATCTGGTTCACTAATGTCCTTTAGGGAAGTAAATCTGCTGTCCTTACCTGGTCTGGCCTACATGTGACTCCAGAACCACATCAATGTGATTGACTCATAAATTCCCTCTGAAATGGCCTAGCAGGCCACTCAGTTGTGGCTAAAAACAAATCAATAAGAAATGAAACCAGATGACTACCCGGCATTGATTTAGGCACCAGAAATGACAACAGTAAACCAAGCCCTGTTGATCCTGCAAAGTCCTCCTCACTAACATTTGGGGCTTATGCTAAAATTGGGAGAGCTGTCTCACAGACTAGTCAAGCATCAGCCTGACATAGTCATACTAACAGAATCACCGGCAGGACAGACCCAGCAGAGATGGCGGCACAGTGGTATACAGTTGGGAGGGATTTGCCCTGGGAGTCCTCATCTTCGACTCCATATCCCATATAGTCTCATGGAACCAGGTCAAAACATGGGTAAGGAAATCTCCAGCTGATTACCAGGTACCAGCCCCCTCGGCCGCTGAATCAGAACCCCACCATGTTGAACACAACCTGGAGGAAGCACTGAGCGTGGCAAGGGCACAGAATGTACTCTGGGTGGGGGACTTCAATGTCCATCACCAAGAGTGGCTCAGTAGCACTGCTGCTGAATGAGCTGGTCAAATCCTAAAGGATATAGCTGCTACACTGAGTCTGCAGCAGGGGGTGAGGGAAGCAACAAGAGGGAAATACCTACTTTATCTCATCCTCACCAACCAGCCTTCCCCAGATGCATCCTCACAGTCCTTCAGGAGATGAAGTCCAATCTTCACATTGAGGATACCCTCCATCGTGTTGTGTGGCACTACCACTGTGTTAAATGGGAGAGGTTTTGAACAGATCTAGCAACTCAAGACTGGGCATCCATGAGGCACTGTGGGCCATCAGCAGCAGCAGAACTGTACTCAACCACAATCTGTATCCTCATGGCCTGGCATATCCCCCGCACTACCATTACCGCCAAGTCAGAGGATCAACCCTGAATCAATGAAAAGTGCAGGAGGGCATGCCAGGAGTAGCACTAGGTAGAACTAAAAATGAGGTGTCAACCTGGTGAAGCTACAACACAGGACCACTTGAGTGCTAAACAACATAAGCAGCAAGCGATTAACAGTTCTAAACAATTCCACAAACAACAATCAGATCTAAGCTCTGCAGCCCTGTCACAAGAATGGGTAATGGACAATTAAACAACCCACTGGAGGAGGAAGCTCCACAAATATCCCCGACCTCAATGATTGAGGAGCCCAGCACATCAGTGCAAAAAGTAATGCTGAAGCAGATGCAACAATCTTTAGGCAGAAGTGCTAAGTGGATGATCCGTCTCGGCCTCCTCCAGAGGTCCCCAGCATCACAGATGCCAGTCTTCAGCCAATTTAATTCACTCCACACGATAACAAGAAGCAGCTGAAGGTACTGGATACGGTGCTATGGGCCCTGACAATGGTACTGAAGACTTGTACTCCAGAACTTGCTGCACCCCTAGCCAAGCTGTTCCAGTACAGTTACAACACTGGCATTAACCCAGCAACATGGAAAATTGCCCAGGTAAGTCCTGTACACAAAAAGCAGGACAAATCCAACCCAGCCAATTGGTCTACCCTCAATCATCAGTAAAGTGATGGAAGGGGTCATTAACAGTCCTATCAAGCAACGCTTGCTTATTAATAACCTGCTCACTGAAACTCAGTTTACCGCCACCAGGATCACTCAGCTCCTTACTTCATTACAGTCTTGGTTCAAACATGGACACAAGAGCTGAACTCCAGTGATGAGTTGAGAGTGACTACCCTAAAAATCAAGGCAGCATTTGACCAAGTATGGCATCAGGGAGACCTAGCAAAACTGGAGTCAATGGGAATCAGGGGGAAAACTCTCCACTGGTTGGAGTTATACCTAGCACAAAGGAAGATGGTTGTGATTGTTGGAGGTCAATCGTCTCAGTTCCAGGACATCACTGCAGGAGTTCCTCAGGGTAGTGTCCTAGGCCCAAACATCTTCAGCTGCTTCATCAATTACTTTCCTTCCAGCATAAAGTCAGAAGTGGGGATGTTCTCTGACGATTGCACAATTCGTGACTCCTCAATTACTGAACCAGTCCATGTGCAAATGCAGCAAGACCTAGACAATATCCAGGCTTGAGCGGACAAGTGGAAAGTAACATTCTTGCCAAACAAGTACCAGGCAATGACCATCTCCAAGAGAGAATTGAACCTTCACCCCTTGACATTCAATGATATTACCATTGCTGAATCCCCCGCTTTCAATATCCTGGGGGTTACCAGTGACCAGAACTGAACTGGACTAGCCATATAAATACTATAGCTACAAGGGCAGCTCGGATGCTAGGAATTCTGCAACGGGTAACTCACCTCCTGGCTCCCCAAAGTCTGTCCACCATCTACAAGGCACAAGTCAGGAGTGTGATGGAAAGCTCCCCACTTGCCCGGACGAGTGCAGCTCCAACAACACTCAAGAAGCTTGACACCATCCAGGACAAGCAGCCCGCTTGATTGGTACCCTCACAAACATTCAATCCCTCCACACCAACGCACAGTAGCAGCAGTGTGTACCATCTACAAGATGCACTGCGGGAACTTACCAAGGTTCCTTAGACAGCACCTGCCAAACCCACAACCTCTACCACCTAGAAGACAAGGGCAGTAGGCAGATGGGAACACCCACCACCTGGAAGTTCCCCTCCAAGCCACTCCCCATCCTGACTTGGAAATATATCGCCGTTCCTTCACTGTCACTGGGTCAAAATCCTGGACCTCCCTTCCTAACAGCACTGTGCGTGGACCTACACCACATGGTCTGCAGCGGTTCAAGAAGGCAGCTCACCACCACCTTCTCAAGGGGCAATTAGGGTTGGGCAATAAATGCTGGCCCAGCCAACGAAGCCCACATCCTGCGAATGAATAATAAAAAATTCTTCTTGAAGCTTGATGTCAAGGCCAACTGGTCAGTACATCTCACAGAAAAGTCCCAAGAACTTACTACATCTCATACCCCGTTTAAATGATATTGTTTTCAATGACTTCCTTTCTGCTATCTGCTGGCAAGATCTCTTCCAAGTTCTCATGGACTACATTCTATGCACTGTGTCCAGATGCATCTATATCGCCAATGACATTGCTGCTGTGGGAAGAAAAAAGCAAGAACATGACCATAATCTGCACTTGTTGATGCAAGCAGCACACAATGAAGGATTGGTGTTCAACAGTCTGAAATGTGCCACCAACGTGCAGCAGATCAATTTCTTTCGTTCTATTTATTCCAGTGTTGGCATACTTCCTGATCCAAGTAAAATAGAGGATATTAAAGCCATACCAACTCCTCAAGATAAGCACAATCTTCAAAGGTGTCTAGGTTTCTTTAACTTCTTGTCTCCATACATTCCCAATTTCACTCAAAAATCTTCATCGCTAAGGGAATTGTTGAGAAAGGATGTGCCTTTCCTGTGGCACGAAGACCACCAACATCTCTTCGAAGTGCTGAAACTGTCATTATCAGAAGCATTGGCATTGCAATTTTACGATCCTAGGGAGAAAACTACCCTGGAGACAGATGCCTCACAGAGAGGTCTGAGAACATGCATACTACAAAAAGACAATTGCATTTGCTTCAAAATCTCTGTCTGTAACGCAATCCAACTACTCCAACATCGAACGGGAAACATTAGCTTTAATGTTTGAAATCATGCGTTTTCGCACCTATCTATTTGGCAAAAAGTTTGTGGTAGAGTCAGAACACTAGCCATTGGAGATGGTTTGGTGAAAACCATTGACCAGTGCACTGCCAAGATTGCAATGTTTCTTGACAAAGATTCAAGGTTATGACTGTGAGATCAGGTACAAGCCAGGTAACTTGATGGTTACATTGGATACACTTATCAGACTGCCTAGCCCAGTGAAAACAGAAGATATATCCTTAGATCTACAAGTTGACTTAATTGACATTGAACTTGAAGATGTTCTCCAAATTGATCTGATACATTCAAATGCCAACAGCTACAAAAAGAAATGGTGAAAGATTTCACATTACAGAAACTGTGGAAATTCTTCATCAAAGGATGGCCTGATTCAATTCAGCATGTCCATGAACATGTGAGACCATTTTGGCCTTATCGGGATGAGCTAAGCATCTCCCGGGGAGTCATTTTTAAAGGCAGGCAGGTCATCACGCCAAAATCTTTGTGACCTGATATTCTCTAACAACTTCATCACTCACACATGGGCATAGATCGGACGTGAAGTCTCACAAGAGAGACAGTCTATTGACCAGGTATGAACAATGACATTGAAGTCATCATCAAGAAGTGTGAGGCGTGTCAAGAGCATACGCCAAGTCAGCACAAAGCACCGCTGATTCCACATGAAGTTCCTACCATCCTTGGTCCAAAATCGCATCTGACCTCTTCCATGTCCATGGTACTGACTTCATCATCATTGTCGATTACTTTATCAAGTACCCCATTATTTGGCAATTGCACAATATGTCAAGCATAACTCATTCTAAATGCTATTTTCAGTTTATTTGGTGTGCCTGGAGAGATCGTTACGGATAATGGTCTGCAATTTATTGGTAAGTCATTTCAGGATATGTGTGAGAAGTAAAATATCAATCACATTACTTCTTCTTCTCATTACCCTAGATCTAACAGCCTAGCTGAATGTATGATTTGAAGGTGAAATCCCGAATTCCCAAATGTAGACAGAACAAGCAAGATGTATACATTGCAATGTTACATCTGAGAGCGACATCTTTAAGAGCAACTATTCCATCACTAGTAGAGCTCATGTTTGGCAGACCAGTGTGTACCAATTTACCTACTCTTACCAATTCTACTTTCTCAGAAACTAGAGGGCAACATTTAAAACTGCAAGAGAAAATGGCCAACATGCACGATAAAAATGCAAGTACAGAATTGCCAAGTTTACAGTTGGGACAATAGGTTTGCACCCAAGATCCAACAAAAGGTACATGGCCACCAGCCACGGTGGCAATGATTTGTTTGGAACCAAGGTCCTATGAAGTCATTACACACAAAGGCATAATGGTGAGACGTAACCGAGGACAAATCAGAACCATTCCAGCTCCTCAGCCACCATACAGTCCTATTGCATTTAGGACAAAATCCCAAATGCAACCAGGAACAACATCCAAGAATGAAAATCCCACAGATCACTGTAAGCAATTAAAGAAACCTCCAGACAATGTTACCATTACTTGATTTGGGTGCACCAGAAGATCACCTTTATACTTTAGGTGGTCATATGGTGGGATTTTCTGGTCCCACCTGCTGTGGGACTGAAATTCCCAACAAAAGTCAATGGACCTTTTGCTGGTCCACCAAATTTTCCACCCCACCCACGACAATTCCCACGATGGACAGGACTGGAAAGTCCCACCCATGGATTCACCAGTCCTATACACTTGTGATTGTAACTGAACGTGAACATGTATTGTAAATAGTTTACTTCTTTGGAAGGGGAAAAGTATCTTTTAAGAAAAAGGCCAGAATGTTGTAATATGTCTTTAAGGAGTAGCAGCATCACTAGAAGGGAAGAGTGTCACGTGATCTAGTCTCAGTTTCACTTTTGCCTGTGAGCACACACACACAGCTCTGCTGCTGGTATCTTCAAGCTTTCTAGCTTTTTATAGCTTTTCTATATGCCTAGTCTAAATAAATTAACCCACAATGTGTTTACCCAATCCACTATGAGTGATTGGTGCTTTTATAACATTATAAAAACATGAGACCAAGTAATTTATATATATCAAAAAAGCCGTGGTCCTAGCACTGCCCCTTGGGGGACACCAATGTCTACCATCCTCTGACTGAAAAACAATCATTTACCAATTTTTTGCCCAAACTGACACTGACCCTCCTATTCAGTGAGCCTCAATTTTGTTAACCAACCTTTGATGTTCTACTTTGTCAAATGTTATTTTTCAAATCCACATAGATGACATAAATCCTTTCCCTTCATCAACCTTCACTGTTACTTTATCAAAAAAATTCAATTAGATTAGTCATGCGCAATCTGCCTTTTACAAATCCGTGCTGGCTCTCCTTAATTAACTAAAAGTTCTTTGTGTGCCTTTTTTTCCCCTGATTATTGTTTCTAAAACCTTCCCCACCGCTGATCTCAAACTGACCAGCCTGTAGTTACTAGGAATATCCTTACACCCTTTTTTTGAATAAAGGTGTCACATTTGCCATTTCCCAATCCATTGGCACCTGCCTTCATATCTAGGGAAGATTAGAAAATTATGGCAATCCCTTCCACTATCTCCACTCTCACTTCCTTTAGCAATGTGGGTTGCAAGCCATCTGGGCCGGATGACTGATCCACCCTAAGTACATCCTTGCTATAAAATTTTCACCCTATCCATTACCTCTCCCACCTCCGCTTCTACCGATATTTTGTCAGATTCACCTTTCTTTGTAAATACCAATGCAAAGTACTCATTAAGTATTCTATTCTTGCCCCATGCATCTAGCATATATCACCCTCTTTGTCCTTAATAGGCCCCACTCCCACCTCTTACTACTGCTTATAATTTACATGCCAGTAGAAACTTTTGGGTTCCCTCTCATGTTAACTGCTATTTTATTCTCACATTATCTCTTTTCCAGTTGTATTTTTTTCCTTTTCACTTCTCCTGTTAACTTATTATATTTGGCGCGGTTCTCATTTGAAGAATTTACCTGACGTGCATCACACACTCACTTTTTGGTTCATCATATTCTCTGTCTCCCTTGCCACCCAAGAAGCCTTGGCTTTGGTTCCCTGGCTTTGGTTTCCTTATCTTTTGATCTTGTTGGAATTTACCTAGCCTGTACCAGGAACACCTCCTCCGTAAAGTCCACCCATTGTTCCGTTACAGATTTTCCTGTCAATCTTTGGTTCCATTTTCTCTTGACAGTTTGAATATTGTCCAGCTCAAGCTGAATTGATGCCCAAAGAAAAAGGGCTAACCAATTTTTAGCCCGTAGAATCTTGTAGCACAGAAGGAGATCATTCAGCCCATTTTCTCCATGCCAAGCTCTTCGGAAGAGCTATTATTCCACTCTCCAACTCTTTCCTTGTAGCCCTGTAATAGTTTCCTTTTTAATTATACATCTAATTTCATTTTGAAATTACTATTGAGTCTACTTCCACTATCCTTTCAAGCAGTTCACTCCAGATCATCACGCGATCTAATAAAAAGCCTTCTTCATCCCCAGCCACTTGTTCTTTCACCAATTAACTTAAATAATTATCATTCTGTTATCAACCCTCCCACCAATGGAAACCGATTCTCATTCTATACTCCATCAGAACTGTTCATGAATTTGAACATCTCTATGAAATTCCTACTGAACCTTCTCTGTTCTAAGGAGAACTCCAGCTTCTTCAGTTTAACCACAGAACTGAAGTCCCTCAACCACTGGAAGGTTCTAGTAATTTTCCCTTGTATCCTCTCCAGGGCCTTGACAACCTTCACAAAATGTGCTACCCTGAATATGGCGCAATACTCGAGCTGAGACCCAATTAGTGATTTACAAGGTTTTCCATAGCTTCTTTATTTATAAGGTCTATGATCCCGGGTGCTTTTTTAGCAGCCACTTTCAAAGATTTAAAAATGTGAAATCCCAGGTCTCAATTCCTACATCTCTTTTTAAAATTATACCTTTAATTCATATTGTTCCTCTTCATTCTTCCTTCTTGGTCTTCAGAGCTCACCAAGCCGAACCAGTTAACTGGCTAAAATGCAGGGCAAGGATTAGCTTTCTTTGAAAATTGGAGTATCAACACTGAGACAATCCTGGTGTTTAATAGGAGATGAAATATCAGTACTGAAACATCCTGTGGCCCCTCCGCCCCACCCCAGCCCCCTACCGCCCCAACTCCAGAATTTTTCTGTTTAATCTTGATGGAGCTATTGCAAAAGAAAGTCTTTGATGCCGGGTCACCCAGTGTTCCAAACACATAACCTGTTCTTGACATTTTATGTGAGGCACTGATATTACAAGGTAAGATGGATGTAGACTTTAACTTCTTGCCTTCAAAGGGAAATTTAAAGGTTTACTGAAAAGAACAGCATAGACGCCGTATTTCAGACTATTTAATAAGGATATAAAATGCTGGTGGGGATCCAAATAAGCAGCTGCTGCAAGTTAGAGAGGTCACAGGAACTGAGCCAAATAGAAAGTACAATGAGTTCTTCGGGAACTGAACAGTAAAATCTGGACTGCCAAACAATGAAAGTGCAAGTAATGTAAGAGTTATTACCCACCAGCAAAGGATTTGAAATACAACCCATCCTTAGTGCAGTACTCTGTTAACAATGTTACTTCAGTTATAACACTGGTTGGACCACCATCCAATGTAAATTAACCAGATATTCCAGCTGGGGTAAGATCTATATTTTGTTAATGGAAATACCTCCAGTTCCCTCCATACCTTACTCTTGTCAAAGTGGGGTGCTAAAAAATCATTAATCAAGCTTCAGGAACTGATATATCCAAACTGGGATGCCTCATACAGTGTAAAATACTGATCTGAGGAAGCTTTAACTGTGATCTTTAATTTTATATATGATTTTTGTTGATGCCAAGAAATAAATGCTCATATTATAAATGCTCCATTTCATGTGTCCAAGTCAGCCACAGCCATTTGTGGAAAAGACAAACTGACCGTGAGAATATACTGGCAAACTGTGAGACTGAAGAAAAGAGAGAGAAGGGAGAGAGGCAGAACATGCAGAGAGAGAGAGGGCAAGAAGAGAAGAGAGAGAGAGACAGAGGAGAGAGGAGAGAACAGAGAGAGAAGAGTGGGAGAAAATAGAGAAGATAAAAGAGAAGAGAAAAGTTAGAGAGATTCATAATCCACAAGCATTTGGGATAGTCAGTGGTGGCGTTAAGGGAGAGTCTCCCAAGTATGCCTACAAACAGTCAGCCTGGAACAAATTAGCAGCAAATTTCAGGATTTCCCGCAGCTCACTTCAATTCCTTAGCTTGAGGTGATTTTGGCCTGCCATGAAAAATACTCTTCTGGAACAAATAAAAACATGCAAAGGAATCAATTCTTCAGGATAATAATAACAAAAAACTAACCTGAATCTCACAGCAGTTCCTTTTTTTGTTCTTAGAAATTGCTAGTCAGGGTAATCTGGAACCAGATGATTTAGGACAAATTTTTCCCACACCCCCAGTAATATCAAGATTTGGTTCAAACATAAATGCCCACAATTCACCTTCATCATTCATGATGACATGGGAGGAATATCAAAAGAGTAGGGAATTCCAATAATCGAAGTGGTGTGTTTTTATTTATCATATGAAGTTAACCATGCATCTACGTAGTTGTGATTATTCCCTTACTTGTAGTTTTAGAAGTTATATATTTTTAGTTAAGTCTGTAACTAAACCAAAGGAATACAGAAATGCAGAGCAGTCTGAGATTCTATAAAATATGAAGTGGGCAGTTAATGCAGCTATGAGCAAAGGCAAGATTTGATGTTGATAACCTACTAACAGCAGACTTGCTTTCCCGAGAAGGAAGTTAAAATGTGAAACTCGCTGCCAATAATTATTGTTGAAGCACAGTCAATAAAGTCCCTTAAAATGGAATTAGATCATTGCCCGAAAAAGCAATATTAAAGAGTATGGGGAGTGAAGAGCAGAATGACATTCGACTGAATGGGTCATTCTGGAGCAAAACATCAGGATAGACATAACGGGCCAACTGGCCTACTTCATAGAAACACAAGGAGAGTAAACCATGCAGCCTCTCGAGCCTTTTCCGCCACTAATTTAGATTGTGACTGATCTGTAACTCAAGCCCATTTACTCACCTTTGATGCATATCCCTTGATACCCTTACCTAACAAAATCTATCAACTTCAGTCTCAGGAATTTCAATTGCTGCAGTGTCTACAATGTTTTGCAGAAGAGAGTTCCTAATTTCCACTTCTCTTTCTGTGAAAAAAGTGCCACTGTGCTGAACGCTCTGTGATCCCAGTGCACTTTATAAATCCAGCATAGAACGGGCAGGCAGTGGGTGCCAGTGCGATACTCCGACCAGTTTGAGAGTCAGACTGTTTGGTCTTGGGTTCGGGGTCTAGATGAGGTTTCTTTAGGGTTTGCCTGTTGCCCTAAGAATGCTACCATAGACTGTTGTTCGTAAAAAACATTCTTGTGTATTTATAGATCTACGTACATCTCAGTAACTCTACATGATGTTGTGCTGCTTCCCACCAGATCACTGTCTCTTAGTCATGTGACATTGCATCATAGTTACATCAGCAGTTACATCAGTATCAGATGCTCCTGATGTTAACCCTTTACTCTACATCTCCCCAAGTCTTTATCTCAAATATATACATCCTCCTACACAGGCCTCACTGCCACTTTGCCAGCAAGCTGCACAGCCCAAAAGAGCATCCTACTGAAGTCGCCAGCTCCACAAAACAGCCACTACTTCATCTCTTCTCCTATGATGTACGGCTTCCTGCAGCACATCGCTTCTCTCCCATGTTATACTAAGGGGCCACTACAGAGTCATTTGTTTAAAATTGAGGATAAATTTTCGTCTTTGAGAGAGATGGGCTCGGTAATTAGAGGGACTGAAATGATCATGAACTCACTGGTGTAGATCAAGCTTGTGATTGTGTAAATCAGGTGGCAGCGAATCAGCAGCCTAGGTTACATCCTTCCCAATTTCTATTTCCATACAATTTAACAGAAACAAAAATCGAGAGATAGCGCTCATAGTGCAAATCTAGGACGATTCCGTTGAAAGTGCAATAGCAGGTGGGTAAAATGTTGTTTCGGCCATGATGGCGGGTTTTCACGCCATATTGTCCCAAACCCGCCAAATTAATTATGTGTTCCCAGGAAACACGCCGTTTCCAGGGCAGGCGGGCTCTCATTCGCCTGCCATGCCATCACCTCACCGCTTCATCACACCAGGCTCCACATTTAAAGTGCAGCCTTGCACACACCTCTCAGCCTTTCCAGCCCAGGACTGCTGGATGGAAGACAGGATGGCCCCAAAAGGCAGAAAGACTGCAGCTGCCTGCTTCAGTGACGTGTCCCTCGAGTGCCTTTTGGACGCTGTGGAGGCTCGCTGTGATGCCCTCTACCCCTGCTCTGGCCGTAGGAGGGACAGCAGCATCACCAATCCAGCATGGGAGGTGGTGGCAGCGGTGGTCAGTGCCAAAAGAGGACAGCCACCCAGTGCCCACCACAGGATGAATAATCTCATCCGTTCCGCCAGGGTAATTCACTCTTCTCATCACTCTCAACTCACACACTCAAACCCATCACACATCCACAGGGATCTCACACCTCAAGGGACAACACCACTAACTCTCATACACACCTTCACATCTCCATCAGGCTCATATCCTCCTGAGCTCGGGTCCTCATCCTGCCCATGACTCCACTCACCACAAAAACATTCCACGTAGTGCCATGTGTCCTGCTCACACTCTCTCTATCTGTTTTCATGCAGGAGAAGCCTGTTCAACATCATTAGGAAGAGGTCTCAGGACAGGGCCAGAGAGGCCCCTCACTCACTTTGCGGAGTGTGCTTTCACACTAACTGGTGAGGACATGGGCCATGCCTGTGGTGACGGTGAGGTCGGCGGCGAACACCCTCATGAGGATCCTGCACCACATCATCCCTTTCTCAATGCAAATGTGAGTGCTCTCTCTCCTGTTTTTGACTCTGCTGTCATGCACTAATTATCTGTACTTTGGTTCACAGGGAGCTCTGTCAAATGACTGACAACCTCAGCCAGCCAGTCCCTCAGCTCCATCCAGGTCCACACCTCCAGCCAAACGCCCTCCATTGAAGAGCTGGAAATAAGCAGCCTGAAGGCCTGTCACAGCGCTTACCCCACCCTGCACCAGCACAGAGACACACACCTAGGGGGACCTAGATCTAGAGCAGGCTCTGGTTCACAATCTGGTGGTCACCGCACGGACACATGTCAGCAGCAGCAGGAGGCTGGTTTGTGCGAGCTCCCCAGCACTCAGGGGACTGCTGGGGATCAGGCATCTGTAAGGTCCTAGTCAGACGTCGAGCCTCTAGATTTGGCCTTCCATCCTGGAGCGTCAGCAGAAGGTGTGGGAACAGCACGCAGAGCTGTTGGAAGCCCTCAACAGAGTGGCATGCGAGTAAGAGGGGTGCGTCTGCCTACTCTCTGATGAAGTGGGGCCCACATGTGCATGTATGGAGGTCTCCATGGGCAGGATGGCAGACGCCATGAAGACCCTGGTGCAGCAGAACGCGGAGGCGTGTGCAGACCTGCACTTCATCACGGGAGCCATGGGTGAGTTCCCACAGTGGTAATGTGAGGAGGAAATGGGCACCTCGATGTCCCTCCAGGTGCTCCTTCCCCTCAAGGAGTCAGGCCAGGGCCCTTGAGCACCCAAAGGGAGGAGGAGCGGCAGCTGGACACCCCTGGGTCTTCCACTCAGGAATCTCAGAGGCTGTCCTCTACTTCTGAGTCCCCTTTGCCTGTGACCCCCTCAACCATGTCCTCACTGTAGAGGGAGCAGCTGGCCAACGAGTGATTCTGGAGGGAGAAGTGTGTGTGTGGCAGGACCTTTCAGAGCCTCGTGCAAGCACTCTCCCACACACGTGAGTCCTTCATGTATCACACTCACCTCAATGTCCTAAGCATTTTCAATGCTGCCTGCTGGGGTTCTCTTTCAGTTGTCCATCTGAGCTGACCTGCATCTCTACCCACCCACTGATCACACCCCCATGCAGCACCTGTTCTCGCCCACCACGACTGTCATCTTACTTTAGATTTGGACAGCATTGTCTGGATTCGCTTTATCGTCAGCTCCCCTGTCCTTTCCCCTCCCCCAGTCACCCATTTCCTTTCCCCCATCACTGTTGACCCCCCGCAGCATCACCTTCCACCTCCCCTCCGTGACCTACTAGCCACAGCCCTTTTTTTCTGGATGTCCACATGAAAGTGCACATTCCCTACCTTCCCAAAAATCCCACCCCATCCACATTCACCTCCCCGACCTCCTGCTTCCCACCGCCCGGGTCTGCATCTGCCTCCAAGTCCCCACCAACCACCCTCACCGTCCCTTCTACCGATACTGTCGAACCCTCACCCTCCCACCCTACCCCCTCACTCTGCCCTTGGTCATTCTCACCATTGCCTCATACCACACCCATCCTCAGTTCACTGCCCAGGAGACAGTCATGTGCTCATCAGAGCCCCCCTTACACATTCATTTGAACATCCCCCCCCTCTGGACCCCTTCCCCCCTTGGAACCCGTTCCACCCTTGGTCCTCCCACCCCACTGCCCAGACTCCACCCCTGCTTAGTCCTTTCCCTTTCCTAAATCCTTCAGGCAATCTTACTTGGTCTACCACCCTTAGTCCTTCCTCCCTCCCAACTCTTTCCTCCAGCCTTACTTCTTCCTCCAACCTTGCTTCTTCCTCCAGCATTAATCCTTCCCCCTTCCTGACTCCTTCAGACACCTTTACTTCTTCTGCCAGCCTTATTCCCTCCCCTCTTCACACTCCTTCCTCCCCATGGACTCCCTCCCCTCCCTGCACTCTTTTCTCCATAAAGGAATCTCCCTCCCCTTTACGCACTCCACCCTGACACCTTCATTCCCCCCCTCTCCCAACCTCGCCCATCCTGACACCTCTTCCTCTCCCAGTCGACCCTAGACCTTCCTCTTCCACCCCCGGTGCATCTTCCTCTCTCAAACACAGCTGGAACTTCCTCCCCACTCCCTCGCCCATCATCCGTAGTGAACAGACCCTCAACGGTGTCTTCCTAACTTCCGTGAGCTGCTTCACAGTGGAGCCATGTCCATGAGAATCCACCCAACATGCCATGGATATTCCTCCAGTGTGCCATTGCTGTCGGGCTCCAGCACCTTTGCTCCTCGGATGTCCGCGATGTGAGCAAGGCCCTGGTGGTAAGCCCCGACTTCTGCACGCCGACGTGGACAAACGATCCAGCGGGGGCGGGGCATGATTCCGGCAGGCTGGGCTTATAATGATATGCAGATGTATTACAATGAGGTTCCCCACATCCAATGGCGAGGAACACAGCCCACCATCAACGAGCTGAGCGGTCGATCGTAAGCTGCTTTCACGATGCCGTGAAAACGATTTTTGGCCTTCTTGCCATGCTGTCTGCTCACGCCACCGAGCGCGCCCGACGCCAGTGGGCACGGATCATTCCGACCATTATCACTAATTTTACACAAGCGTGTAAAGTTAAAATCTATCATTCAAGCATACACAAATAGGTAAAGAAATGACTAATATGTAGAGCGTGCTTAATTATCAATATAATTAAAGTGAAGGGAATAAAAGCATTTAGATATTCAGGATCCTACTCGATTGAAGAATTGCCAATTACAAGCATACAGTCAATGGAAAGGCAAAGGCTGCTTTCAGTATCGTTATCTTTAGATCTACAAGAGAACTGAAAGCAGATGGCTACAAATCTGAAAACTGTGTGAGTTAGTTTACTGTATGAAAGAAACACATACTTGGCAGGAGTAGGTCTTCCATTTTTCTTTACAGACACATGAAAGCAGCTAGTTGTGAACATGATTGGAAAAGTTGGCTCCATGTATCTAAAGAATATGTCAATTGTTCATAAGACCCTGACCTCCTGTCTGCCAGTAGGGTAAGCTTCATACATTACCTTGTGCTTACAACAGAACCCTTTTATAATTAAATATTCCTTGCCACGTCAAAATGTTGTTTTACCAGAAAACTGAGTTAGTAGGACTGACACTAGAGCCTGGGACCACTGGGAGAAAAGTCTTCAGACTTAGCAGTACTGGAAGCCAGGTGTTTGGGGGGGTGGGTGGGTGGGGCACGCCTGGGGCGACAGTGGAAGTGGGTGAGTGAAGGGGTTTGGAGGTGGGAGAGGATTCATTCTATAGTGCAGAGGTACTGATGACAGATGCCTGAAGGTCTGAGAAATCTGGGAAGAGCACGTTTTGGGTTTGAAAGCACTGAAGCAGCTTTCTGGAGTAGTCTGAGGCCTCACAGCATGTTAGGAGAGGGAGGGTACGGGTGAACAGAGGCTCCCAATCTTCATCCTCCTCCTCCCATTGAGTTTCAGATCCATTTCAATAGAGAGTTTCCCAGCAGTGGAGCAAATTCTTTATTGTTTAAGGTGCTTAGGGTGTTTCTCCTGTACTTGCTGACTTTATATCAGAAAACACAGCATATGTGCACTTTAAACAACTGCAAAAATAACTCCTGGCTTCACGCCATCAAAGCCATTTGTGGACACCTGCCGTACTCCCAGAAAGGACAGATTGTTGTATTCCCACTTTGACCTGAGCACTTTCAAAATACTATTTACTACTTTGGTAAAAGTGTTGTAAATACTTTAGAGAACTGAGTAAGTTGCTAGGTTATGGCTAGGCACACTTCAAATCTGGTCTATCTGCAACAGAGTGGGATAGGAGCAGAGGGGAGATTAATAAATGATGGAACTAATAATAGCATAATAATGTCTTATTTTTCACCACATCACTTTACGAGTCATTCACTTTTCTTTTATTCTTTTCTTCATTTTATTTCCCCCCACCATTGTCTTCTCCCTCACTATGTTCCTCCTCACAAGTCATTCATCTTCCAGTTTGGTTGAAATGCTAACCCTAACTTCTTAACTCAGCAGATGTTTCCTGGCCGGCTGAGCATTTCCAGAACTTTCTCTTTTTGCTTCAGATTTTCAGTGTATTCTGTGATTTGTTTTGGTAGGTGTGTGTCTTGGGTGACAGTTTACAAGTGAGCACTTTGGTCTTAACTGCAGTACTATCCATGACCAGGAGAAGGAAGTCATCAGCTCAAAGGAACCCAACTCAAGAGAGTCATATTGAAAGAATGAGTAGATCAGAGGAAATATAAGAAATAAAGTTAAAAATAGTTTGTGTGATATACAGATATGACAGACAGCCATTCTTCAAATATGAAAGCTCCACTTTCCACCATCAAAGCACACCAGCCAGCTGCCTGATAGCTCCAACAGGTGACCCAAGTCCATTTTGAGGGCCAAGCCACATTCTCATACACTTGCAGTGGGTCATGGGCAGAAACAGTAGCAGCCCCCTGCACGCAACTCCTGGTCACCATAATAGTAGGCAACACAGAGGTTGGCCTGACCTGAACAAAGGTAGATAGTGGGACTGGGGTTGTGGCATCCATTCACAGGAGAAGGAGGTTGGAGGTGTGCCATGGTATGGAGGATGACTGTCGCCGTCATGGAGAGCACCTGACTCCACAAGAATAAATAGAAACTTATCTCAAGTCTCCTCTTCAGCTAGATTGGCAATTGAACCCACAATCCGGCCTGTTCTAGGCTTAAACAGTAATCGGGATCCTATCTACATCAGGGCGCTTGGTTACATATTACTAACTGAAACAGGCAGACATTTTAGCCACTTAGTGGTAGGCCCCTTTGAAGATGGCAGCCAGTAAGGTGTGCCAGTGTAACCAGGGCAGTAAACCCTCTTCGGAATGTCACAGCCCCGGTAATCCAGGCAGCCCAAGTTAAATACTAACCCGTGTCTTTGAAATGGTAAAAAAACACATGAATGCTTTCATAATCAAACTGCATAAATTATAAAAGCTAACACATCCATTCTTTTAAAAAATAGCTTACTACAGAAATTAATGTATTTCTATATTCTGTTCCAGTCTCTAGCACTTACACATTGATACCAATGTACCTGTTTTAAATTATACTCTGACAACTAAATATGTGCTTTGTTCTGTGAGCAATATTCACATCACTTGAAAAGTGGTCAAGGGCTTTAAACAGCAAGCCTTCTACAATTGGTCAGCCTTAAAAACTTCTAAAATTTATCTCAGGAAAGATAATTTACCTCAGAGATATTTTACAAAGTGCCCGACCAAAATTGTTCTGATGTGGTGGGTGAAACAAACAACAGGGGCAGTTTAAACTGAAAGGGACAACTTGAGTAAATCTGGCTCAGAAATCTTTATTAGACAGGGAGTTACACCTAAAAAATGTGATGGATAAAATGCACCCATATGTAAAGCTTTTATATTCAGAGCAGACATTCTGTGATAACTTGTATAATGGGGCGTTGTATTCAAAGTGTATTTTGGCACCATTGCTTTATAGTGACCAAATAACTCAACTTTCATTTCTAATGTTCTGTGCAGTGCAATTCTGATTTTAAGCCAGTGTTTTGAAGTTAGAATTTCACAGCCCTGTCCATTCTTGCATTAACCCACTAATGAGGGGCCTTTACAAGTTTAATTCTTTTCTCTTACCATTTTAAAAGCTGAATATACATGTGAGGATGGTGGTTAAGATGCAGTTGATTGGATACAGGTATGCAGGGTTTAGCTGTAATATTCAGCAGCACTAAGATCAGTTTTACGATATGTCAAAACTGGGGGGCCTCAGTCATGGAACATGGCTGTACAACAGCATTTGGGGAGATGCAAGGGCATGGCAGCTCAGAGGTTAGAATAAAGTTCAATATTTCCCAATCAAGTGCACGAAAAATTGGAAAAAAGATACATTTGAATACATGTATAAATTAGCCTTGAGGAGAATGAGCCAGACTTCAGGAGAGGAGATATGGTTAAAAACAGTGACAGAAATGTGTGGTGAAGAAGAGTGACAGAAAAACATAGCAATAACTATTACATTTATGCCATAAATAAAACTTTAAATGTATGATAGGTGTGCTGTATAAAGCAGTTAAACTTCTTAGCCTCTTCTTAAGTTTATAAAAGTGACTGAAAAGTTGACGCGGACAACATGTTCAGTGTGGTGAAGAATTCAATGACTGGGGACACATGTCAGTAGAATAATGGAAGTCAGGCAGAAAGTTTTTATGCTGCGGAATAAGTTACCTGTGAGGTTTTTAAAGAGGACAATATAAATGGTTCAAAGGGTGATTTGCAGAGGAAAAGGTTGAAGTTAGTGGGCCGAATTTTCAGCTCGCCGGGCAGGCGCGATCGGCGGGCCCAGGAGCGGCCGAGAAACAGGCCCCCAACCGCCATCAGCCCTTGACCGCGATTTCACGCTGGCTGGCTAATTAAGGCCCACTCAGCGTGAAACACGGCTTCCCAATGGTCGGGAAGGGCCAGGCAAGGGTGGGGGCTTGTCAGGTGTCAGGTCCAATAGCGACCCGGCGGCCAGTTTAAAAATGGCACAGGCAGCCGCTTGAAAGCTGCCAGTGAAGAAGCACACAGTCTGCGTTGTGGAAATGATACCTATGGCCTCAGCAGCCGCTGGAGACACCAGACAGGAGGGCAGGTCGGATGGGCACTTGGCCTCCTGCTTTTCGGACGATTGTCTCGAGGTCCTCCTAGAGGCAGTGGCTGCCAGGAGGTGCATCCTTGCACCAAGGGATGGAAGGAGGAGGGCACCGCACCTGACAAAAAGTGCTTGGTAGAAGGTGGCAATGCTGATCAGCATCCACGACGTTGTGCGGTGCACATGGATGCAGTGCCGCAAGAGGTTCAATGACCTGCTGAGCTCAGGAAGGGTGAGTACCATGTTGGCCTGGATTAGTGTGATAAAGTGTTAAGGGCTGGTGTCCCCCTGTGGAGCTCAGGGGTGTTGGAGTCTGGGTGCCAACTGTCAATGACACCAGAGCTGGCCAAGGGGATGAGCCCTGGCAGCTTGGACTGATTGACTTGTGGCTCGAGGGCCACGACTTGGATGTGCCCTGCAAGGTGTTCCTCAGCTGGGGTTGGCCAGGCTGCAATGGTACTGCAGGTAAAGGGTGGACTAATCAATGCTCCACTGTCCTTTCAGGAGAAGACAAGCTATAACCAGTTGGAGAGATCGTGGAGAGGCGGAGGCCCACCCAACCTGCTGTTGCTGACCAGGTTCGAGCAGGACGCCCTGGAGCTGGAGAGTCGGCACGCTCCCCGTGCAACCAGGCGTGGGGAGGCGGGGGTGCCAGACGAAGGTAAGAGTGCAGTGTACAGAGATGACTGTCTCGGCTTGTGCAACCATTCTGGTGTAGTCTCTTAATTGATGGGAGCCTCAAACCTGGAGTCCCCACTGATCATTGAAAGATGATGGCACCATGATGCAGGTCTCCATTGTATCACCAGGGTGCCTGGCATACACAGTGACTTTAGCTAATTTCACGTCCTTGTTTTCCCTTAGATTTGCCAGCATGCACTCATTCTCAGGACCCAGAAGAGCCGCTCCTGACGCCAGAGATCCACCAGCTTCCTCTGCCCTGTGTCACACCCGCACTCTGAACCAGGCACCAGCGCAGATATCAGCACATTGGTGGGCTGCATTGTTGGTGCACATTGGTGAGGGCACTTCACACTCACTTGAGGTGCAGGTGGAGGCAGAGCGTGCCCAGGGCACAGACAGTCAGAGGACTGCTAGACACCAGGACAATGCTGGGTTGAAGTCAGATGCTGGATGTCAAGCGAGATGAGCGGGAGGATCTGGCGGAGACCCATGAGGGTATGCGTGCCATGGTCTCTGTTGCAGAGCCGTCCATACGGAGCGTAAGCACTGAGTTGACCCTCATGGCCGAGCGCACTGCCTCCGCCATTGAAAGAGTGGCGACTCTCATGGAGAGGCAGCTCCAGGGACAGAATCAGGGGTTCCTGGGTTTGCGCCCGGACCTGCAAGCCCTCATACAGGCAATGACCTCAAGTGGTCAGTGTCAGTGTGGGAGATGGATGAGGCACCCAGTATCCCAGCTAGGTGCCCATCCATCAATGGCGAGCAGGGAGGTCCAAAGTGACCTCATGTTGATGCATGACCTGCTTGTCGTCTCTGCAGACTCCTCTCAGGGTGCTCCAGATGACAGCAGCAGCTCATCCGCACATCTGCCAGTGACCGTGGCATCTGATGAGTCTGCGATGACTGGGGAGATGCCAGCTGTGGCACTAGCCACTTCCTCCCAGGTGGGGCCAGCACGACCATTAAGGTCAGCTGTCTCCAATGCTGCTGCCAGCGAGGGGGTGCGGGCACCAAGATGCAGCGCTCCCAAATGTAAGTTTAGGGGACTGCGAGCACAAGAGGGACTGTTTACGGGTGATCATCTGTTCAGTTATGTTTGGTTTATATGTTTACTGGTATGGACATTAACATCAGTAATGGTCATGTCAATGTGATTTGAATGTAAAAATAACATTAAATTTGCTTTTATTGTGATGGTCTGGGTATGGTTCGCCTTTTATTTTTGGTGCAGGGTACGCCAGTATGTAATGCTAGACGTGAGTAGCTCTAATCTTTATTGCATAGGCACTGAGTAGGCTTTGGGTTCACATGACAGGGGCATTTTGGGCATCCTGGATGGAGGCGGCAACCCTAGCATGAGGTGGGAGTGGATTTTTGGCAGCCTAGCTGAAGGAGTGTTGGATCAAGGCGTCCCTGGTGTCCCTGCTTTCCTGAAGGTTACAGAGGTCTTCCTCCACACCCTCAGCATTCTCCTCACTGTGCTCCTCTTCTGACTCACTGCTGGATTCATCCTCTGTGGCCTGTGGAGCTGCGTCAAGATCCTCTTCCTCCAGTGGGTTCCCCCCTTGCCAGTACCAGATTGTGGAGAGCGCAGCATGCACCCACTATCAGTGACACCCGCTCTGGAGGCTATTGTAGTGCTCCCCCTGAACGGTCCAAGCAACAAAAGCGCATCTTCAGAAGACCTATGGTCCTCTCTATCGCTGCACTTGTGGAGGTATGACTCCTAATATAATGCTGCTCTGCCTCTGTTCTTGGGTGGCGAAGAGGCATCTTGAGCCAACTTGTCAACAGATAGCCCTTGTCACCCAGCAGACATCCATCCAGCTGGGCTGGAACACTGAACAGCCTTGGCATCTGGGAGTGTCTGAGGATGTAAGTGTCATGGGAGCTGCCAGGGTACCTTGCACAGAGTTGCAGAATATGCGTCTTGTGCTCACACGCTATCTGCACGTTCATTGAGTGGAAGCCCTTCCTGTTGACAAAGGCACCCGGCCGGCCTGCTGCTGCCTTGGTGGCCACATGTGCGCAGTCGATTGCACCCTGGATGCGGGGGAAACCGAGCAATCGCTGCAAAGCCTCTGGCTCACTCAGCCTGGCTGGCCTTGTCCGTACGGTAAAGAATAAATGTCATTACCTGCCTGAACAGAGCTTCTGTCACCAGCTTGATGCAACTGTGGACAACTGTTTGGGAGATTCCACACAGATCGCCCACTGACCCCTGGAAAGAGCTAGAGGCATAGAAGTTGAGGGCCACTGTGACCTTCAGAGACACTGGCATGGGGTGCCCACCCACACAGTCAGAGCTGATCTCAGACCCAGTGACCTGGCAAATGGAGGTCACAGTTTCCCTCGAGAGGCAGAGCCTCCTTCAGCATTGCATCTCAGACATATCGAGTCGCTGTATCGCCTCCTGTAAACCCTGGCAGCAGGATAGTGGTGTCTCCTGCTGGCCCTGCGCCCCTTGTGCCTGCACCTCTCCTACTACAGGTCCCTCTGCTGGAAGCTGCATAGGGACACCTGGATTCCTCTCCCTTTGCCCCTCTCTTCCTTCTCAGCGGAGGTGCCACCAACAGAGACCACAATCCCCATTACCAGAGTAAAAGAAGGCTGTCTGATATCTGGAAGGGTCCACACAGTCTGAATCCTCTGGGGACCTTGGAGACAGCAATGAGTCCTCACACACAGCCTGGAAATGCTAACAATGAAGCCTCGAACAGAGATGAAGCTGCGAAGTACCAAAAAGCAACCAGCAGCAAACTATTTCCAAAACTCCTCGCTACTCAAACTGGCAATGCTGCTGACTCTTTTTATCGTACTCTTGGATGAGGTTTTGCAAAATTTCGGCTGCCCGTCTGCCCGTTTTGCCCATGCGACAAGCGCGAAATTGCACAGGCAACGTGAAATCTTGGTCAATTGCCTTTTTAATGGCCTTAAGTGGCATTTTAATTGATGGCGGGCACGGCTGCGACACCCGCGCGTGGCCACCGACTGAAATATCATGCGAGTACGGGATGACGTCGGGACACTTGCCTGACGTCATCTCCCGTGATTTCACACCCTAATGGGTCGGGCACACATCTGCCCCATCAGCGTAAAATTCAGCTCAGTGAGAAGGGGGGCATGTGGGATTCATCGAGGAAAAGCAGACTCATGGTTCTTTCTATTCCTATTCTAATGTAGTGGGTATACTGCTATACATGTTCTTAATACCAGGAACTATGGATGGACTAATTGGATGATTTTTTTTCTTGTCTGTTTCAGTTAAAGTAACGATAGCAAGTAAACACCAAATTTCATATTGGATGCTAATCCATCTTGTATACTTTATGCTTGCATTACCCTCAGGTAAAATTCATTCACCAGGACAAAGGTTAGAGAGATCATGATAACCTACCTCTTTATCTGTTCCTGATTTTAAATAGCCATAATAGCCTGATAGAACCCAGGCCATGAATTGTTTCATAGTCCTACCATAAATCATATCATTTGCAGACTGGGGCATTTTCTTTCCATGCTCATGAACTGACTCATTATCCAAATACAGCTTTAAATGAACTGTTACAATTCTTTCATTCTGTGCCAAAGCCTGTCTCTACTTTAAAATAGCTGCATTGTAAAAATCTGTTACTAAAAAAAGGCACAGACGTCACATATATGTTTTGCTACTGTATTATTAAAATTGAGTTATTAAAATTGATGCAGCAAGATTTAACCATTTGATGATCAAAGTAGCAACACTAGCGTCACTCCACCCAGAGCAAGTGATTTCAGTGATGAAATTGTGATTATAACATAAGTGATTGACCAAGAGTTATAAATTGAAGGACAATATTACAAAAGATCAAATGCAACTAAAGAACATCTACAGTTTAGCCAAGATTACAAATGGTCAAATAAATCAGTAATGTCTTTACATTAAAAGCTGTTACTTTTTTTTCATTTGAGTAAACTGGACTTCACTGTCTTTGAAAGCTGGGGGGACCAATGCACATTCCTTTAAGGGGTGCGCTGCAGCGGGTATTTCAAATGGTTCTGCAATAGGAGCCAAAAGCGATGTGTTTGTATCAAAGGTCACTGTGCATTGGAGAATGTTAAAGCAATTATTTTAAAAGCTGTTTTAATTTCAGGGCCAATAATTAAGTGGATTTTCTCAATCATTACCATTGTGCAACCAGCCATTCCAAATTGACCAAAATGAAAGTCTTGTAAATGGTCAGTGCTAGGAGAGTCTGCAGCGATTTATTGCTCAGCTCAAAGCCCATTGTTTTTCAGTTACAGATGAGAGTTTGCATTCTGCATTTCCACTAGCACAGATTGTGCTTGCATCAATTATTAAACATAACAAGAACTTCTGTGCCATACAGACTTGATTTTGAAATAGAAACTTAAATCTTTTCTAATGTTAAAGGAGCCATATTAAATGTCAGTCTTTATTAAAAATGCATCTTCACTTAAATCCCCTTCCCCTGAGGAGGAGGTTAAAGTTCTACAGGAATTCTCCCAACTCTCCACGTGAACTTTGGTGGAAAATTTGAGGCTGCTTAAATTAAGGCCGATCTGCAAATTAGAATTGGTGGACAATCAGTAGTTCTGTTTTGAGGTATAAGTAGGCCAGCAACAAGATAAGAATTACCTCCACTAGAGCCTTTGGTACAAGATGTTGCCTTGATAATGGAATCCTCCCCATCATTCCAATTCAATTGGATACAGTTGCTAAATCATCATGTTGGTACTAATCCGCAATAATGTTCAAGATAAATTGTACTGAAGATAAGAAATAAGTGAGATAAGGATGGAACTGTTCTTTACTGCAATTACATTTTAGCAGTAGAGAAATGTAATGAACTTGGAGAGTGCAGGACGGGTTTCTTGTGAGAAACAGTAAACTTTATTAACAGATTTCAGATGAGGTTACACGGTTGTTCCAAGACCATGGCTAAAAAGCTCCACCCCTAAGATTCCCCATGCTTAGGTCTGATTGGTCCATACAGTCACATGATCCCCATAACAGTAAGAAACTTACAATCACTGCAAGGAACCAAGTTACATTTCAATTTCAGCCAGATAATGAGGTGAAAATCTCCTTTCTCCAGTGGCTGTAAGAGCCCTCAATAAATGAGCATGATGTTCATTATACAACGTGTTATTCTGTTTCAAGAGTGCAGCTGAATGTGGTTTAGGAGGACACAAGATGTGATCACTGTGACTTCCTGGATAAATGATAGAATTTCTCTTGAAGAAAACAAGGAATGCTGCAGATGTATTATGTTAGCCACTACCTACTAGTCCTTTATGACTAATTGGAAATCCAGGGGCAGGATTGTACACCGGTGGGATTTTATGGTGCCGCCGCAGTCAGTGGACTTTTGAATGGCTCGCCGCATTTTACGTCCCCGTCCCCGCCACAACAGGGCCATATAATTCCACCCCAGATGTGGTTATTTGGATTTCTAATTAGCGAATAAACAATTAGCAATAGACATCATCTATCTCAATACTCATATTCGCACAGCACATGCATGTGTACTTTAATCTTTTTATATATCTTTGGTTGAGTAGTAAGATGAAAAGCAGAATGTGCAACATTTTTGATCATTGTGAGTACTTTACTTCCCCAGTTACTAAATGATGGTCGATGTTTTGTTAAGTGAATATACACTTGAAGTGTATTCATTTCTACTGTTGTGAGTGTATGAAAGTCATTTTCCAGTTAACTTAAACAAAAATGATGTTACCATAGCCACGCTAGTGATTTGTCAGCAATGTATGTAGAGTTAAAAAATTTTGTTTAAAAATTATGTTATAAGACATTTTTTAAAAATTCAACAGCATGAATAGAGAATCGCTCAAAGGCTAGGAAACAAAATACTTGGACATTTAAGCCACATATTTGATACACCAGGAATACACTAGGGATGGGAAACAATAGTTATGAGGAGATTCTTGGTATTCTGGGACTATTTCTACTGAACAGAGAAGGCCACAAGGAGATTTAATGGAGGCTTTTAAAATTATGAACTGATTTAATAGAATGTTTTTGGGAAAGATTACTTCCCCTGGTTAGAGAGTTAGTGATAAGAAGTCATCAATTTAAAATAGTCACTAAGATTGAGGGGACAGGTTAAAAGATACATCTGTATGAGGATGGTAGCTGGAGCATGAAAAGCTTTGCCACGGGGAATGATTGAGGTGAGGACACATTGCTTCCATTGTGTCCTCTGACCTTTTCACCTCCCACTCTTTTCTCCCTTTTACACCATCTCCTTCTCCCTTACTGAACATTTCTTTGCTAACCTGGAATTTGCTCACCCCTCCCCCCTTTCAGCTACATTGGTTTCTCGTCACTCCATTGCCTCTCATCCCTCTCTCCTCACAGCTCTGTACTACATACCCAAAACTTCAGCTTACCATCTGTATTTTTTATTCATTTATTCACTTGATGTGGCCAGCATATATTGCCCATCCCTAATTGTCCTTTAGAAGATGAAGGTGGGCTGCCTTCTTGAACCGCTGAAGTCCATGTGATGTAGGTACACCCACTGTGCTTTTAGGAGGGGACTTCGAGGATTTTACCCAGTGACAGTGAAGGAATGGTGATATAGTTCCAAGTCAGAATGGTGGTGGCTTGGAGGTGAACTTGCAGGTGGTGGTGGTGTTGCCATGCATCTGCTGCCCTTGTCCTTCTAGGTGGTGGAGGTCACAGATTTGGAAGGTGCTGTCAAAGGAGCTTTGATGAG
This sequence comes from Cetorhinus maximus, assembly GCF_964194155.1. Lineage (NCBI taxonomy): Eukaryota > Metazoa > Chordata > Chondrichthyes > Lamniformes > Cetorhinidae > Cetorhinus > Cetorhinus maximus. Next base: position 80,935,478 of record NC_135887.1, on the reverse strand, counting down.
TTGCTGCAGTGCATCTTGTAGATGGTACACACTGTCAGCACTGTACGTTAGTGGTAGAAGGAGTGAACGTTGAAGGTGGTGGATGGGGTGCCAATCAAGTGGACTGCCATGATCAGCCTCTAGGCTCACTCCATGACTCCAGAATGTCTCCTTTAGGTTTAGATAGTGGGGAATTCAGCAATGGTAACGGCATTGAATGTCAAGGAGAAGTCGTTGGATTCTCTCGTTTTGGAGATGGTCATTGTCTGGCACTTGTGTGGCATGAATATTACTTGCCACTTATCCAGACCAAGCCTGAATATTGTTCAGGTTTTGCTGCATTTGGACATGGACTGCTTCAGTATATGAGGAGTCACAAATGGAGCTGAACATTGTGCAATCATCAGCGAACATCCCCACTTCTGACTTCATGAGGGAGGGACGGTCATTGATGAAGCAGCTGAAGATGGTTGGGCCTAGGACACTACCCTGAGGAACTCGTGCAACAATGTTCCAGGACTGAGATGATTGACCTACAACAATCACAACCATCTTCCTTTGTGCTAAGTATGACTCCAACCAGTGGAGAATTTTACTCCAGTTCCCATTGACTTCAGTTTTGCTAGGGCTCCTTGAGGCCACACTTGGTCAAATGCTGCCTTGATGTCAAGCGCAGTCACTCCCACCTCACCAGCCTCATACCTCTGCATTTTTTAACCCCAACTCTTTTCTTGCCTCAAAATTTGAGTATAAAACATTAAAAATGTAAATAATTATTACCAGGTGTGGAACCATAACTAAGACCAGGGCTAGGGAGAATTGAGAGCAAACTGGCGTCCAGGCAAAGAACTGCTTGTTTGGAGCCCACACATTATTTCAGAAGACAGTGAGAGCTACAACTCTTGTCTTTGCTGGAAGATCAGTATCATGTATATATTAAGATCCAAAGACTCTTCTACAACAAGAATGAATTTAGCATAGAAGAGGGAAAGAACATTGCGTACCAGCAAGATCAAGATCAGGAGTGAAAGCACAAAATAAATGGGAGTTCTTCTTAGGCCTTTCCTTGTATTTAAACATCCTTGCCCCACTTGTATTTTAACTGTATTGATGCATATCAACACTGAGGGCGGAATCATCCCAGATTTGCACAAAGTGTGGTGGCAGTCGTTTTACCCACTGGCCACAATGGTGGGTTTTCGCACCATATCATCCCATTCCCGCCTCATTAATTATGCAGCCACAGGAAACACGCTGTCTTGATGGTGGGTGCCCACTGATTTTCCCGCTACGGCATTAACTCGCCGCTCCCTCTTGCATGGCACCATGTTTAAACAGCAGCCTCGCACATACTTCCCAATGCTTGCAGCCCAGGACAGCTCTGCTGAGGACATGGCCCCAAAGGCCAAGAAGAGTGCAGCCCCCCGATTCAGTGACACACCACTGGGATGCCTTCTGGATGCAGTGGAGGCCCTACCTCTGCTCTAGCCACAGGAGGATCATCAGTCTTACCTCTCCGGCTTGGGAGGCGGTGGCAGAGTTGGTCAGTGCCAATGCTGCACAGAAGAGGTCGGCCATCCAGTGCAGAAAATGAGTGAATAATCTCATCCGTGCTGCCAGGATAAGGAAACCATCTCATCACTCTAAACTCACACACTCACAAGGCCATCACACATTCACTGGCATCTCACTCACTGCCAGCTCATCATCACTCACTCTCTCACACACATCCTCACATCTCCATCTGGCGTCATCTTCCCTGGAGACTGCCTCCTCAGTCCTCACCATCTTGAGGCATAGATCAACATGTGCCCCCACACACACCCTGGGATACTCCCCTTCCCTAGTACAGACCTTGCCCTGTAGCCTTTTCCCTTGCCTGAGGCCACTTCTCCCCCTTCCCCAAGCAAGCCCTAGCCCTGCAGCCATTGAAAAGCCTCCCCTGCCTTATGGCTGGTCTGGTAGGTAGAGACCTGCTCATGAGCCCCCCTAAAAGTGATGTGGTGCTGCCCGTGAAGCCTGGCGCTGATGACCGCGAGTGCTGCCCGAAGCAAGGTAGTCAAACAGGCCTCGAAGTCCTGTTGTGAAGTGCAGCCCGCCAGGTGCACGTTGCTCATGAACAGCTGTGAAACAAATCGGACCAGATGATCCATCATGGGGGGGATGATTCCGGCAAACAGGACTTACAATAAGATGCTAAAGTATTGAAATTAGGTTCCCAACGTGCGGTGGCGAGAAACGCGGCCCGCCATTGACAGGTGGAGTGGATGATTGCAAACTGGTTTCACGATAGTGTGAACCATATATGCCTTCTCACCATATTGTCCCCCACCACCCACCATGATACCCGACACCAACGGGGCAGGAAATTTCCGGCCTGAATCTTTTCTACAAATTGGTCCATTTCTTTTTGCTTCAAAACTGTGGAATTCCTTATTGCCCTTGGTGTTCCTTTCCTCTCACAGTTGACTGGCAGTTAGGCTTCTGTCACCTACCTTGTCATTTCCTCTTTTCAACCTTGGTGATTTTTTCCGCCCTATGAACTTTAACCATAGAATTTATCAACAGAACAAAATACATTCAAAAATCATACCTGGTTCAGGCATTCTGCACTATAAAGGTGAGTAAGTATTTCACTCAATGCTCTTGCATTCTGCTCTTGGAACAAGTCCACATATAACTGCAGACAACTTTTTTCCTTCTGAATTATACAGTCTAAAGTATCACAGCAAATGTCAATTTTATTTGTCGATCAATTTAAAAAAATTAAACAGTTCTTGGTAGCATGCAAAACATTGTAGCAACCTTTAGACTATTTCCAAACTGAACATTTATTGGAAAAGATTATATATTATCACAAACAGGCTAAAGATTAAGGTAGGAATTCCTGCCTTGCAAATATCTCCTCCTTTCAGATTCAAATCTTTAACAGAGGACATAGATTTAAATTCATTGCCAAAGGAACTAGAGGTAAGAAGAGGGGAATTTTTTCACTGGGTTATCAGGATCTGGATTGTCCTACCTGAAAAGGTGGTGGAAGGTGATTCCATAAATAATTTTATAAGGTAGGTACTTCAGAATGAGGAGCTTATAGTATTACAGACAAAAGGCAGAGATGTGGGACTACATATGACTGCTCTTTCAAAGGACCAGTACAGGCACAATAAGCCAAATAGCCTCCTTCGGTACTCCTATCTGATTCTATGTATTGACCAAATATTTATTAAAAATAATCACTCAAATCTTTTGTTTCTAGCCGAGGGTACATTTTCTGGTTTAGTCTGTGTGATTCTAAATATAATTGTTCTGGGCAATAATGGTGAGGACAATGGAGATAGCACTTCCATTATTGATAAAAATGCAATTGACAATCGGTTTAAAGATCAGTAGTTGTAAAACAATATTGACATTTGATAAAATACGTAGACAGAAAAATGGATCAAAGGAATAATTACAAGGCAGAAATTTTGTTCAGTGGCTGAAGAAAAGCGTAAGTGGTATGTAAGAGCTATCCTGAAGCTGAAGAAGCCTTCAAATCCATTGTGGCAACGTAAATGAGGAGGTGACAATCTTGAATCCCTTAATATCACCCAGGATCCCCATTATAAGCCATCGCTTCAACCCCTTGACAAACTATTAATTTTCAATCTATCTTATTTATCAATTATTTTAATGGTAATGACAGCATTGATTAGACTACTTGTCAGTTTATTGTTCCTAGCTACTTTCAGGAAACTGGGCAGCTAATCATGGGGGATTTTGATCTACATATAGACTAGAAAAATCAGATGGGCAAAGGTAGCATAGATGAGGAGTTCGTAGAATGTTTTCAGGATAATTTCTTAGAACAGCACATTCTGGAGCCAACCAAAGAGCAGGCTATACCAGACCTGGTATTGAGCAACGAGATATGATTAATTGATAACCTCATAATGAAGGCACCCCTAGGTAGCAGTGATCAGAATATGATTGAATTTTACATTCATTCTGAAGGAGAAAAGAGTGCGTCCAAGGCTAGTATTTTAAATTTAAATAAGGGCAATTATGAAGGCATGAAAGCTAAAGTGAACTGACAAATGAGGTTAAGGGATAGGTCAATAGAGGTTCAGTGGCAGACATTTAAAGGGATATTTCAGAATGCACAGAATATATACGTTCCAATGTGAAAGTAAAGTTCGCCATCCATGATAACTAAAATGTTAAAGCCAGTATCAAACTTAAAGAAAAAGCATGATTACACAAAGGCAAGCAGCAGGTCAGAAGATTGGAAGAAATATAAAGAACAGCAAAGAATAACAAAAAGAATAACGAAGGAAGGAAAAAATTAGAGCATGAGAGAAAGCTGGCTAGTAATATAAAAATGGATTGTAAGAGTTTCTTTAAATATTTAAATAAGTAAAAAGTTAATAAATTGAGCATTGGTCCTATAGAGCGTGTGTCTGGGGAATTCATAATGGAGAGTAAGGAGAGGGCAGATGAATTAAACTTGTATTTTGTTTTGGTCTTCACTATAGAGGACACAAGTAACATTCTGGAAATTGCTGTAAATCAGGAAATAGAAGGAAGGGTGGAACTTGGGAAAATTACAATCACCAGGGAAGTGGCATTGAGAAATTGTTGGGGCTCTGGGCTGACAAATCCCCAGGTCTGGATGGACTTCACCCTAAGGTCTTTAAAGAAGTGGCCGGTGAGATAGTTGATGCATTGGTTTTAATTTTCCAAAATTCCCTAAATTCGGAGAAGCAAAAATAGCAAATATAACTCTTTTATTCAAAAAGGGAGGGAGACAGAAAACAGGAAACTATAGGCCAGTTAGCCTAACATCTGTCATAGGGAAAATGTTAGAAACTATTATTAAAGAGCTTATAGCATGGTACTTAGAAAAAATTCAAGGCAATCAGGCAGAGTCAACATGGTTTTGCAAACGGGAAATCATGTTTAACCAATTTATTGGAGTTCTTGGAAGGAGTCACATGTGCTGTGGATAAAGGGTGGATGTACTGTACTTAGATTTCCAGGAGGCATTTGATAAAGTGCCACATCAAAGGTTATTGCAGAAAATAAAAGCTCCTGGAGTAGAGGGTAATAGATTGGCATGGATAGAAAATTGGCTAGCTAACAGGAAGCAGAGAGTTGGCATAGATGGTCTTTTTCTGGTTGGCAGGATGTGATGAGTGGTGTGCCACATGGATCAGTGCTGGAGCCTCAACTTTTTATAATTTATATAAATGACTTGGATGAAGGAACCAAAGGAATGATTGCTAAATTTGCTGACAACACAAAGATAGGTAGGAAAGTAAATTGTGAAGAGGACATAAGGAGGCTACAAATTGACATAGGTGGGTTAAGTGAGTGGGCAAAGATCTGGCAAATGGAGTAGATTGTTGGAAAATGTGAAATCCTTCATTTTGGTAGGAAGAATAAAAAAGAAGCTTATTATCTAAATGGTGAGAGATTGCAGAGCTCTGAGATTCAGAGGGATCTGGGTGTCCTAGTGTACGAATCACAAAAGGTTAGTATGCAGGTACAGCAGGTAATTAGGAAAGCTAATAGAATGTTATCATTTATTGTGAGGGGAATTGATTACAAAAGTAGGGAGGTTATGCTTCAGTTGTACAGGGCACTGGTGAGACCACATCTGGAGTATTGTGCACAGTACTGGTCTCCTTATTTAAAGAAAGATGTAAATGCATTAGAAGCAGTTCAGGGAAAGTTTACTAGTCTAATAACAGGGATGGGCAGGTTGTCTTATGAGGAAAGGCTGGACAGGTTAGGCTTATATCCACAGGAATTTAGAAGAGTAAGGGGTGACTTAATTGAAACCTTTAAGATCCTGGGGGGTCTTGAAAGGGTGGATGTGGAGAAGATGTTTCTTCTTGTGGGAGAATCTACAACTAGGCGTCAGTGTTTAAAAATAATGGGTCGTTCATTTAAGACAAAGATGAGGAGATTTTTTTTCTCTCAGAGGGTCGTGAGTCTTTGGAACTCTTTTCCTTAAAAGCTGGTGGAAGCAGAGTCTTTGAATATGTTTAAGGCAGAGCTGGATAGATTCTTGATTAACAAGGAAGTGAAAGGTTATCATTATTATTACCAAGGAGGTAGGCAGGAATGCGGGGCTGAGATTACAATCAGATCAGCCATGATCTTATTGAATGGCGGAACAGGCTCAAGGGGCAGAGTGGCCTACTCCTGCTCCTAATTCATACGTTCGTATGTTCTAACAGCCGCGGGGTAAACTCACCATTTTTTAAAAATACTTGGAAAAGAAAACAAATGAAAAGGATAAAATGTAAAACTCAACATTTCACTACTATTCTGGTATCATCTGCAGAACTCATTCCTTAAGAAGCCACTAGAAAGAGACCTAAAAGTTATTTTACTTTATTTTTGCTGCTATTAGTTTTATTGCATTTTCAATTAATTCCATAACCAAGGTAACTTTAATATCTCTCAATGTTTCATACTGAGAAACCTTGAAGAATTGTCTTTGAAGGTCCTTAGCTATGTGATTGCATCCTAAGTGAAGGATTAATATATAACCCTGAAATTTAAGGTTAAGCGAAATTAATTGATAGCCCACAATTGACATAAATACAAGGACCAAACATGAATCTCTAAAAATAATTGAGATAGTATTTACTTAGTCTGTGTACTATAGCACAAGGAACAATCTAAACCCTGAAGAGAAAAATATAATGAAACATGTAAAGAGTGATCTTGACTAAAATTCTGAGTCCAGTCAAATGGGGTTCCAGTGAATCACACGCACCATGAACTGTGAAGGCAATTTTCAATCCTCAAAATATGCAGCTGACCTGAACACTCATTGAACATATGTCTATCTGAATTTAAGACTTTGGTTTACTGTCTCTCATTCATTTAACTATTTTATATTATTTGTAATATAGTGGAAGCCTTTCAAATAATTAGCCCATTTAGGCGAATGAAATATCAATGCACAAATCCTTCCCTGATCTCTAGCCATGTTTTCCCTGAATGATTTAGATAGGAATTTGAGTTAAAAATATTACTATCTGCAGTCATCACTTCTATTCAGTAACAGGTTTGAACATCTCATTTCCTTCACCTTTCCCCTGTTATGTAAAACTAAATTGAAAAATGCCCCTGAAAATTTCTGGGTAAGCAATCCTGGCACCTACACTGGAATCACTGCTGCTGATTCTGGTGAACCTTCATGAGTCAGTGATCCACTGATATAAATGGTAATGCAAATCAAGCAGGTTCTATAACATGCAAGTGATCCACTTCACCGGTTATGAAGGTGAAAATTACCCCCACAAGATTCAAAACTAGTCCGTGAATGCATAAAGCCATTTAGCTGCTTATATCGCACAGCGCTATTTCACCCCATGGAAGATTTTTCTCCCCACCCTCAACCCACCTTGCCAACCCCCAACCAGAATGTGCAAAGGTCAACATAGAATATTAAAGGTCCTTTAATTCAGCAAAGTTCACAAGCAGCAATCTGATATGTGATTGGTTAATCTGTTCTGGTGTGTTGGTCAAGAGGTAAATATTGACCTTTCATCATGTTAACTACAAGACAGCGCTGGAAAAAAGATGAGTTCCCTACAGTTGAAGAATTAAATTCAGAACCTTCGAAAAACTATAATATTTCTATCTGTTAATGACACATTTGTCTGAATTTTGTCGTAGTAATGATGGTGAAACTGTCAGCATTTACCAGCATTACTCCTCTGGAGTCCACACATGCACAGTTAAGAACGGAAACCAAAAAGTTTTTGTTAGTGATTCTATATTTCTCCATAAGGTGCACTGTTGAAATCTCTGAAGACAGAAATCAATTCAAAATCGCAGGTCCTCCAGGAAAGCATAAATCTAGATGAGATTGATTGCATCTTTAAAATAATGGCCTGGATTTTCATCCTTGAGCAGGGTATCAGGAGTCGGGAAAATTCCCAGCTCAGCCTGTCCTCTTCAGGAGAAAGTGCCCACAAGGAAGGGATTTTCATTCTGAAGGGTGGCGAGTGAAGGCCGGAGTCAGGCCAGCCAACCCGGGAAAAATTGGAAGCAGCAAAAGAGGCTGTCGGGTGCGGAGGCGGGCTGCTTAAAAGGCCCACTGCAGTGCTGTGCAACTTTGCTCCCTGTTAAAATAAAAACAGAAATGCCCTACAGTCCTCACTCACAGACCCCCCTCACCCCCCACACACTCCCCAAGCCCCATCCAATCCACCTAATCGCCCCACTCATCTCTATGGCCCCTCATTCCCCACCCCCCCCCCGCTAAGCTATGACCCTCATGTTTCCCATGCCCAGCTGTGGCACTTCCATGCCCATTGACCCACTATACACTCGATAGAACCAATTAACCCTATAGTGACAATAGGATGTGTTTAAAAAAATAGCGTCATTCATTCATAACTTTCCACTGTATAAAAAAAAGTCCATTTTCTGCAGGGCATTAGAAGTGTCAATCATCCAGGTTCTTTGAAGTTTCAATAGCTGAAACTCTAAGCACTCTTAACCTTGTGTGAATAAACATTGTGCAATTGACAGCAGAGATTAGAGAGCCAGAGCTGTCAACCAAGCAATGCTTTCTCCAGGACTCAGCTGTTTTACCAACTAATGGATTTCTGGGCACTCAGCCAAGCCTCATTATGTATTCCCACAATGGAGCTGGCCAGGTCAGGAGTTCAGGGTGTGGGTTTTTGACTCAAACTAGCTTGCACCCCTAAAAGTCACTCCTGAAAATTGGAAGCCCAGGAATGGAGTTGGTAATCCTGAAATCGGGTCCTGGGCAATATTTTTAAAGAGCTCCCGAGTCATCCTGACTCGGTGAAAATCCAGCACAATGGGTTAGACTCCATCCAAGTTGATCAGCTATTTGAACTGGGTAGGTTGGAGCATGGGGATATATCTGTCAATTACTTAAGTGTAGAACTAGGTTAGAATTTGTTTGTAGACAGTCAGCCAGCTCTGGAACAAGTTGCATGCATGTACAGCAAGTACAGATTTGCTGCAAGCATTCAAAAGTGTGCTGAATGAATTCCAGACAGTGGCGAGCATAATTTTACACAGAGAGTAGGTGGATCCCAGGGGATCACCCAGTCTCCATGATCTCCTTGAACTCAATTTATCTCCTTTGGTGGGGGGTTGCGGTGGGAGGGTAGGATGTGGCGGGGAGGGGGGGTGGGGGGAGGTGGTTGGTGGAGTGGCGTTGAAGAGGAACTTCCCAGAGAATTCTTTTCTCTGAATTGTTTTACTTTTTGCCTCTCCCAGGAAATTAGTATGTGACAAAATCAATTGGTTTTGAAGCTGTACAGCTGTGTGACAGATGCCTAGGAGCACTGGGTGCCTGGATGCAATTTAAATGTAATTCTAATGTGGCCACTCACACTTGGGCGGGTTTATCCAGCCACCAACTTCTGCTCTAGCACGGAATCAGGCAGCTAAGCTTGCAAATTCCATGCCGCTAAGCCAACTTCAGAGTCTAAAATAGACACCCGCAAATCAAATCCTGAAGGAGGCGTTTGTCATGACATGGTGCAACAACACAACTTGCATTAATATCGCACCTTTAGCTTAATAAAATGTCCCAAGGAGTTTCACAGGAGCATTATCAGACAAAAATGGCATCAGTCGAAAGAAGGGGATCAATTTTAAGGAGAATCTTAAAGGACAAGATGAGCTAGAAAAGTGGAGAACCTTATGTATTGCACTAAGTAAGACTAACACATGCTCAGCTGCAGGCAGCAATTATTGAACCTAACTTTACCTACACCTCCCCAATATAAAGGGCAACAGATAGGGCAGTATCACAAAATATTCAGATCTTGCAATAGCCTACATTCCATTCCCACTAAAAAACAACTTATACATTAAAATGTAAAATGATACATGTACATATGTTCCCAGAATAAAACATGGCTAAACCAACATAAACAATATATGAAATTTAACAGGTTGGGTTGCCAATTTATTGTCATTGCAATTACATCTAAAACACATATGACTGACACTGCCAGAGTAATTTACATGTAAAATAAAGTTCCTCCTTAACACCAGCATGCTTTTAACAAAAATATCATTTGACAAGAAACAATGAAAAGAACAACTTATTTTTTCTTCCTTCCTACATACATTCAATTAACCTATCTGGCTTCTTCCTCTTTCTGTCTGTGTATCTACTTCCATTTCCATTAGCTTGGCTCTGCTCTCTCAACATCTCTAACTGTCAAATCTGAACTCCGACTATCAACTCCACTTAAAAGTTGGGACCGTGACATTGATTGATTTGTCTTAATCAAAGACCCGGACTCACTTTGCTCCTCTGGTGGATCCTGTGATACCAGCAAACTTTCAGTTTCTTTTTGACTTTAACTTTCTTCCTGACTACCACTTTGGGCTGTAGGAAGAGTTTGGACTTTGTCAGGTTTCCTCTTTAAGGCAAATGATCTACATGACACTGACAGAGTCTTTCATCAATCTTCATTAGGTATATGATGGCACCTAGTCTCTTTATAACAACTCCAATCACACATGTCTCCTTATTACCTTGCTGATTTTTCATCATGACCTTCTGATCAGTACTAAACTCACTTAGTTTCATGTCTAGTGTATCATGACTCATCTTCACTTTGTCTTGCTTTTCTCTTACATTGGTATTGGCACCAGGGTTAAGCAAACTAGAACTTGTCCTAGTAATAGTAAACACTAACTCCAAGGTGAGCAACCTGTTGTAGGCTGTGGGGTTATTCTGTAAGATAACAGAAAATTATCTAACCTGTGTCAACGAGAAACATGGAGATTACTGCTTAGCTTGTCACCTGCTAAATACTTCTGCAAAGAACCCCTCACGATCAGTAGACTTCTTTTTGCAGTACCATTCAATGCTGGGTGATATGGTGGTATGGGAGTGTGCTTAAATCCATTCTTACTCAGAAATATTTCAAACTCTTCTGACATAAACAATGGACCATTATCTGACACAAGCACCTCTGGAAACCCATAAACTTTTCAAACCTCAATAGTTTTAGCACTTTTGGTATTGGGCATAGGCTCAACTTTTATCCACCTGCTATAGTATCACCTAAAATAAAGTACTCTTTCCCTTCTACTACAAAGAAATTGACAGATACTTGTTCCCACAGTTTTCTTGTGTTTGACGTGAATGGAATGAAAGGAACCTTGGCTGGATCGTTTCTCACTCTCAGATATACATCACAACTTTTCCACAACTCTTCAATATCCCTATCTACCTTTGGATACCAAAAATAGTTTCTTGCTCCTGCTTTCATATGGAATATCCCTGTGTGCTCTTGATGAAGTTTCACTAACAATCTCTCTCCGAACCTTGGTGGAATAATGACTCTTAAACCCCATAGGAGACAGCCTTAATCTACGTAGGTGAGGTTTTAAATGAATACTTTGCATCTGTATTCACTATAGAAAAGGACGATGTAGGTATAGAAATCAGGGAGGGGGTCTGAGATATATTTGAACAAATTAGCATTGAGTGGGAGTGTATTAGTGGTTTTAGCAGGCTTAAAAGTGGATAAATCCCCAGGCCCCAAATGAGATGTATCTTAGGCTGCTGTGGGAGGCAAGGAAGGAGATTGCAGGGGCTCTGGCATTGGTTTTCTAATCCTCTCTGGCCACAAGAGAGGTGCCGGAGGACTGGAGGACAGGTAGTGTGGTACCATTGTTCAAGATGGGTGGTAGGGATTAACCAGGGAACTATAGGCCAGTGAGTCTAACATCAGTGGTAGGGAAACTATTGGAAAAAAATTCTGAGGGGCAGGATTAATCTGCACTTGGAGAGGCAAGAATTAATCAAGGATAGTCAGCATGGCTTTGTCAGAGGGAGAGCATGTCTAACAAATTTGACTGAATTTTTTGAGGAGGTGACTAGGTGTGTAGATGAGAGTAGTGCAGTTGCTGTAGTTTACATGGACTTCAGTAAGGCTTTTGACAAGGTCTCGCATGGGAGACAAATTAAGAAGGCAAGAGCCCACAAGATCCAGGGCAATTTGGCAAAATGGATCCAAAATTGGCTTAGTTGCAGGAGGCAGAGGATGATGGTTGAAGGTTGTTTTTGTGACTAGAAGCCTGTGTCTAGTGGTGTATCGCAGGGTTTGGCGCTGGGTCCCTTGCTGTTTGTAATGTACATTAATGATCTCGACATGAATGTAGGAGGTATGATCAGTAAGTTTACAGGTGACACAAAAATTGGTGGTGTGGTAAATAGTGAGGAGGAAAGCCTTAGACTACAGGACAACATAGATGGGCTGGTCAGATGGGCAGAACAGTGGCAAATGGAATTTAATACTGATAAGTGTGAGGTGATGCATTTTGGGAGGACTAACAAGGCAAGGGAGTACACTATGAATGGTAGGACCCTAGGAAGTACAGAGGATCAGAGGGACCTTGGTGTGTATGTTCATAGATCCTTGAAGGCAGCAGGACAGGTAGATAAGGTGGTTAAGAAGACATATGGGATACTTGCCTTTATTGAGTACAAGAGCAGGGAGGTTATATAAGCGTTATAAAGCTATATAAAGCGTTAGATAGGCCACATATGGAGTACTGTGTGCAGTTCTGGTAACCACACTATAGGAAGGATGTGATTGCACTAGAGAGGGTGCAGAGGAGATTCACCAGGATGTTGCCTGGGTTGGACAGTTTCAGCTATGAAGAGAGACTGGATAGGCTGGGGTTGTTTTCCATAGAGCAGAGAAAGCTGAGGTTGGACCAGATTGAGGTGTTCAAAATTATGAGGAGCAGAGTAAGGGTAGGTAGGAAGAAACTTTTCCTCTTAGTGGAGGGATCAATAACCAGGGGGCATAGATTTAAGGTAAGGGGCAGGAGGTTCAGAGGGGATTTGAGGAAAAATTTTTTCACCCAGAGGGTGGGGGGCAGGGGTATCTGGAACTCACTGCCTGAAAGGGTGGTAGAGACAGGAACCCTCACAACATTTAAGAAGTATTTAGATCAACACTTGAAGCACCATAGCATACAAGGCTATGGGCCAAGTGCTGGAAACTGGGATTAGAGTAGATAGGGGCCTGATGACCGGCACAGACACGATGGGCTGAAGAACCACTTTCTGTGCTGTAAAAATCTATGGCTCTACACTCAGTTCATTTCCACATGTGAAATACTCCTGCAATTTCTCATCATTACAAGCTTCAGGCCAGCTATTTATGACTTAATTGAGTATGTCACTGAGCACCACTTCCTTGCGATTTTCATCACTAATTTCTCTGGCAGGCACTGGCATGTCATTTGTGTATGTAAAGTAATTCACAGGTAATTCAATGGCTAAAAATGCATCAGTATTCATGGGAAATCTCGAAAAACCGTCTGCATTTGCATGATCTGCTGACCTACAATATTTAATATCACACTGATGGGCCACCAAACCCGTTCTGCTGAAGGGTCATGAGGACTCGAAACATCAACTCTTTTCTTCTCCGCCGATGCTGCCAGACCTGCTGAGTTTTTCCAGGTAATTCTGTTTTTGTTTTGGATTTCCAGCATCCGCAGTAGTTTTTTGTTTTTATCACCAAAATCAATGCCCATCTCTGAAGCCTGGAACTGTAACAACCAGAATAAATGTAGGTCTATAGGGGCTGAGTTTTCATTCGGTTTCATTGGCTTTTGCCAGTGCCATTTTGTGTGAAATTGGCATGACTTGTGCAAAAGATTGTGGGAATTTTGAGTGCAAATTTCATTCAATGCAAATTGAATTTCTATGATCTTTTGCCCTTGTTTAGAAATCATCATGCTGGAAGCCAGTCCCTCTCACAAGATTGGACAGGCCCCCAGTCACCATTCAGTGTGTGTGCTCATTGCAGTCATTTGCAGACCTTTTTGGGGGCTTGAAAATTAAGCTGATTCTTTTAGGTACAAGGACACTAAAAGGCACATTTTTAAAAGCTTTTAAGCGTATTTTCTTTTAATTTACTAAGAAACTGACTCCTGTGCACCAAGCAAAACAGCAAACAGTTATGTTTCTTTTCAAATTTTTCAGTAATTTAAAATGGGTTACACACAGGTAGTGGAATGAAGAAACAATGATTATAAATGAGTTTTTTTATCATAAACCTATTTTCAGCTGTATTGATAAAACTGCACCAAGATTCCAATCTCAAAAATATCAAGGAACATTTTTCAGTGCAAATTTACACTACCCGTCTGCACTGGCTCATGACAGAGTTTGTGTACAGCAAAAATGAAATTGAGTTTGAGCAGGAGCTTGAGAAGTTAAAGCACTTCTCGAATTTGTGCAATTTTGGGCCCAATTTGCACTCAGATTGTCATTAACGTCCAAAGTGGGAACTTTGGCCCAAAGACAATAAAGGAGTGAATGACAAAATGAAATGCTAAGTGGTTAAGAAAGAAGTAATAAAAAATACACTTAGGAAGGCAAAGAGGAGCTCCAAAATTAAATTATCAATGAGTATCAAATTAAATTGTCAAGCGTTCTATAAAGATAACAAGAACAAAAGTAAAGCAACATTGGGTTAAGTTCACTCTGGCTCACAAAAGATAAACTAACTGACAGTAACAGTTACAGTTACTTTGTCTCAGTGTTTACCATGGAGACTAGCAATGACATTAGAGGAAGAGATTTAAAAATTGCCATCTGATTTTAGGGCGGATGAAATCCCAACCTTCAAATGGATTGCACCCGTGCATATTAAAAGAAGTTAGGGATGAGATAGCAGAGGCACTACGACATAAAAATAATTTGAAAGGAAAATAGTGCCAAAGTACTGTTGGAGAGCTGGAGGAGTTTTAACTTAACGACATGCTGGGAGCCAGTTGAGATGGGGAGGATGATGGTGGAGCGGGGGTGGGAGACCAGTGACATACATGGAAGCTGGAAACAAGTACAATGTTTCTGTCAGTGACTTTTCAACCAGGCAATTGAATTCGCATTTGACTCCCAGGTTTCCTGCCTAATCAGCATTAAACAAGCATGATGATGGCTGGCGGGAGTCAGTTTCATCTGCACTATTTAAAGGAATGCTGCAAACTTGACAGTTGTTAGGATAAGAGAAGAATAAGTGTCATAATAGAGTATCAACATGTCAAGTCTGCACCTCGCTTCACTGATGCTGCCCTTGATTCAATACTGCAATCTTGTAAGAGCCCTTGGGAAATAATCTCTGCTGATAGGAAGAAAAAGCCTGCCACAGAAAGCAAGAAGACATGGCTATAGGATGCTCAGGAGGTGCACAGTGCCACACCCCTGGAGGATGTTTAATGATGTAATCACAGCAGGAAAGCAGTACCACATTCCACCTCATCCTGCTCTGTGTATCACATTAAGACCCTCACTCTGCCTTCTCAAATCTATTTCTACACATCACTCCTCACACCAACTCACCTCTCTGGTGCACCCATCCCTCCCTGTCAATGCACTTGTTCACATCCATAACTGTCCATCCCCACTAACACTCATCCTGAACTGAATGCAATGTGAAGACTCTCCCTCATTACACTCTCAACAAATGTTGTCCATCCATCCAATTATTATACCAGACTAATTGGTCTCTTAATTGCACCCTCATAGGAGAAGCGAGCAGAGAACACCATCAGAGAGGCAGAGAAGTGGAGATGGTCATCCAGCAGGAATCTTGGTGTGCCTGACCATTGGAGAAGGGGAGTTAGGGGCTACCAGCTATCTGGTGATGGAATTAAATATCACACACCACATGACACACAACAGTCACTCATGTTGGCCAGGTTAGTAGAGGGCTGATGGTGAAAGGGGATATGGGAGTGGGGAATCAACTCAAGGTGCTTCCACTTTTCACCCTTTTCAATAATTATAGTTGGGCAAGGGTATGCAAATGGATGTGTTCAACAATGTTAGATTAAGATTCTGCTTAATTTATGAGCCACATAAATATTATTTGTTTGCACCACTTTCCGGTTTTGCCCAGTTTTGCCCACTGCCTGGCAAGTGGCATTCTCAATTATGGTGAATGGTAAGACAAGACTTAAAGCTGAGCAATGGGTGGATGTGAAAAGGATCCTGCCAGATGGCTGTATTAATGCAACCTACCAGAACCTCACCATCATGAAGGCATCGTGGACAGCAATGTGCAATGTGCAATGTTGCTGATGCACTGTCCAACAGATGTTCATCTCCTCATCCAAAGAGGTTCTGTGCTCTGTGCCTTGCCCTTCCTGAAGGTTCAAGTCTCATTGCTGTGCAATGCGAACAAACCTTCTTGCTCAAAACAAGGAAAATGATTCTTAGATTGTGCGTTACAATAAAGATTTGTGTGCAGATTGATGGATGAAATAGTCCAGTCAAAGTTACTGAACATACAAAATCTTCCATTTGAGCTAAAACAAAAATACCTGGAAAAATTCAGCAGTCTGACAGCATCTGTGGAGAGGGATACAGTTAATGTTTTGAGTCCGTATGACCCTTCATCAGAACTAAGACATATAGAAATTAGATGAAATATAAGCTGGTACAGGGGGGTGGGTGGGACAGGTAGAGCTCGATAGGGGGCCAGTGAGGAGGCCAAGAAGAGACTGTCAAAGATGTCATAGACAAAAGGACAGTGACGGTGGTGATATTATCTAAAGGATGTGCTAATGGAGACATTAAGGATAGCAAGCAGGACAAGCTAGTGGCAGAAGGCCCTAGTGGGGGTGGGGTGGGGGAAAGGGATCGAAATGGGCTAAAAGGTGGAGATGAAACAATAGATCGAAATAAATTTAAAAATAGGAGGGAAAAGAAAAAAATATATTTGTAAAAAGATTTTAAATTATTGGAAAAAGGGGGATCGGAAAGGGGGGAGGGGATGGAGGACAGAGCTCATAATCTGAAATTGTTGAACTCAATATTAAGTCTGGAAGACTGTAAAGTGCCTAGTCGGAAGATAAGGTACTGTTCCTCCAGTTTGCGTTGAGCTTCACTGGAACATTGCAGCAGGCCAAGGATGGACATGTGGGCATGAGAACAGGGTGGTGTGTTGAAATGGCAAGCAACAGGGAGGTCTGGGTCATGCTTGCGGACAGACCGAAGGTGTTCCGCAAAGTGGTCACCCAGTCTGCGTTTGGTCTCTCCAATGTAGAGGAGACCGCATTGGGAGCAGCGAATGCAGTAGACTGCTTCACTTGAAAGGAGTGTTTGGGCCCTTGGACGGTGAGGAGGGGTGAAGTAAAGGGGCAGGTGTTGCACCTTCTGCGGTTGCATGGGAAGGTGCCGTAGGACGCGGTTGAGGTGTAGGGGGTGATGGTGGAGTGGACCAGAGTGTCCTTGAGGGAATGATCCCTACGGAAAGCCACCAGGGGGGGTGAAGGGGAAATGTGTTTGGTGGTGGCATCATGCTGTAGTTGGCGGAAATGGCGGAGGATGATCCTTTGAACGCGGAGGCTGGTGGGGTGATAAGTGAGGACAAGGGGGACCCTATCATGATTCTGGGAGGGAGAGGAAGGTGTGAGGGCGGATGCGCAGGAGATGGGCCGGACACAGTTGAGGGCCCTGTCAACCACCATGGGTGGAAAACCTCGGTTAAGGAAGAAGGAAGACATTTCAGAGGAACTGTTTTGGAAAGTGGCACCATCAGAACAGATGCGACGGAGGTGAAGGAACTGAGAGAATGGGATGCAGCCCTTGCAGGAAGCGGGGTGTGAGGAGCTGTAGTCGAGGCAGCTGTGGGAGTTGGTAGGCTTGTAATAAATATTGGTGGACAGTCTATCAACAGAAATTGAGACTGAGAGGTCAAGGAAGGGAAGGCAAGTGTCAGTGATGGACCACGTGAAAATGATGGAGGGCTGGAAATTGGAAGCAAACTTAATAAATTTTTCCAGATCCAGACGAGAGCATTAAGTGGCACCGAAGCAATCATCGATGTACCGGAGAAAGAGTTATGAGAGGGGGCCTGAGTAGGACTGGAACAAGGAATGTTCCACATACCCCATAAAGAGACAGGCATAACTGGGACCCATGAAGGTACCCATAGCCACATCTTTTATTTGGAGGAAGTGAAACGAGTTTAAGGAGAAATTGTTCAGTGAGAGAACAAGTTCAGCCAGACGGAGGAGAGTAATGGGAGATGGGGATTGTTCAGGTCTCTGTTCGAGGAAGAAGCAGTGAGCCCTCAGACCATCCTGGTGGGGGATGGAGGTGTAGAGGGATTGGACGTCCATGGTGAAGAGGAAGCGGTTGGGGCCAGAGAACTGGAAATTGTTGATATGATGTAGGGTGTCAGAGGAATCACGGATGTAGGTGGGAAGGGACTGGACAAGGGGAGAGAGAATAGAGTCAAGATAGCAAGAAATGAGTTCCGTGGGGCAGGAACAGGCTGACACCATCGGTCTGCTGGGACAGCCCTGTTTGTGGATTTTGCGTAGGAGGTAGAAGCGGGCTGTCCAAATGTGTAAGATTGCTCCTTCCACTGAAACAGAAGAATAGAAAATAGAAGCAAGAGTAGGTAATTCGTCCCTTCGAGCCTGCTCCACCATTCAATATGATCATGGCTGATCCTCTATCTTAATGCCATGCTCCCGCTCTCTTGGCATAGCCCTTGACACCTTTAGAGGTCCAAAATCTATCTATTTCCTTCTTAAATACATTCAGTGACTTGGTCCACAGCCTTCTGTGGTAGAGATTTCCACAGGATCATCACCCTATGAGTGAAGAAGTTTCTCCTCATCTCAGTCCTAAATGGCCTAACCTGTATCCTGAGACTCTGACCACCCAGCCAGAGGAAACATCATCCCTGCATCCAGTCTGTCCAGCCCTGTCAGAATGTTATATGTTTCAATGAGATCCCCTCTCATTCTTCTAAACTCCAGTGAATACAGTCCGATTCAGCCCAATCTCTCCTCATATGACAATCCTGCCATCCCAGGAATCAGTCTGGTGAACCTTCTCTGCACTCCCTCTATGGTAAATATATCCTTTCTTAGGTAAGGAGACCAAAACTGCACACAATACTCCAGGTGTGGTCTCACTAAGGCCCTGTACAGCTACAGTAAGACATCCTTGCTTCTGTACTCAAGTCTTCTTGCAATGAAGGCCAACATACCATTTGCCTTCTTAACTGCTTGCTGCACTTGCATGCTTGCTTTCAGTGATTGGTGTACAAGGACACCCAGGTTTCCTTGTACATCAACATTTCCCAAGTTATCATTATTTAAATATTACTCTGCCATTCTGTTTTTCCTACTGAAGTGGATAACTTCACAATTACCCATGTTGCACTACATCTGCCATGTATTTGCCCACTCACTCAACCTGTATAAATCGCCTTGAAGCCTCTTAACACCCACCTCACCGTTCACATTCCCACCAAGTTTCATATCATCAGCAAACTTGGAAATATTACATTTAGTTCCCTCATCCAAATCATTGATATGTATTGTGAATAGCTGGGACCCGAGCGCTGATCCCTGCGGTATCCCACTAGTCACCGCCTGCCATCCAAAAAAGACCCATTTATTCCTACTCTCTGTTTCCTGTCTGTTAACCAATTCTCAATCCATGCCAATATATTACCCCCAATCCCATGTGCTTTAATTCTACGCATTAACTTCTTATGTGGAATTTATCAAAAGCTTTCTGAAAATCCAAATACGCCACATCCACTGGTTCTCCCTTATCTATTCTGCTAATTACATCCTCAAAAGACTCCAGTAGTTTTGTCAAACATGGTTTCCTTTTCACAAATGCATGTTGACTTTGTCTAATCCTGTTGATATTTTCTAAGGGCAGAATTTTCTGTTTGACGTGTGGGGGGCAGGCCCCACACGTCCGCACATAAAATGACGGGTGGTGACGTCGGGCTAGCGTCCTGACGTCACCGCGTGCCATCACGATATTTCGCTGGGTGGGTGCACGATGAAGTCCGATGCACGCCCGCCATTAATTAACGTGCCACTTAAGGCCTGTTGGTCTTCAATCGACGCTGATTTTTCGGCGCCAATGCAATCTTTGGGTCAGCGCACGGGCGCAACGGGCAGGCAGGTAGGGGACATTTGTATTAACCTCATCCATGGGCGGGATAAGAGGGCTCAGTGGGGTCATGAATTTGCTCTGTGAAGTATTTATTGGTGAAAGTTTTTCAAACTTGCCTGTGTGATCTGCAGTACTTCAGAACGCATCCCAGCAGCTTTTTCTGGACACTTAACCTTCAGGTCAGCACTCTGCAGTAAGGAATCTTTGCCGTGCCTGCAGGTTTCAGGAAGCCTTCCCTTAGCCTGGGAATGGGATCTGATCTGTCCACTAGAGGCAGCTCCTGAGGAGGAAGGGAAGGCTAGAAATCGGAGGAGGCTAGGAGCACACATTCAGCCTCCAGGGGAGCCACATTTGGGAACACAAGCACAGGCACAAAGGGAGCAGGGCCAAAAGGTAGTCCAAGGTGGAAGAGGCCACAGAAGACGCCACTATCCTGCTGCCAGGGTATACAGGCGGCGAAGCAGCTACCTCAATATGACTGAGGTGCAGTGCCGAAGGAGGCTCCGACTGTCAAGGGGGACAGTCAACTATATCTGTCAGATAATTGGCCCTGAGATCTCCACTAACTGTGTGGGCCGACACCCCATGCCAGTGGCTCTGAAGGTCACAGCTGCCCTCAACTTCTATGCCTCTGGCTCTTTCCAGGGGTCAGTGGGTGATCTTTGTGGTGTCTCCCAATCAGCTGTCCACACTTGTGTCAAGCAGGTTACAGATGCTCTGTTCAGGCATGCATTGACCTTCATCCAATTCCGTTGGGACCAGGCAAGCCAGACAGAGCGAGCCAGAGGCTTCGCGGCCATTGCTGGCTTCCCCCACGTCCAGGGTGCTATAGACTGCACACATGTGGCCATCAAGGCGCCGGCAGATGAGCCCGGTGCCTTTGTCAACAGGAAGGGATTCCACTCCATGAACGTGCAGATAGTGTGTGATCACAGGATGCAGATTCTGCTATCCTGTGCAAGGTACCCAGGCAACTCCCATGGCGCCTACATCCTCAGACACTCCCAGGTGCCGGGGCTCTTCAGTGTTCTGGCCCGGTTTGATGGATGGCTGCTGGGTGACAAGGGCTATCCCCTCAGAAGGTGGCTCATGATGCCTCTCCACCATCCAAGAACAGAAGCTGAACAGCGGTACAATCGGAGCCACGGCACCACAAGGGCTGTGGTGAAGAGAGCCATCGGTCTTCTCAAGATGCACTTCTGATGCCTGGACCACTCAGAGGGCGCACTCCAGATTGTGCCTTGGTGCTTGTGGTTGCATGCTACACTCTACACAATCTTACACTGGAAAGGGGGGACCCAATGGACGATGAAGACATCTACACAGTGTCTGTGGCTGCACACGATGAGTCCAGCAGTGATTCTGAGGATGAGCATGCACAGGGAAATGCTGAGAGGGTAGACACTGACCTGGGACTACTCCAGGGAGGCAGGGATACCTGGGAGGCTTTAATCCAACAAACCTTCAGCTAGCACACCACAGATGGACCTCCAGGACAAGCCTGGGCTACTGCCCCGATACTCGACACCTGAGTGCAAAATCTGCCAGGTTAGCAGCACTAACTAAGCGCTTTGTACATAAAGCTGAATGTCCAACAAAGCACTCATTACACTTTTCTTAAACATACACATGCAGAAGAAACGAGGCATCCTCAGCCATGGTCACACATCTGGCATTTAATGTGTGAAGCAGAAGTTATCACAAATGGAAAAGAATAGTGTAAACAATCAAAAAGAACTAATAAGGACCTAATCTCGGGCCAACACAAAAGCACCAGTGAAAAACCCAGGGTGTGCCTAAGGTGCCTTATGCTTATGTTTACGGGTGCTACGCCTTGGTGCTGCCGCATCGCTCAGAGTGGCATCTGAGACAGCCTGCTAACTCTGCTGTCCTCGATGACCTTGGTGGTCGTCCTCTGGCCTGTGGAGCCTGTGCTGGCCCTGTCTGGGAGGGAGCTGCCTGTTCCACAGCTGGCATCTCCCCAGTCGTCGCAGGCTCACCGGATGCTCCGATCACTGGGAGAGGGGCGGAGGAGCTGCCACCCTCATCCGGAGCACCCTGAGAGGAGCTCGCAGATATGACAGGCAACTGCTGCACCAGATGTGAGGTCACTTCGGACCTCCCTGCTCACTGTGGATGGATGTGCAACAAGCTGGGAAGCTTGATGCCCACACCATCTCCCACGCTGGCACTGACCAGCTGAGGTCATTGCCGATGTGAGGGCTTGCTGGTCAGAGTGCATCCCCAGGAAGCCCTGGCAGGTCTCCTGGAGTAGGCTCTCCAGAGAATCACCACTCTCTCCATGGAGGACTCATGGCGCTCAGACATGAGGCTCATTGCTTCAGTGAGCGTCTGCGTAGACTCCTCCACCACAGACACCATGCCAAGCATAGCCTCATGTATCTCCCCCAGGGGCTCCCGTACACCCGGCCGCATTTCCTGCACCTGCTGCATCGCAGACGATTCCAGAGGCACATCATCAGGCACCGACTGAGCATGTGCCTGGTCCCCTGCAGTCCTCCGACTGCTGGCGCCATGGGCATTCTCTGTCTCTGCCAGCTCCTCCAGTGACTGTGAAGTGCCATCACCACTATGCCCCGGGACACTAGCCATTGTTCTAATTCCCACCGAGGTGCTAGTATCTGCGCTGGTGCCTGGCTCGCAGAAATGGTGTGACACTGGTGAGACTTCAGGGCCCTCAGGTGTGAGAAGAGACATCGCTGCTCCTCCTCCCGGCCGTGCTCTGATGATGCTGAAAGGAAGAACAAGGACAGTGGATCAGTTAGCGTGCAGACAATGATAAAGTTCACCCCTGTCTTCCCGGCTCATAATGGCTCAACCTTCCATAACCAATGGCCCAGCAATGATGCAACAATAACTAATTTAACAATCATCAGTGCTAGGGCTGTTGGGAGGACAATGCAGATCTCACTATTGGCCTTAAATACCTGGCCATGCCACCCCAGCCTCACCAACACCAGTAGACCTGGGTGCATGGTGCCTCCCCAGCTCAAGGGCCTCATGCTCGAAGCGGCTTAATATGGAGAGCTGTGCCTGGCCACCTCCAGTCCTCACACGCTTGGCCGCGTTCTGCGCATTCTTCTCCTGAAAAAGAGAGAAGAACATTGATTAGGGCAAATTGCACATGGACTCTGCTTGTGCACAGCACACCCTAACCAGAGTGGGACGTATCAGGCCTTCAGTGCCTCCTCACCGTGCTGCTGCTGAACACTCAGACAAAGATGCTAGGCCTGCTCCCCACCACCCCCACACCCCCTTGGACACATGCTGCCTTCATCACATTAGGAACCCCCCGGTATTTCCTCCCATAGCAAGGAGGCGCAAGAACGTGCAGCGTAGAGGGCAGCAGATGGTTTGTTGCCACGCCACCTTGAGACTCCCATTCCACCATCTCATCACCCTGACAAGGATATGTCCTGGAGTCCTGAGTCTGTGCCTAGGTGCAGCTCCTCCAGGTTGCCCCCAAACCAGTCATGTGGGACTAAGATCAACACATGCTGCAGGGGAAAACTCATCTCCTCATGACCTACTCAGGCTGACCTCAGCATGAGCACTATCTGCTTGCCCACCCAGCAAAGGACAAATGCCTTCAATAATTCAATGCAGTCACAACACTAAGGCTTTGGGGGTTGGGGGGGTGGGGGTTGCGCAGACGGTAAGCCAACCTGCTGGGTTAAATGCCCAATGCCAATATGGTCCTCACCCTGC
The DNA here is from genome assembly GCF_964194155.1 of Cetorhinus maximus. NCBI lineage: Eukaryota > Metazoa > Chordata > Chondrichthyes > Lamniformes > Cetorhinidae > Cetorhinus > Cetorhinus maximus. The sequence continues at coordinate 80,911,798 of NC_135887.1, read as the reverse complement.
CAGAGCGCAACAAATCATTGAAGTGCTCATGGCACTGGATCCAGGTACGCCACGCCACATCGCGGGAGCTCACCACCTCCGCACCCTCCTCCCAGGCACCTTTCATCATGTGGGGAGGCCTCCTCCTCCCATCCTGGGGGACCAGCACCTCCCGCCCTGCTGCCACCTCCTCGAGAAGAGCAGCAAGGCAGTCATCAGAAAAACAAGGGGCACATTGGCCCCCCATTGGCCTACCCTCCAGCCTGACCTGCTCACCCAAACCCTTCTGCTGCTGCCTGGAACTGGTCATTGTGAGCAGCCTACAAAAGGCTGCCAGGCCTTCTTTTAAACAGGCTGCCGGGTTGCCATTGAACCTGGCGGTCTGTGCACACCCGCTGTAGCCCGCACACTCCCGCTATCCACGGGAGTCGGCAAATACGCTGGGCGGATCTTAATTGGCCCGCCCACGTAAAATGGTGGCACAGACCTGATCACGGGCAGTGATCGGGTCCGCACCCGCACACGCCCGCTCCTACTCTCCCCGCCCTGCCAAATGGAAAATCCTGGCCTCAGTGTCCTGTTTTCACATCCTTTATATTAGACTCCAGCATTTTCCCTACTACAGATGCTAGGCTAGCCAGGCTGTATTTCGCTGTTTAATCCCTCCCTCCTTTTTTAAATAGTGGGGTTACATTTGCCACCCTCCAATATGCTGGGACTGTCCCAGAATATACAGAATTTTGGAAGGTGACAACCAACGCATCCACTATTTCCATGGGCACCTTCTTTAGTGCCCTAGGATGTAGATTATCAGGCCCTGGGGATTTATTGGCTTTCAGTCCCATTAATTTCTCCAGCACTATTGTTTTATACTAATTTTCTTCAATTCCTCCTTCTCACTAAACCCTTGGTTTCCTAGCATTTCTGGGAAGTCTGTGAAGACACAACTAAAGTAGCAGATGGAGTCAAAGAATGCTCAGGAATTTTGTCCTACGTAAGTGACTATTACAACCTGAAGAGTCATACGGACTTGAAACGTTAACTGTATTCCTCTCCGCAGATGCTGCCACACCTGCTGAGTTTTTCCAGGTATTTTTATTTTTATTTTTGTTTTGGATTTCCAGCATCCGCAGTTTTTTGCTTTTATTTATATGACAATTGCAACCTCTGTCCATAATCAGAAGGTCAATCCTGAAGTGGGGAAACCTAGTCAGAAGAGTGCTGGTGACATCAGTTTAGTGACTTGTTGATCATTGTAATGGGAACTACACGGAACAAGAATACCAGTACAGGAATGGCAAATAATTTAATTGCCAAATGATAGACCATATTGCTACTGCTTGCTGAGCGAAGGCGACAGCAAGAAAAAGAATTCATTCCAGTGGTAATGGAAAATGACAACATCACAATGGTGGACTTCACAATCTTGAAGTGAATCCACAGTGCCAAGAGAAGCTATGGCTGTACAGCATTTATGCCACTAGCAGTCACTCAAATGAGAGAGACTTTTGAACAGACATCTTCCTTCTTCTTCTTAGGCAGTCCCTCGGGATCGAGGGGGACTTGCTTCCACTCCGGTTTGATGGGTTCTGGGATGACTGATATGTCCAATGTGTGGTCTGAAGACTCTGCCACATGTGGGGCAGGTGGTGCTTGAAGGGTCAGGGAGATGAGTTGTTGGGAGTTTGCCTCTGAGTGGGAAAGACCCTCTGATTGACATAGGAGGGCCTGAAAAGGAGGTTACATCCAGCAGGCTGGACACTTGGCACTGACACCTCCTCCATTATTTAACCACTTAAAGGCAAGCTGGCCAAATGATAACTTCTCCACCACTGGTAAGATTGCAGCAGGGCTGGTAGATGCCAGGAATGGCACCTCAGGCATGGTGCCTAACTTTACAACCCCTGCCACCACCCTCCCACCCCCACCTGCTGTCCTGCCACTGGTAGCCCATAAAATTCTGGCCAAAATCTCCCAAGTAGTGAAAGTGACCTCCCAAATAGTAGAAATTGTCAGTTAATTAGTGAATGTAAATTCTCAGAATGAGTCTTGTGAGCGAAAATCTTTCACACAATAAAGCACGAAAGCAATTATGAAGTTTCAGTTTTATGGGATTTTTCGCCTGTCATTTCTTCCGCCCCTCATTTGCCATGTGCTCTCAGATTGCTTTCCCTGGCAAGTTCCGGTAAGCCCAGAAAACCCATGCACCCGCAGTTAAAAGCCAAAACCTCTGTTAACAGCACACATAATGACCTAATAACATATTTAAATTGGCAATCTCCCTCTCTGGAGCGGAGTTTCTCGCACACAGCCCAATGTGCTGCACTTAAATGCATAGATAGGCAGTTTGGAGTCAGCTTCCCGATTCACTGTCAACTTCAGTACTTTTATAACCCCATTGGTCCCAAACTCAATCACTTTTGAAAGTTAAAATTCTCCTCCTAATATTATATTAATATTTTAAAAGGGAGATCGAGCAAGTCTGGGGAACTACAGACCAATTAGCTTAGCAACAGGTGTAGAAAAAAAATAATGAAATCTTTACTGAAAGATGCAACAGAGAAGCATCTAGAAAAGGGAATGTTCCTGCTTGACCAACTTCAATTAATTCTTTGAAGGAATAAGAGAAAGAGTAGATGAGAGTAAATGCCATAGATTTCATTTGGATTTCTGAAAGGCCTTTGATAATGTACCGAATCATAGAATCAAGGCTAAGGTCAGAGCACATGGAGTCATGGGAAAAGTAGGAGAATGGGTAGCAAGCTGGCTACAGAAAAGAAAATGAAGAACAAGGCTGTGATTTTTGGCAGCATGAAGTAAGTTTTTTTTAATTCATTCATGGGATGTGGATGTCGCTGGCTCGCCAGCATTTATTGCCCATCCCTAATTGCACCTTGAGAAACTGAGTGGCTTGCTAGACCATTTCAGAGGGCAGTTAAGAGCTGACCACATTGCTGTGGGCCTGGAGTCACATGTAGGCCAGACCAGGTAAGGAAGGCAGATTTCCTTCCCCAGATGGGTTTTTACAACAATCGACAATGGTTTCATGGTCATCATTAGATTTTTAATTCCAGATTTTTATTGAATTCAAATTTCACCATCTGCCGTGGTGGGATTCGAACCCGAGTCCTCAGAGCATTACCCAGCGTCTCTGGATTACTAGCCCAGTGACAATACCACTGCGCCACCATCTCCCAGGCAGCCCGTGTGGGTGGGCAGTGAGACTGTGGCATCAATCATCCCGGTTGCGGGCAATTAAGAGGCTGCTGGCAGTCCTGCCATCCAATGAAGGATCTCCATACTGCCGGCCTGAGGGAGGTGGCCACTGCTAAAGCTGCAAGGAAAACAACAGGGCACCTCCATTTTGAGATGCCTCGAAGGAAAATTTAACTAGTTATTTCTGTGCTGGGGCCAGAATGGCAAATCCCAGCGATTGGAGGAGTAACACTTCCAATGTCAGTGGGCAGCCGCTGTCACTGAGCCACCCTCTCCAGAAACCAAGGCCACCTCCATGCAGCTGCCAGCCTCTCCATTTGGTGGGGGATTATGCCACTGCTTACAGGGCCTTAGAAACTTGCTGTCAATTGGCCTTTTAATTATTTAAATTGGCTGCCTGAGTTTGGTTGGCAGGCATCCGAACTGCTGTCTTTCCCACTTCTGCCATTTTGCCAGCCCTCCCACCTCTCAGCCCGGCTGCAGAACACTGACAAAATCCTGGCCTGGGGGGTTAATGGCAGCTACACAGGTAGCAAAAGATGGGAGCCGACGTTCCAGAGGGATCAGTGCTACGACAAATGTTGCTCACCATTTAAATAAATGATTTAGACTCGGGAATTGAAAGTACAACTTCAAAATTTGCAGACAACACCTAATTGTGGGTATAGTTAATAAAGAGGAACACAGTACCAAAACACAAGTAGACATTGATAAACTTGCAGAATAGGTGTGTAATTGGTAAATGAATTTCAATATGGATAAGTGTGAGATGTTACATTTTGCTAGCAAGAATAAGGAGGGCAAATATTGCTTGGAAAGCAGGAGTATAAATGGGGTAGAGGAGCATAAGGATCTAGGGGTTCAGATACATAAATCATTAAAAATAGAGGCATAAATTAATAAGGCCATTAAAAAGCCAACAATTTCGAGAAGGATAGAATTGAAAAGCAGAGAAGTTATGTTCAACTTGTATTGAACTTTGGTTATACAACATTTGGAGTATTGTACACAGTTCTGGCCTCCATATTATACACAGAGGCACTGGAGAGGGTACATAAAATATTTACTAGGATAATACCAGACCTGAGAGGATATTCTTATCATGAAAGGCTGAATTGGCTGGGACACTTTCCCCTGGAAAGGGAATACTGAGGGGTGATCTTATTATAGTATTTCAAATTATGAAGGAATTTGATTGGGTAAACATAGAGAAGATGTTTCCACTTGTTTACAAATCCAGGGGACATAAATATGTCAGTCACCAATAGATCACATAGGGAATTCTGGAGAAACTTCTGTACACAGAGTGGTGAGGATGTGGAACTCGCTGCCACAGGGAGAAATTGAGGCAAATACCATAGAAGATGCATAAACACATGAGGGAGTAAGCAATAGAAGAATGATAGGGTGAGGTGAAGAAAGGTGGAAGTTGGCTTGTGTGGAGCATAAACACCAGCAAAGACCAGTTGGACAGAATGACCTGTTTCTGTGCTGTAGATTCAATGTAATTCTATATACTTAACCACACAACGCATGTGATATCTTGTACCTTAGGTGGTTAACAACCTTTCCTGGCTCTGCAGTATGGAGACAGACTGTTAACTTCTGGATGTACCAAGATTTATGGGTGTAAAAACTTACTGGGAGTGGCGAGGGAACCATTTAGTTAAGTTTATCCTAATTTATTTACCACTGGTAAACAGGTCCTGGTCCACTTGGCGAGGCAGACTGAAAAAAAGTGCTCCAAAATTATAACTTGGTTTCAATTGATAGGGGGAAAACAGACATAAGTAATACTCACATATTTTCAGTAGAAGTTAATGGACAAACTTTAAATTGTTTACAATAGATTACATATCTGCTGCTTAAAAAAACACAAACCTCTTAACTGGCTTAATTGACTGGTCTGAAGCAACACCATTAACGAGTTATATTTAGCTTCCTGAATCCTTTAAAAAGTAACAGTTTGACCCCATCAAGCAGCTCTGTATGAAAATAGCTACACTGAGGTTTCACTCACGGTGACATGGTTCCAGTAAACAGATTGCATCACATGAACAGCAACACCACTGCTTCCTTCACTACATAGGTCATGAGATGTTGCCGAGGTCATCTGATCGAGGTGTTTAAAATCTTGAAAGGATCTGATACAGAGAAACTATTTCCTTTGATACGCAACCAAGAATGTGGCGGCATAGTCTTTTAATGGCTAGGTGGGAAATCAGGAAGCATTTTTTTCATACAAAGGGTAGTAGAAATGTGGAATTCTCTCCCTTCAATGGCTGTGGATGCTGGGGCAATTGGAGCTTTCAAGACGAGATCAATATTTGTGTTGGATAAGGGCATCAAGTGATAAATTACAAAGGCCGATACGTGAAACTGGGGCATAGATCGGTCATGATCTAACTGAATGGCAGAGCAGTTCAAAGAGGTTAGAGGTCTACTTCTGTTCAGATGCTCCACACATCACTACTGTTTCTGTTGCTATAACTCCAACACTCAACCCAAATAGCAAAAATCTTTCTGTATGCCTTGAGGGAAGAAACGTTGTTTGTATAGTGCCACTTCAAGCAGGTACACATAGGCTTATATCAATTCCCTGGGGGAGCAGGTACCACTATGGGTCACTACCTGCATGATCCATATGAGTTTCCCCCATGATATCAATGGAGAAACCCACACAAGCCATTCACGTAGCGGCCCACAGTGCTGCCTGGCCCCCAGAGAACCAATGTAAGTTTGCATAGTGGAGCTTGAACTGACACTACATGAACGAATATTCCCCCTCCCCTACCCCAACCCTCGAGGCTTCCTGTTACTTGAATAAATAAACATGATCACTTCATAAATCCTGTTTCATCTATAACATCTTCGTAAGCAACATAAAATCACAAGGCCAATGAGATAAAGAAGTTCTTTTGCAGCTATAGTTCCTCTCATGCCAATGATTCTGCATAGTCTTTCTAAATTTATTACACCATTAAATGGACTTGAAGTATAAACATAGTGAGCCCTGTAACAAACAGTGGCAGGTCTCTATTAGTATTACTCAACAATGGGAAAATACCTGGGAAATGGGCATCTCCACTAAAAGAGATTGAAAAGAAGGCATCATCTCAGTGTTTTCACCTGACTCCTCCAAAGTAAATACAATCCTGTTTTCCTTACCCAGGTAGCTGAATAAATCTAATCCTTGCACATACTACAGACAAAGGAATATAGGAATGACATCATGCAACATGAGGGCCTCTCTTTGCTCTCCATCTGCTTTATGCTATGTTTCTAAAGTGAGACCCAGAAATACATAAATCTTTGAAGAAAGATTAAACTAATTTGCATTTCCCTTCTTTATTAACTGTCTCTGCAGGAATAGTTACTTTGGAATATCTCATCAAAGTTGGCTATGCATCGAACTCCTGCATCAATCGAGAATCCCGCCCAAATCAGCCTCAAAACCAAGGCTTTCTAACTGAAAGCATCACCAGCCAGATCATAATTGTCATTATGGTCAGGATGGTAGAAATGAAGAGTTTTTTTTTCCCATTAATCACAGAGAGCTTTACTGTTCACAGATCGGGAACAGTGTAAAGCTCCCTAGCACTGGGTGTTATGTGCCTCGACTGCCCTTTTGGTATCAGTTTAATTTATCCAGTGTTTCAAAGGTGAGACATTTTGGTACCAAATCCTTTTCATCAATGTGATATTGCGGCTTTGAAATGAGGTGTATAAATCCACATTTAAAACAAAAGAGTAAAATTGATGTACAAACACTAGGTCCATACTAATTACAGCTTCAAGACTTTCATTGACTCCTGAGTCTCATTATATTTACTGATTTATTTGGAAAGATCTTCCAGTGAATCATTTATTCAGCTGCAGTGCAGGCAAACTAGAGCTAAAAAACTGTGCAGAATCCATTGTGCACAGTATTTAATTTGCCATCTGGCCTTTCAGCTAGTTGAAAATGTCTAAAGAGCTTCGTTTTACTATGTAATTCATGGAAGTTGTGTTTAAATCAAAGAACACGCTGTGCACCCCTTGGCTATATAAATTGGTTGTTACAGGCCAAGGACATGCTGGGCTCCCAAAAAGCTATTTGTTAAAGACTCAACTGCAGGATTTTCACAACTGCATATTGTCTTTGCAAGATTTTTGATTACTGCAAACAAAGTTTTGGATTTTTTTTTTTGAAAGATGAGCAAGAAGACAATAGAAGAAGAGGGAAGACAGATTCACTTGCTGCCTACAACCACTCTTAACCATGGCATCTACCCACATAGAACCAGCACAACTATGAGGTAATGTTCCAAGACAACTGCTCTCACAGTTTACTTCATCAGGGAGGCAGCAGTGACATGTTGTGCTATCTGCTGGGATCTAGCTTGCAGACAACATTGACCGTAAGGACACTGCCAGTGGAAATGAAGATCACCACAAAACAAAAAAATTATATCTTAGCCTCATTGTAAGCTACAACGAGGAACACTAGCAACCTCAGCCAATCAAGCAGGTCACTGATATGTTCTTTCACAGAACCAACACTTTATCATAGTCCCCAAGGAAAAGTGGCAACAGAATGAAAGAGCACTGCAATTTTTCCACACTGGAAGCTTCCCCATAGCTCATGATGTTATGAATGGGACTAATGTCTCAATACAGCCTCCTATACATGAACTTGGTGAACTGCAGCGGTTCTGCTCCATCAATATGCCAGTGATGGTGACAAGCAAAGCAGGATCATGCAGGTAAATGCAGCCCCCTGTCCTAGGCAGCAAAATTAATTTGTTTCATTTTAAGAACCTAAAACAGAAGGAGGAATGGAAGTCCCTAGGAAAGCAGCTCTTCCCTCTTCATACCTGCCTTGTGATATCAATGCAACAGCTACAAATAATAACTGGTGAAAGTTGAAATGAAGACCTAGCAGACACATAGGTAATTTCTGAATATGTTATCGATGGCTTGAAGCAGTGATTCTGATGCCTGAACAGGCTTTTTTACAACATGGTGTGTTTATTATTGCCTGCTTCATAACTCTGCCACTCAGAGAAGCTCAACCATAGAGCAAATGTTGGAGGAGTTAAAAAAAAAGGGGAGGTTTATTCACAGCCAAGGAGATTTGACAACAATCCAACTAAAACAACTTTGCAGCCGGAAGACTTGAAAGGGGCTAAATTAGACTGACCCGATATCCAAGCATGGGATTCGTGATGCGTGATTATCCAGTACCCATTCAGTGTGGTACAGGCAGCGTGCCAACATTGTGCTGCCTGCTCATTACCATGATTGTAACTTGCAGCCAGCGCTAAAGGCGCTGATGAGTGGCTGCATGCCTCAGCAGGGGCCTGACATCATGAGAGGCTATCATAAGATACATCTAGCCTGCACTACATATAGCCACTGCTTCTAGTGGATGTGCATTGAGGCTGGAGCAAGTTGGTGGGGTCCTTGTACAAGTCACTCTGATACATAAAAAGACTGAGTAGTGGCACAACATGGGAGAGAGTGTCCTCCAAGGTTCTCAGACGCTGCAGTAGAAGCCTTAATTGAAGAGGTCCAAAGGAGGAGAGAAGTGCTGTCCCCTCAGGGGCCAGGAGGACTTCCAGCATCACAACTCCAGCACTCACCAAACAACAAACTCTATCAATTATGACTCTTACCTAACACTCTCACACACATCACACTACTGCAAGACTCAAAGCTGGCATCAGCTATTTAACCATGACAGCCATATCATTCCAACACATTGCACCAGACTCACTGACACACATGGGGAGATGGTAGTAATGTCACTGGGCTAGTAATCCAGAGATGCAGACTAATGCTCTGGGGACATGGGTTCAAATTCCACCATTACAGCTGGTGAAATTTAAATTCAATTGATTAAATCTGGAATTAAAAGCTAGTCTCAGTAATGGAGGTGATGAAACTATCATTGATTTTCATAAAAGCTCATCTGGTTCACGAATGACCTTCAGGGAAGAAAATCTGTCATCCTTCCCTGGGCTGGCCAATATGTGATTCCAGAACCACAGCCACAGCAATATGGTTCACTCTTAACTGCCCTCTGAAATGGCCTAGTAAGCCACTGAGTTCAAGGACAGTTAGTGATCAACAAAAAATGTCATTGTCAGTGACGCCCACATCCCATCAAGGAATAAGGAGAAAGCACTACCTCTCTCTTGCGGGATAAGGAGCCCCACAACTGGAGGCAGCAGGGGCTAACCAGAGGGGGACAGGCATGGCTGCATGTCGTCACCCTGATGGAGAAGACAGTGCTCACTATCACTGGAATGACCATTGCTGATGGTATGGCCAGTGGCAGGGCTGAAACCATTAAAGGTGACGATATTCTGATACCTATCCTTCCACCACTCTATTTTTCCACAACTCCACCGATTTACAAGCTGCAGATGGTGTAAGCATATACCTCCTGCTTTCCCCTGCTTCCCCCCACAGAACCCCACTCTTGTGCCTTTCTTCTTTCAGATACCCAAAAACTGCCACTTGGCCAGGCAGTGGTGGAAGAACAACTGATCAACAAGATACACTGTCCCTCAATTTAATACTCACAGCCACTGGTTCTGATACTGACACTGCTTGTAATTTAAAGGGTAACATAGAGGTGGGATCTGCACATGGTGGAACAGTGGGCACAAGTGGCCTGAAGCCAGCAGGGGTGCCAGCTCATCGGAGGGTGAGGCAGCACATAAGCTCTGCTGCAGAAGAATCAGATGAGCACTTCAATAAGACAGGCTACAGAAGAAGGCTGATGAGTATGCACAGTGCATTAGCAGGTTCTGAAGGAAAGCCTCCATGCAATGTCAAAGAACATGCAAGAGTCCAGCACCAACTTTACACAGAGATTTGGGAAAGGCTTGGAGCCCACGCTTTCCAGCATTGAAGTGATAGCCAACTTCATCAGTACACTTGAAGACCCAACCACGTGTGCCGATAGCCGATGCCTCAGTTTCATTGCACAAGCAGGTACCACCCAACATCTCAGTGCTGCGGTGGAAGCTCAGAATTCTATTGGTGAGTGGGGAATTGAGGTTGATGTTACTCGTATCGCAGTCAGATGAGGTGTTCTGGACAACCTAGCCAGAAAGGGGTTGTCGCAGGTGCCTCATCCCTGTTTTATCATCTTCCTCCTCCTCCTTCCATTGCTCTTCAGCTGCTTGTCTTATACCTGGTGGCAGGGGATGTGCCCTCGTGATGGAAAAGTTGTGCAACATGCAGCAGAATATGATTAAATCTTAACCAATCTTAACACATGCTCTGTCAACTACTGCGGGACTCCTCCAGAGTAGTCCAGACAATGGAGACATTATTTCAGCATGCCAATAGACTGCTCTATCATATTTTGTGTGCCAGCATGGCTTTTATTTTGTGCACACAGCCCATGTGTGTGTGAGTTGCACACCGGAGTCATCAGCCATGGTGTCAATGGATAGGCCTCGTCATCCAGTAGCCATCCTTTGGTTTGTAGAGATAGCTCAAATGCAGGTGTCACAGCCAACTGCCATAAAATGAAGGCACCATGACTGCTGCCAGGATAATGGGCATCGACCTGCACAATTCTCTGCATATGGTCACACACCAGCTGGATACTGAGGAAATGGAATCTCTTTCAGTTGTAGTACATCTCTGAGTTGAGATGCAGTGCCTGCAAAGTGACATGTGTGCAGTCAATGACACCCTGTACCACGGGGAAGACTGCATTTCAAGAGAGAATGAAATGTAGTCAACTCATTTGGAATACAGAGCCTCAGTGATCTCCCTTATGCAACAGTGCACAGCAAACTGAGAGATATTGCAAATATCGTTGGTTCCAGCCTAGAAGGAACCAGACACTAAAAGTTCATAGTCAGAACTACCTTCACAGAAACTTGGCAATATCATCCTCACCCTCTTCTAAGGTTGCCGTTGTGACTGCAGCAGGTAACCGATTTCATTGAGGACATCCTTTAGTGAACCACAGACATCTGATACACTGTTGCTGACTGAGGTTCAGATAGGAGAATTGCTTCCTGAACACCCTGGATAGATATGGTCTCCTGCTGAGAGACCTTCGCCCTCTTCCTTCTCCCTCCTCCAGAAGCTTGTCCTGCTCTGTGTTGGCTTTGCTCAATCTCCAAGTTAAACTGTATTTAAAGGGGAATGTCAAGTGTTGTACTCATGCCTGGGAGCAACTGGTTTGTGCAGAAATCTTGAAGTCAGGACACAATCCTTCAGCACCTGCCACAGCACTTCCTGTGGACTTTAGCAACTTCAAAGAATTCTAGAAAGTACCAAATACATGTACAATAAGTAAAGAGGCCTCCACAAGGCCTTGTTAACTCAATATTATTACAATTACACAGCTCTTCCTTAATATTTTTCCCTGTCTGGTTGATGCTCTGTAGCTACAAGCTGAAAAAGGAAATATTTTTATGAAGCGCTTCCATCTCACTGAGGAAGCTTCAGGCCAATTCACATTCAACAACCTGCTCTGAAAACTCTGCTCTCATTTTGACAGCTGTGACAAACTCCACCACAACAGCTGAGACAATCCATAACATTCTGAAAAAAAAACTATTTTCCCTATTTCACTGTATGCACATTAATACCTCATCAGTATGGGTGCCCAGCACAACTCACAGAATTCAAACAAATAAGCATAGTGGATCAAAATTTTCTGCTCAAGATGTCAGCCTTGGCTCATTGTAGGCATTCATTGCTGCATCAGAATGTTATGGGTTAACATCCAACTCCAGAGACTTGAGTAGATAAGCCAAGTTGACACTGCAATGCAGTACTAATGGAGTATTGCACTGCCAGAGGTGCCGTTTTTTGGTTGAGACAATAAACTGAGGCCCTCTTAGGTGAACATAAAAGATCTTCAAAGAAGAGCAGGCAAGTTATCCTTGCTGTTAGAGATATAACAGGTTTTAAGCAAAGAAAGAGACTCTGAACTTGCTTAAAACCTGTTACATCTCTAACCTACCCCAATTCTGATGAAAGATCATCGACCTGAAACATTAACTCTGTTTCTCTCTCTAGATGCTACCAGACTTGTGGAGTATTTTCAGCATTTTCTCTTTTTATTTCATATTTTTCATTGCTGTCTGTGGGACTTGGCGGTCACTTTTCCCTACGGTGGCTGTGCTTAAGAGGTATTTCATTAGCTGTAAAGTGCTTTGGGTCATCCTGAGACGTTATAAAAATTAAAGTCTTTATATTTTTCACGTCACAATCTCTCGGATGATGCCTTCACCTAAGTGCATGATCCATCCAACATATTAAAAGCCCTATTCATTATGCAATGGTCCAATACACTTTCACCAATGTTTGCTCAACTACACTGGCTGCCTATCCATACTCAATATGTAACATTTTCCAACTATTTTTCTTGAAAGACTTTCCTATTAAATCTGCCCTTGAGAGAATTTCCAATTATTATTCTTAGAAAGAATTCTTGTGGTCCAAGAAAAAACTTGCTTTTACACACGGAAGCAAATAGAAAAGGATATTCTAGCCTGAAAATTCCAATTGCGTTATTGCATGATCAAATTGCAGCAGGCTGGGACCTCTACTTGTCAATCTGCCCAAGGATAGGGGATAGAGCCATTTATTAAAGAGAGGCAGACATCTGAGGCCCTTACACTTCTCCCTTGGTGTTTTCCATTCCGTTGGATGGGTATTAGGGCAGGCCAGTCTGGCTAAAGAAGAAATTAACCTAGAGTCTGCAGCTATTTAAAAATTGTGTCTCAGAAATTTCCTAAAGCCTGTTGCCAGGGAAGGTATAGTGCTGAAGACTTGTGCTCCAGAACTTGCCACACCCCTGGCCAACCTGCTCCAGTACAGTTACAGCACTGGCATCTACCCGGCAATGTGGAAAATTGCCCAATTATGTCCTGTCTATAAAAAGCAGGACAAATCCAGCCCAGCCAGTTACCGCCCCATCAGTCTACTCTCGGTCATCAGTGATGGAAGGATCATCAACAGTGCTATCAAGCGGCACTTGCTGAACAATAACCCATTCACTGATGCTCAGTTTGGGTTCCGCCAGGGCCACTCAGCTCCTGACCTTATTACAGCCTTAGTTCATACATGGACAAAAGAGCTGAACTCCCAAAGTGAGGTGAGTGTGTCTGCCATTGACATCAAGACAGCATTTGACCAAATGTGGCATCAAGGAGCCCTAACAAAACTGGAGTCAATGGGAATCAGGAGGAAAACTCTCTTTTGGTTGAAGTCATACCTAGCACAAAGGAAGATGGTTGCGGTTGTTGGAGGTCAATCATCTCAGTTCCAGGGCATCACTGCAGGAGTTCTTCAGGGTTGTGTCTGAGGCACAACCATCTTCAGCTACTTCATCAGTGACCTTCCTTATCTGTTCAGAAGTTCAGAAGTGGGGATGTTCACTGATGATTGCACAATGTTCAGCACCATTCGTGACTACTCAGATACTGAAGCAGTCCATGTCCAAATGCAGCAAGACCTGGACAAGATCCAGGGCTGACAAGTGGCAAGTAACATTCGTGCCACACAAGTGCCAGGAAATGACCATCTCCAACAAGAGAGAATTCAACCATCACCCCTTGATGTTCAATGGCATTACCATTATTGAAGCCCCCTCTGTCAACATCCTGGGGGTTACCAGTGACCAGAAACTGAACTGGACTAGCCATATAAAACTGTGGCTACAAGATCAGGTCAGAGGCTAGGAATCCTGTGGCAGGAACTCACCTCCTGACTCCCCAAAACCTTTCCGCTATCTACAAGGCGCAAGTCAGGAGTGTTATGGAATACTCCCCACTTGCCTGGATGAGTGCAGTTCCAACAACATTCAAGAAGCTCAATGCCATCCAGGACAAAGCAGCCTGTTTGATTGGCACCCCATCCACAAACATTCACTCCCTCCAGCACTGACGCACAGTAGCAGCAGTGTGCACCATCTTCACGGTGCACTGCAGGAATTCACCAGGTCTCCTTAGGCAGCACCTTCAAAACCCACAACCACTACCATCTAAAAGGACAAGTGCAGCTGACAGATGGGAACACCATCACCTCGAAGTTCTCAGGAAGTCACTCACCACCCTGACTTGGAAATGTATCGCCGTTGCATCACTGTTGCTGGGTCAAAATCCTGGAATGCCCTTCCTAACAGCACTGTGGGTGTGCCTACACCATATGGACTGCAGCAATTCAAGGCGGCAGCTCACCACCACCTTCTCAAGGGCAATAAGGGATGGGCAATAAATGCTGGCCCAGCCAGCGAAACACTCATCGCATGAATGAATGAATTTATACTTTGCAACAGGTAGCCTTTAGGTGACTGCTAAATTCACACTGATTGATTTTTGAAGTGTCAGTTATGAAAATATCATTAGGCAAAAATGTTTCATTGTATCAGTCAACGAGGATTGGTCAGGACAGCATTGCATTCTACCTCAACACGCATATAGATATTTTGAGAATGCTTGAGAGGAGAGTGTCCAGAATTATTCTGCAAATGAGAGGGCCAAATTATGGAAAAAAATTTAACAGCTGAACTTATTTTTACCAGAGTAAAGGGGGGACATGATACAGGCCTTCAAAATAATGAAAGGCATTGATAAAGTGGAAGTAATCGAGTTATTTAACTTGGACAATGAACATAGAGTCAGAAGACATAAGTGCAGAATTCATCAGCTTTTGACAAGGTTAGAGAAACTCTTTTTTCACAACAGGATACCGGCCATGTGGAATACACCCTCAGAAATGACGGGCAGAATTTCACGCCTCGCGGGTGGGCGCGCGCCCGACCCGAACTGACGTGAAATAGCACAAGATGACATCAGGCGAGCGTCCCGACGTCATCCCACATGCGAGCGATCTTCAGGTCGGCAGGCAGACATGGGTATAGGGGCTGCGCCCACCATCAATCAAAAGGCCACTTGCCATTAAAATGGCAATTGTTCATGATTTTACGTTGTCTGTGCAATTTCGCACTCATTGCACTGGCAAAACGGGCAGGCGGGCAGCCTACCTTCAATGAAGTCTCATCCAAGGATGGGATTAAAAGGGTCAGCAGCATTGCCAGTGTGAGTAGTGAGGAGTTTAGGCGATAGTTTGCTGCTGGTTGCTTATTTAACTTAACAGTTTCATCTCTGTTCTGAGCTTCAGTCTTAGCATTTCTAGGCTTCACTTCAGGACTCATTGGTGTCTCCAAGGCTCCCAGAAGATTTTGACCGTGTGGACCCTTCCAGGTATCAGACAGCCTTCTGTAACCCTGGTAATGGGGATTGTGGTCTCCGCTAGTGGCACCTCCTCTGAGGAGGGAGAGAGGGGCAGAAGGGAGAAGAGGTCAAGTGTCCCTATGCAGCTTCCAGGGGAGGGACCTGTGGGAGGAGAGGCGCAGGCACAAGTGGCGCAGGGCCAACAGGAAGTCCAAAGTTGAAGGAGCCCGCAGAAGACGCCACTATCCTGCTGCCAGGGTTTACAGGCGGTGATGCAGCTACCTCAATATATCTGAGGTGCAATGCTGAAGGAGGCTCCGCCCCTCCAGGGAGAGAGTGACCTCCATTTGTGAGATGATTGAACCTGAGATCAGCTCCAACTGTGCGGGTGGACACCCCATGCCAGTGGCTCTGAAAGTCACAGTGGCCCTCAACTTCTATGCCTCCAGCTCTTTCCAGGGGTCAGTGGGGGATCTGTGTGGAGTGTCCTAATTAGCTGTCCACAGTTGTGTCAAGCAAGTGACTGAAGCTTTGTTCAGGCGGGTAATGATATTTATTCATTTCCGTATGGACAAGGCCAGCCAGGGTGAGCGAGCCAGAGGCTTTACAGCGATTGCTGGGTTCCCCCACATCCAGGGTGCAATCAACTGCACACATGTGGCCATTAAGGTGCCAGCGGGTCAGCCGGGTGCCTTCATCAACAGGAAGGGATTCCACTCGATAGACATCCAGATGGTTTATTACCACAAGATGCAGATTCTGCAAGTCTGTGCAAGGTACCTGGCAGCTCCCATGACGCTTACATCCTCAAACACTCAAAGGTGCCAAAGCTATACAGTGCTCCAGCCCGAATGGATGGATGGCTGCTGGGTGACGAGGGTTATCCGTTGAAAAGGTGGCTTATGACGCCTTTCTGTCACCCAAGAACAGAGACAGAGCAGCATTATAATAGGAGTCAGGCCTCCACAAAGGCGATGATAGAGAGGACCTTAGATCTTCTGAAGATGCACTTCTGATGCCTGGACCGTTCAGGGAGAGCACTACAGTAGCCCCGAGAGCGGGTGTCACTGATAGTGGGTGCATGCTACTCTCTCCACAATCTGGCACTGGCAAGGGGGGGACCCACTGGAGGAAGAGGACCTTGACGCAGCTCCACAGGCCACAGAGGATGAATCCAGTGGTGAGTCAGAAGAGGAACACAGTGAGGAGAATGCTGAGGGTATGGAGGCAGACCTCTGTAACCTTCAGGAAAGCAAGGACACCAGGGATGCCTTGATCCAACGCTCCTTGAGCTAGGCTGCCAAAGACCCGCTTCCACCTCATGCCAGTGCTGCTGCCTCCATCCCGAATGTTTGAAATGATCCTTTCCTTTGAACCCAAAGTCCATTCTGGTGCCTGTGCAGTAAAGTTTAGAGTCACTCACGTCCAGCATTAGATACTGGCGTGTCCTGCACCTACACCACAAGTGAAGCTCAGACCATTAAGACAAAAGCAAAATTTATATCATGTTGACACTCACATCAAATGAACATAGCTATAAAAGGTGTTAATGGTCACACCAGTAAACATATTAACAAAACATGGCAGAACAGAAAATCACCCGTGAACAGTTCCTCTTGTGCTCATGGTGCCTTAAACTTAGGTTTGCGTGTGCTGCATCTTGTTGTCTGCCCTCCTCGCTGGCAGTGGCCTTGGAGAAATCCTGCTGACTCTGCTGTCTTGTTGGCCTTGATGACCTTGGCAGTCATCCTCTGGCCAATGGAGCCTGCACTGGCTCCACCTCGGAGGGAGCGGCCAGTGCCATGGCTGGCATCTCCCCAGTCATCGCAGCCTTATCAGATACCACATTCACCAGCAGAGGGGCAGAGGAGCTGCTGCCATCATCCAGAGCAAGAGGAGCCTGCAGAAACGACAAACGTGAGGTCGCTGTGGACCTCCCTGCTCATCATCAATGGACGGACACCTAGCTGGGATACTGGGTGCCTCATCCATCTCCCACGGTGGCACTGACCACCTGAGGTCATTGCCTGTGTGAGGGCTTGCAGGTCCGAGCACAATCGCAGGAACACTTGATCCTGTCCCTGGAGTTGCCTCTCTATGAGAGTCGCCACTCTCAATGGAGGAGGCAGTGCGCTCGGCCTTGAGGTCAACTCAGTGCTCATACTCCACGTGGACTCCTCCAAAACAGAGACCATGGCACACATACCCTCATGGATCTCCGCCAGATTGTCCCGCACATCCCGCTGGACATCTAGCATCTGCTGCCTAATGGACGTCTCCAGAGGCTCATCATCTTTGGTTCAGCATGGTCCTAGTCTCCAGGCTTCAGTGTTTAAAGTTTTAGTTTACAGAGCTCTATAGAAGAGTTACACAACTTAAGTGAGGCTTTCAGAAGTGTTTATGCCTCTGTGGTAAGCTGAGATGCAATACACCTTTAAGAGACTGTGAGCAGATTGACCACATGACTGTATGATCCAATGGCTGTGTAGCCTGAGCTACAATGTTAATTTTAGTCTTTAGTAGGGTCTGGTTGGAAAAGCACACGTCATGTTAGTGCTCTGTTATCTGTGTAAATAAATAGCCTGTGCTTCACCTCAAAACAGTCTCTGTGTCTGCAGTATATTGTTATCAACTCACCCGCCAACAGATAAGCGCCAACCGGTTCGCAAACAAAGTGACCCCACAGTAGAATGTAACAGCCTCCATCATAAATTTGTGAATTCCACACTGCAGGTTGAGTCCATGGCAGTGTGAAAATTGGGACTAATTTCAAATGGCCCAGCAGGTTCGTGTTTTGTGCCTGTGTGACTCATGCCCTGCCCCCTTCCACCTGCCAGCAAAAATGATATCTGCCAGAAATGGGTGGAGGACTTCCTCATCTGGGTCCTGCCTGTCATTTTTAAAGAGCCCCTGAGTTGTCCCAACTCAGTGAAAACCCAGGCAAAGTCTCCTTCCCCTACAGTACTATTGCAATGCATACTCTGTGCATATCTCCTTCGCTTTCGAATTTATATTACAAAAAAGAATCACACGGGGGAAGAAATCCAACTGAAGTCACCTATTTATCCAGAGTAAAATCAGCGCTAGACCTTTGAAATTTGCATCATAAATCGTAACATTTGAGCTAAACTGGAAGGCTAGAACACCTTCCCAAAATAGAGATTAAGCATTTTAAATATACAAATAGTTGTAGGATCCCAAAGCAAAATTCAGCCACCAGTGTGTGTGACCTGCACTGTACATACTGTGTCTAGTTTCACCAGGTCTTCATGAGCCTAACCTGTGATCCTTAAAGGGACTGCTGAAAACCAATAAAAAAAAGACCCAGGAATTTTTCAGTTTTTAATTTTGTCGACCAAGGAGAAGCAGGACTCATTTTCCTGAGCTGAACAAATATACCCCATCCTGCTATTTGCATGCTCTAGGACCCCCTCATCTCCACGCCTACTCAAACCAGGATCATTTTCCCCAGACCCGTCCTCCTGGCCAACCTAGCGTAGATCACAGCTGATTTCCCACAGCCATTCCTTTGCCCATTTTGCACCTTTTTTGGGTGCCAGTTGAATTTCAGGCTTCTGAATGTTAATTGGTTTGTTCTATTTTGCAGACTTTTTAATTAGAAGACATGTGGTCCTCATGAGAGCTGCAGCTATTCTCATGGAATAAAATGTTGGGCAACAAAGTGCTGCATTACTATGAAGGATGAACTTCAGCAGACGACAGGCACAGCTTGCCTCTACTGCTTTCCCTAACTTAGATTCCCATTCCAGCCAATGTAAGAGGCTTAGTTGCATCCTGAAAGGCCAGTAGGGAAAAGTTCTTGGGTAAGAAAAATACCAGTTGTAATTCTGTACATTCACAGGCACCTTGTTAACAAGATCATTGATTTAAAAGAAAAAGATGGTGCCAGTCATTATTTATGCATAAAGTCCGTCAATTGATAGCAGCAGCAACTGGGTGCTGGAGGCATGCTGCTTGGCACAGAACTGCTACTATTAAGAGGCCTGGGTGAAAATGTCTTCTATTCACCATTGTAGTGAAATGGTAAACATGGGCCAGGGTTTTATGGCTCCTCCCACCCGGTGGGATATCACGGTCCGCCGAACTAAATGGAGATTTAAATGACTCGCCGCATCCGCCGTGGGGAGGGGGAGACACACCATGGCGGGGCTGTAAAATCCTGGCCATGGTATTAAGAATGCATGTACAATTTTGCTATCAATAGTGAACAAAGGAACTCTTCCATCTTTCATCAATGTATTTATAGATAAATGAAATGTATCTTTCTTCTGGAGCTGAAAGAATCACAAGAACAAAACGCCATTTTGCCTTGGCTTCAGCGACTTTCACTTCAGTATAACCTCAAAATGGTTAATCCTCTGTCAGCATGAATAATAGGCAATGCCAACAACCTTCATTAAGCAGGTACTAGTCAATTGGCCTGTATAAGAAATCAATTACTCAGAAAAATACAAGGACAGCAAGTTCAGAATAGTTATGAAATTGCACAATGTGAACAAAGGTCAATACTCTTGCCTTCCAAAAGGATTGCAACAATTGTTTCAAGTATCATGGAGACCAGTTATTGGATAACATTTTTTCCAAAGGCATCTTTGACAAGATAATGAGTGAACCCTCAATGAAAAGGAAAGATAAACACTCACGAGTATGTAATGAGCAAATACAAATTTTTGATGATGCCATGCAATGTATTGGGCAACAACATTTTTCTACACTGACCCACAGATAGTTATCGGAGTAGGGGCCAATCAATTTGTTGTTTGTCACTGTTGGTTATCCATAGGGTGGGATCGCCCCAGATTTGCACTAGGCATGGTAGCAGGCATAAAAGATGTTTCACCTGCTGGCTGCAATGGCAGGTTTTCATGCTGTATTGCCCCCTTCCTGCCTCATAAATTATGTAGTCACAGGAAACATGCCGGGTCACTGGCGGCCGGCCTCCAATTGGCCCACCATACAGTTACCTCACCGCTTCCTCATGTTGAGCGCCATATTTAAAATGTAGCCACACGCATACTTCTCAATGCTTGCAGCTCAGGACTGCTGCGCTGAAGACATGGCCCCAAAAGCCAATAGGCGTGCAGCCCCCCGATTCAATGATGAATCCCTGGGACGCCTTCTGGATGCCATGGAGGCCCGATGCGATGTCCTCTACCCCCACTCTGGCCGCAGGAGGTCCATCAGTCTCACCACTCCAGCTTGGGAGGTGGTGGCAGAGGTGGTCAGTGCCAGTGCCAAAGAAGAGGTCGGCCATCCAGGACATTGGTCCTGCGCTGCTGCATGGGCTGAATTCCATGCTGATGCCATAATTGGCCTCCAACAGAGAGGGGTGCGGGGCAGCTCGATCTCACCCCAGCTTCCCCTTCTCTCCAAGGAGTCAGCCAGGGGCTGCAAAATGGAACAAACTCATAGGGAGAAGGACCAGCAGCACAACACCCTAGGGCTATCCACACATATGACTCAGGGAGTGTCCGGCCAATCCAAATCCCCTCTTCCTGTGACTCCTTGCGGCTGCAGCTCCACATGTTGAAGAGCGTGCAGCTGCCCCACAGCAGAACACCCAAAGCTGGCAATGGCTCTCCAGGTCACGGCCCTACAGAGGATGCATGCCAAAGCCATCACAGAAAGTCAGCAGGCTGCCTCCACCTCCACTGTGGATGTCGGCAGAGCGCCAAGACATAGCGGCAGGGTTAGGAAGTTTAAGAAGATATAGTTGCACAGCATGCACATGGGTGTTAATCACATGTACAAAATGTTCATTATAGTAAATAAACTCCCAAGAATGTCTCCTTGCCTGTGGTATCTTGTCTGCGTGACTCAGATGTGAAACCTTGGTTCCTGCACAAGATAAAGGCAGGTATCCCAGTCCAGGGCCTTTTCCCTGTGCAGTGTGTAACATTCAGACCAAAGTGATGGTCCGGCCTCACCCTCCCTTGACATATTACTGATGCCTGCACCTCAACAGTGCTTGTCATTGCTGCCCGAATGTTGTGGGCAGGTGTCACAGAGTTCCATCATTCTCTCTGTGCGCTCTCAGCACCTTTGAGGTGGGACTGGCCCCCATTTCATCAGCATCTGTGCCTGGTGACACAGTGCTCCTGAACATGACAAGTGCTAAAGGTTGACAAAGGATCTAGTGCATTTAAAATTTCATGGCTATGTCTCCATGATATGACCCTGATCACGGAGCGCAAGCGAGCTGCCCTCAGCCAGACAGGAGTCAGGCATTCACAGAGGCTATATGAAGATCTATGGAGGGTCCTCGCTGCATGTCGTCATCATTCCCCTGGAATCTAGTGACTATCAGGGCCTCCGCTGCATCTCCATGACATGAGCTTGTGCACTGAGGGTGCCATCAGCCACACAGGAGTTAAATGTTCACAGGCGCAAGGTGAGGATGTCAGGACTGTCCTCACTGTATCTCGTCATCATCCTCGATGAATCTTGCAGCTATAATGGCCTTCCAAGCACATCTGCCTTGTCTGGTCAGTGCGATGGCCTTATCACCGTCATTCCTTTCGATGCCCTCCTCATCGGAGCCGACGTGCAGCTCTTCAGGTTGTGCAGCACGCAGCAAGCTATGATGATGCGCAACACCCTCTGGGCACTGTACTGCATTGCTCCACCGGACCTGTCGAGGCACCAGACCTCATTTTTCAAGATGCCTATCATTTGCTCCACCAAAGTCCGGGTTGTGGGCTTGAGCCTTGTTTTACCATCGCTCTGCTGCAGCCTGAGACTGCCACATGGGCGTCATCTGCCTTGTCCTCTGCAGTTAGCCCTTGTTCCCAAGGAGCCAACCCTGCAGCCTCCCTGGACCCTGGGAGACATCAGGAATCTGCGACTTGCTCCCTGGGAGTCGTGCGCAAACCTGTAAGATGCGTTTTTGGTGGTCGCCCACCAGCTGAACATTCACCGGGTGGAGGCCCTTGTGGTTGATGTAGTTGCCTGCTTGTTGCCACGGAGATCTAAGCGCCATGTGAGTGCAGTCGATGGCACCCTGCACCTGTGGAAAACCAGAGATCTGGGCAAGTCCCAGTGCTCTTGCTTCCTGGCTTTCCTGATCCTGGGCGAAATGCACTAGGTTTTGTGCCTTTATGAAGATGGCATCTGTGACCTCCTGGATACACTTGTGCATGGAGACTTATGAGATCCCACACAAGTCATCTGAGGAGCACTGGAAGGAGGTACTGGCATAAAAATTGCACACCGTGGTCACTTTCACGGCCACTGGCAGTGGATGCCCTCCATATCCCTGTGGTGTCAAATCCTGCAGCAGATGGCATATGTGACCGACCAGTTCCCTAAACATGCGCAGTCTTTGGCAACACTGGTTCTCAGTCATCTGCAGGAATGACAGGCGCCATCTATAGACCTTGGGTTTAGCGAGGCGCCTACGAGCGACGCCTCTCTGTGGATCTTCAGCTGCACCCGCAGCAGACCCTGCCACCCTTTCATCTTCAGGGAGGTGCTCCTCCCTTTGCCAAGCCAGGCACTTCTGCTGCACTCTTTTTCTTCTTCTCTGCTCCCTGTAAGCCATGAGGCACACTGTTAAATCACCAGGCTGAATGATCCTGATGTTCTCCTCCTGCAGGATCAAAGAGAAAGATGCATGTGTTAGCATGTGTCCTAAGAACCTCTCTTGGTTAAGTCTGGAGGCCACTTCACGCATGCAGGAGAGTGCTGGCCACCACTTGGGTGCCCACTCTGTAGTGAGCTTCATGGCTGTCCTTAACCCCACCCACCTCTGCTCCACTTCACTTGACCGATTGGCGGCAGCTTTGCCCATTGGACTGCATGCTGTGCTCTCAGCTCAGGAATAGGCATTCTCCTACCCTGCACTGCAAGGCTGCGCTGTTAGCTTGAGTCATGAGGGATGCTGGTCCAAACCTTAATAAAGACATTGCCAGGAGCTGTGAGCACCTCCACCAGTAACTGCGCCATGGCCACCTTTTGCCACCTAGGGGATTCTGCAACTTACCCAGTCAGCCAAATGTTCTGTTGCCCCCTAAAATGCACATTAATTTGCAGTCTGCACCTGAGGGGTGAAAAGTTCCGGAGCGTTTGGTGGCACTGTCATGCTTTTGCTTTGCTTGAGTGGGCAGAAAAGCTTCAGAGGCCCAACTCCAAGCATGTCAATGGAGCTGCAGCTGAACAGTCTCAGCTGCGGGAGAATGCTTACTTTTGACAAGCTTTCTGAGTGTGTGGCTGATTCCCTCACTCCACCCCCGACCAAACCACAGAATGTGCTGTGTACTTCATTCAGTCTGTGTGGCCTTGCCCCTACACCTCCACCCCCCACCTCAGCCACACTGAAGCCCTTGCGTCGGCACTGCATTGCCAGCTAGGAAAAAGCGACTTGCCTGCACACCACCTCCCCCAAGCCCCCAAATGCTCAGTGCCTTTTCCTTGATGTCCTATGGGCAATCAAGCATTGCATAAGTTTGTGTGTACTCACCTCTGAGTTCCCCTTGAAGTTCAACTCGCCAGGTGCATGCTTTTAAAGGCAGTCATGAAGCATGCCGTTCTGAAGTCATGCCAATGTGGGCAGTAAATTTGATGTGGGGGGATGATTCCGGCATGAGGTCACAATAATGAGATGCAAATAAAGTCAAGCTCCTGAAGTTGGGGGGTGGGAAATGCGGCCTGCCATTGATGGGCGGAGCAGACAATCGCAAATTTGTTTCACAATGGCATGAAACCGATTTTTGGCATTCTCGCCATATTGTCCACTCATGGCCGCCTTGACACCCACTGCCAACGGGGTTGGACAATTCCACACATAGAGTCATAGGGATGGATTTTCAGGTAGGGACAGGGAAACATAGGTCAGGCCCTCTTACAGCTTCCAAATCATAAGCCTGCCTTCGAACCATTCAGGCTATATTTCAATCTGAGAGTGCACTGGGAGAGGTTGAGTATTGTGAACTGCGATGCTGTGCAGGAGGAGTGTGGGTACTAAGGCGCGCTGGCTAGAAAGCCCACCTCGATTCTCAAAGTTAGCAGTCCAGCTCCAAAATCATTCTTATGCCCCCTAAACTCACTTCTCAGTCTCCTCACCACCCACCCATCCCCATACCCCCTTCCTGCCCGCCATACTCCCCATGCGTCCTCCATTCCCCCTCATACCCCCATGCCCTCTCCATGCTCTCTCAGACATCTGATGTCCTCTCTGTGCCTAGCCAAAACCCCATACCCCTGCCATGACCTCCCTTGTATCCTCCATAGCTACTCACCAGTATCCACTATGAGCAGACCTCAGTATCTCTTTGAAATGCATTAAAAAATAAACTAACAATCAAATAGAGCTGTCATTCTAACACACTTCATATTGAAAAAAAACTGTCATTCATAAAAGCCATTCAAAATAATTTCAATCCCCTCAAGCGGTCAATCTATTGTAAAAACAAATACCTTATCCACTTACCACATCAAAGAAAGATAACTCTTTAATAGCCACTCAGTCAAAATGTGAACACAGCTCCCTGCTGAGATAAGTGGTTCTGCAGCTTTTGAAGCATTCATAATAGCTCCAGCTATCAAAACAAACCCTGCGAAATGTGAACAATGGTGTCCATTGGAACTGAAAACCAGATAGCCATTTTTTCTAAATTATACCAGATGTCATGTCAATCAAAACAGTCCAGGAGCAGGTGGCAACTATTTTTCACTTAAGTGAAAGATTCTGAAGGATTTTCTTTTCCAATTGAAAAGGGATATGGCTATTTAAATCACTTCAAGTTATTATACATGAGATATAGGGGTGCCAAGCATTGTTTTCTTCAGCTTTGAATACATAAGAGCACTTTTCCCAATGGGAAAAGTACTATAATGCATCTCAACACTAAACTAATGCTGGCCAATGTAATGGTCAACTAACATTTTCAGGACAGAGTCCTATGATGAATCACTACAATTAAAACAGCTCAACATTACAATATAGCATCCAATAGTGACATTTGAAGTTGTCAAGACATTTAACTCTAACCTGTCAGAATGTTCCTGACTCCTCAGCATGCTTGAGGTCAAGAATGCTCTAATGAGGCGGGGTTTTTTTCAGGGTTTCCAAACCCGAGACCAGCACACAAAAGTAGTGGAGGAGAGGAAATCTAAATTTCCTATAGGGCTCATGATGGTGGCCCAAACCTCAGAAGGGGCATGTGGGGTCACAACCTAAGGCGCTCCTGACTTGCAAAAAGGCCACACCAAAATAGCATGGGGTCAAGAAGGGAGAGGAAATTCATTTTTTGCAGTCAAAAACTTCATGGCTTTCCTGACCCCATTCCATAGGGACTTGAAAATCTGGCCCAGGAAGCCATTAGAGCATGAAAGGAGAGTAGTGAAAGAGGTCATTTGGCCCATCAAATCCAGACCGGCTCTCTGTCAATTAATCCAATCAGTCCCATTTTCCCACTCTATCCCCGCAGCCCTGCAAGTTTATTTCCCTCAAGTGCCATCTCATTTTTTTTCAAAACAGTCACTATCCCCACTTCCAGTCGGCAGTGAGTTCCAAGTCATTACTACTCACTTCATAAAAAGGTTCTCCCTCACACATCCCTGCAACTCTTGCCCAAAACTTTCAATCTGTATCCCCTAGTCCTTGTACTATCAACTGATGGCAACAGCTTGTCTTTGTTTTCTTTGTTCTTTTTCTTGCCTAAATTTGTTATAATCTTATACGCCTCAATCAAATCTCCCCCCAATCTCCATTGCTCAAAGGATGACAACCCCAGCTTCTCTAACCTAACCTTGTAGCTAAAGTCCCTCGCCTAGAACCATTCTGATAAATCTCCTCCGCTGCCCTTCAGGGGCCCTCAAATATCCATCCTGAAATGTGGTGACCAGAACTGGACACAATATTCTAGTTGTGGCCTAATCAGGGCATTATAAATGTTCAGCATAACTTCCCTGCTTTTGTACTCAGTACCTCTATTTATGAAGCCAAGATCCCATATGCTTTGCTACCTGCTCTCTTAACATGTCCTTCCACCTTCAAAGAACAATTTCCATGCACCCACAGGTCCCTCTGTCCCTGCACACTCTTTTGAACTGTGCCATTTAGTCTATATTGCCTCTCCCTATCCCTTCTGTCAAAATGAATCACCTCATACTTCCCTGCATTAAAATCAATTGGCCACTTGTCTGCCCATTACTCTATGTTCTGTTTCAGTCAATTGGCATCATCCTCACTGCCAGCCATACCTCTCAGTTTGGTATCATCAGCAAATTTTGAAATTTTACTCTATGCTCCAATATGCAAGAGATTTATTTATATCAAAAAAAGTAGTGGTCCTACTACTGACCCTTGGGGAACAGCACTTACCACCCCCCAGTCTCAAAAACAACCATTAACCATGATTCACTGTTTTATGGCCTTAAGCCAATTTTTTCTCCAAACTGACATTGACACTCCTGTTTCATGAGCTTGAGTTTTGTTAACCAGCCTTTTATATGGTACTTTGTCAAAGGTTTTCTTAAAATCCATATAGATTCATTGCTTCTCCTTCATCAACCTTCTCTATTACATCTTCAAAAAATTCAATTAGATTAGTCCAACACGATCTGCCTTTTACAAATCCTTGCCTGCTCTCCTTAATTA
This sequence comes from Cetorhinus maximus, assembly GCF_964194155.1. NCBI lineage: Eukaryota > Metazoa > Chordata > Chondrichthyes > Lamniformes > Cetorhinidae > Cetorhinus > Cetorhinus maximus. The sequence goes on along the minus strand of NC_135887.1, from coordinate 80,884,783 downwards.
GCTCAAACCTCTCCAAGTGCCTGTTGCCTTTTTCCCCCTGATTATTGTTTCCAAATGCAAGCTACATGGGTCAGGCAACTTATCCACTCTAAGCAGGGTCAACCTTTCAGAGACAGGTCAAGAATGTTGGCCAAGACCGTTGGAACTACTTCCTGTCCTTCTTTAAATAGTGCCAAACATACAACCGATGAAGCAGATGGGGAGCCGTTCTATAAGCATCATTAACAACACAGCACTACCTCAGTACACCAGTGGACTATCTGCCAAGACTGTGCGGGCAACATCTGAGTAAGGTTTGTACTCAAAAACTTCTGATCCAGGGTGAATATGCCACACTGATTGAATATAGCAGTAAAGTCTGAAGGGAGAATTGCTATTGGCATTTCATAATCTTTGAATCCATGAGGAGCCAGGATTTGACACTAGGTTTAAGATTCAAGTGTCAGCCTCTACATTTCTTTTGGACAAGACATTAAACCAAGACATCATCTGGCCTCTCGGGTAGAAGAGAAAGATACCAAAGCACTATTTTGAAGAAGAGCAAACAAGTTATCCCCAGTATCCAGGTTAATATTTAGTCCTTAAAACATTAAAACAGGTCACCTGGCCTTGATCACATTGCTGTTTGTGGGACCTTGCTGTGTGCAAGTTGGCTGCTATGTCTCCGACCTTACAGTGGTGGCTATGACAACAACTTGCATTTATACATTTCTGCATTTCAAAAACTACTTAATTGGCTGTGAAGCACTTTGCAACATTCTGAGAATGTGAAAGGAGCTAGATAGAAATAAGTTCTTTCTTTCTCTGAGTTCTAGCTGTAGATAAATGATGAATTATACAGAGGTATCAAATTCAGCTGAGATAAATCTGTTCTGAATTAAAGTCCATCAATTAGCACAAATGTATTTTAAGAAGGGTCCATACCAAATGAATTAACACTCTAATCCTCACCACCATGACAAGATGAAACAAGTTACAGCTTTACAAGAAAAATAGAAATGGCAGTGTGCCAGAGCGGTACAAGTGGCAGAGCACTTTGTTTTTGTGCCACAGATGGTAAGTGCTCATACAAGCTCTAACTGCTCAGAAACATGCTAACTAAGTAAGTAAGGATACTCTTGAATGTCAACTCTCAAACTAAAATAGATCAAGAGGCTATATTAAAATATACATAAATAAAATGGTTTAATCAGGAACAGGGAATGGAGATTGATCTTGCGGAATACGAACATACGAATTAGGAGCAGGAGTATGCCAATCGGCCCTTCGAGACTGCTCCTCCATTCAGTAAATTCATGGCTGATCTGAAGGTAACCTCAACCCCACATTCCTGCCTACCCCCAATAACCTTTCACCTCCTTGTTAATCAAGAGTCTATCTCGCTCTGCCTTAAAAATACTCCAAGACTCTGCTTCCACCGCTTTTTGAGGAAGAGTTCCAAAGACTTTCAACACTCAGAAAAAATTTCTCTTCATCTCTGTCTTAAATGAGTGACCCATTATGTTTAAACAGTGACCCCTAGTTCAAGATACTCCCACAAGAGGAAACATCCTCTCCACATCCACCCTGTCAAGACCCCCCAGGATCTTATGGTTTCAATGAAGTCGCCTCTTACTCTTCTAAATTCCAGTGAATACAAGCCTAACCTGTCCAGCCTTTCCTCATAAGACAACCCGCCCATTCCTGGTATTAGTCTTTGAACTGCTTCTAATGCATTTACATCTTTCTTTAAATAAGGAGACCAGTAGTGTATACAATACTCCAGATGTGGTCTCACCAATGCCCTGTACAACTGAAGCGTAACCTCCCTAATTTTGTAATCAATTCCCCTCACAATAAATGATAACATTCTATTGGCTTTCCTAATTACCTGCTGTGATTCATGCACTAGGACACCCACATCCCTCTGAATCTCAGAGCTCCTCAATCTCTTACCATTTAGATAATAAGCTTCTTTTTTATTCTTCCTGCCAAAATGAACGATTTTACATTTGCCCACATTATACTCCATTTGCCAGATCTTTGCCCACTCACTTAACCTATTTATGTCACTTTGTAGCCCCCTTCCGTCCTCTTCATAGTTTACTTTCTTACCTATCTTTGTGTCATCAGCAAATTTAGCAACCATTCCTTCAGTCCCTTCATCCAAATCTATATTAAATTGTTCTTAGGTTATATATAATACACAATTACAGTCAATACCAAATGAAAAGTACAAAGTAATTCAAGTGTTAGGACATGGGCCAGGATTTCCCGGTCGGTGAGCGGGGGCCGGGGTCCGCTCGTCAACACGTAAAATGATGCCGGATGACGTCAGGCGGAGCTCCCGACATCACCCCGCCTCGTTTCAATTTTCAGATCGGCAGAGGCTCAGCCGAATCAGCTGGGCGCCCACCGACCTGTGAATGGCCTACTGAGGCCATTACTAAGTACTTAAGGTTGGCGGGCAGGCCGGGAGCCCTGGTGGGCTTAAGAAAATGCATGAAACCTCATCCACGGGCGGGATGAGGTTTCATGTATGTTTATAAATTTTTAATAAAAGTGAAACTGAAAGTGATGGATATGTCCCAACTCATGTGCAAAAGAGCGCACTCTGGGCTCAGGGAATCACCCCCCCTCGCCCGCACAGGGAGCGCATAGCGCTTCCTTGCGGACGTCACGCTGGGCGGGCTTTAATTGGCCCACCCACGTAAAATGGCGGCGCGCCCCCAATCGAGGGCACCGATCAGAGGTGCGCCTCCACGCGCCCAATCCTGAACTTCCCCCCCAACGGGGGGAAAATTCTGCCCATGTAGATTGAATTTAGGCCTAAAATGGGAGATCAGCTCCCATAGGTAGTCTCACAATGTTTCACAATATAGCTAGAAAATGTGTGAAGCAAAGATTTAAAAATGTCCCGTGAAGCAATTATAAACATTTTCTTTATTCATTCATGGGATGCAGGGACCACTGGCAATTATTGCCCACCCATAATTGCCCTTTAAGTGCTGGTACGCAATCTCCTTAAATTGCTTCAGACCCTGTATTATAGCCGCATCCACCTTGCTGTTAGAAGGGGGGTTTCAGGATTTTGATCCAATAACGATGAATGAACAGTAATGTATTTACAAGTCATTATAGCGTGTAACTTAGAGGGGAACTTACAGGTGGCAGTGTTTCCATGAGTTTGCTGTCCTTGATCTTCTAGGTGATAGAGTTCATAGGTATGGAAGGTGCTGTTGAAGAAGTATTGGTGAATTGCTGTAATGCATCTTGTAGATGATACCCACTGCTGCCACAGTGTGCCAATGATGGAGGGAATGCCAGTAAAGCAGGCTGCTTTGTTCTGGATGACATCAAGCTTCTTGACTGTTGTTGGAACTGCATTCATCCAGGCAAGTGGAGAATATTTCATCACACTCCTGACATGTGTCTTGTAGATAGTGGGCAAGCTTTGGGGAGTCAGAAGGCCAGTTGCTCCCTGCAGAATACCCAGCCTCTGACCTGCTCTTGTAGCCAGGGTATTTGTGTGGCACATCCAGTTAAGTTTCTGATCACCCAGGGATATTAAAGGTGGGGGATTCAGCAATGATAATTCTGTCATGTCAAGGGGAGGTAGCGGGGTGGCTAGGTTGTCTTGTTGGAGATGGTCAATGCCTGGCATTTGTGTTGCATGAATGTTATGAGCCACTCACCAGCCTGAATGCTGTCTGGATCTTGCTATACAGGGATAAGGACTGCTTCATTATCTGAGGACTAATACAAAAGCAAAATACTGCAAATGCTGGAAACCTGAAATAAAAACAGAAAATTATTCAGGTGAAGATTAGAGACCTAAGATGTTAATCCTGTTTCTCTCTCCACAGATGCTGCCAAACCTGTTGGGTGTTTCCAGCATTTCTGTTTTTATTTAATTATTTGACAAGTTGCAGATAAAATACCTGTCCACCATCTACAAAGCATTTGTTAAGAGTGTGATGGATTATTCTTCATTTACCTGGATGTGTGCAGCTTCAACAACACTCAAGAAGCTCAATACCAAAGAAGCCCGTTTGATCAACACTCCATCCACCATCTTAAACATTTGCTCCCTCCACCACCAGGCAACAGTGTGTACCATCTGCATTCTATAAGATACACTGCAGCAACTCACCAAGTTTTCTTCGATAGCACCTTGTGGCCTCCAGCAGCTAGAAGGTCAAAGGCAGCAGATGCACGGGAACACCACCACCTGAAATTTCTGCTCCAGTCCACATACCATGCAGTCTTGGAACTCTATTGCCATTCCCTCTCTGTCACTGGGTTTAAAACCTGGAAATCACATCCTATCAGCACTGTTGGTGTCCCAACATCAGATGGACTTCAGTAGTTCAAGAAGGTGGCTCAGTACCACCTTCTCAAGGGCAATTAGAGATGGGCAACAAATGCTGGCCCTGCAATGATGGTCACATTCCATGTTTGAAAGAATAAATAAAAAACATTTTGCAATCATCAGCGAACAGCCCCATTTCTGATCTTATGATTCAGGAAACATCATTGATGAAGCAGCTGAACATAGTTGGGCCTAGGACACTAGGAACTCCTGCAACGATGTCCTTGGGTTGAGATGCTCGACCTGCAACAACCACAGCCACCTTCTTTTGTCCTAAGTATTACTCCAGCCAGTGAGAATTTTCCCCTTGATTCCCCTCAATTGGCTTCTTGCTGCTACACTCAGTCAGTTGCTGCTTTAATGTCAAGTGACTCTCACTTCACCTCTGGAATTCAAGTCTTTATTCCATATTTGGCTTAGGGTGAAAATGAGTTCTGGAGCCAAGTGGTCCTGGCAGTACCTAAACTAAGCATCATTGAGAAGGTTATTGGTGATAAATTAATCTCCTCAATCTTCTTTTCATCTTCATGTTGAAATAATGATGCAGAGCCAACAGTAGGTGTTCGATTACCCTGTTGTTCCAGTTTCAAACAGGTACCTCTGGTATAAAAAAATCCTTTAAAGCAATTATAATTGGCCAAACATTCTGCAACAGACAATCAATGTACAACGTCATAGGTTTTCAGAACTTCTTGTTGTTGAAGAGAGTGCATCGTCATCAGGATTTGCTTTAAAACTAGTTCCAAAAATTTGCAATAGAATTAACCACAAAGACTGGTCTGCATTCATATACTTAGGATCACATAGGATATGGCACAGAAACAGACCATTTGGCCCACCCAATCCATGAAAATATTTATGCTCCACTCAAGCCTCCTTCCATCTTTCCTCATCTAAATTTATCGTAACCTTCTATTCCCTTCTCCCTCATATGCTTGTCTCACTTCCCCTTAAATGTATCTATACAATTGGTAATGAGTTCCACATTCTCACCACTCTTGGACATCACAGAGAGGGTGCAGAACATTCTGCAGGGGGAAGGGATTGAGCCAGAAGTTGTGGTACACATTGGTATCAATGACAGGGAGAGCAGGCATTGAGGTCTGACAGTCAGATTTTCAGGAGCTAGGGAGGAAGTTAAAAAGTAAGACTTCAAAGATAGTAATCTCTGGATTACTCCCAATACCACCCGCTAGTGTGAGTAGAAATAGGAGATAGCAAGGGTCAATGCTTGAAGCATGGTGCAGGAGGAAGGGTTCAGGTTCCTGAACCTTGGAACCACTTCTGGGGCAAAAGGCAGCAATTCAAAAGGGACTGGGACCAATAACCTCGTGAAGAGATTAGTTAGTGTGTTTGACGAGGGTGGAAACTAAATTCATAGAGGGTTGTGGACCATCATTTAGAAGTAGAAAAGATGATTAAGGTGCATAAAGTTAGAATAATAGGCAATGCTAGGGAAAGGAATAGTTTCATATTAGGTAGGTGTGGACTAAGAGGAAATAAAAAATTATTAGGTGGATTCAGTGTATGGGAGAAAGTAACAAAGTTTAAATTAGGTTTACTGTGCATGTGTGTGAATGCACGGAGTGTGGTAAATAAGATTGGTGAGTTGCAGGCACAGATTGCCATGTGGAAATATGATGTTGGACAGAAACATCCCAGATTTGCACTAAAAGTACGGTAGCGGGCAGGTAAAACGTTGTTTTACACGGCAGCTGCGATGGCGGGTTTTTACGCCTATCGTCCCAAACCCGCCACATTACTTATGTATTCCCGGGAAACAAGCCATTTCTATGGTGGGCAGGTTCTCATTCGCCTGCCCTGCCATCACCTCATCCCTTCATCACGCCAGGCACCACATTTAAAGTACATGGCCCCAAAAAGTACAAGAACATAAGAAATAGGAGCAGGAGTAGGCCATTCAGCCCCTCAAGCCTGCCCCGCCATTCAATAAGATCATGGCTAATCTGCCCCAGGCCTTAATTCCTCTTTTGTGCCAGCTCCTCATCACCCTCATGACCCTCAACTCCCCCATATTTCAAAAATATATCTACCTCTTTCAATATTTTCAGTGATCTAGCCTCCACAACTCTTTGGGCCAGAGAATTCCAGACATTCACTACCCTCAGAGAGATGAAATTCCTTTGCATTTCAGTTTTAAATGAATGTCTCCTTATTCTGTAACTATGTTCCCTAGTTCGAGGTTCCCCCACTGGTGGAAACCTCTTCTCAACATCTATCCTGTCAAGCCCTCTCAGAATCTTGTACATTTCAATAAGATCACCCTTCATTCTTCTAAACTCTAATGAATAAAGGCCTAACCTGTTTAGTCGTTCTTGATAAGTCAACCCCTTTATCCCAGGAATCAGCCTAGTGAATCTCTTTTGAACTGCTTCCAATGCCAGTGTATCGATGGAGGAGCCTGCCTGCCTTCAGTCTGAGATGATAGCACCGGCATGCCAACACATCGAGGTCAACACTGGCAGGATGGCAGCCACCATAGCGACCTTGGTCCAGGACATTGGTCCTGCACTGCTGCGCAGGCTCAGCTCCATTGCTGACATCACAGTTGGCCTCCAACAGTGGCAACACGAGAGGCGTGCGGAGCAGCTCGATCTCACTCCAGCTTCCCCTTCTCCACCAGGACTCAGGCAGAGGCTCTCGGGCACCCATTGGGAGGAGGATCAGCAGGTACACACCCTGGGGCCATCCACCCAGGTGACTCCCGAATCCCCTCTTCCCGTGACCTCAGCAGCTCCAGCTCCACAGGCCGAGGAGGGTGCCACTTCCACACAGCAGACCAAGACCCTCCAGGACTCCACCTTCCAGAGGACACACATCAAGTTCATCACAGAGAGGGCATAGCAGTCAGCAGGCTGCCTCCACCTCGGCTGTGGATGTCGGGGGAGCATCAAGACGTAACGATAGAGTTAGGAAGGTGAAAAAAATGTAGTTGCACAGCCTGGGCATGGGAATTAATCACTTGCACATAATGTTCACTCTTGGACATAAACTCCCAAGAATGTCTCCCTGCCTATGGCTCCTTGCTCTAATGAGCAGTGTTCATGTCATTCCTTGGTTCCTGCACAAAATAAAGGCAGGTGTCTCTGTCCAGGGCCTCTTCCCTGTGCAGTGTGTAACCTCCAGAGCAAAGTAATAGTCCGGCCTTACACTCCCTGGACACATTACTGATGCCTGCACCTCGATGGTGTTTGTCATTGCTGCCAAAATGTCCTGGGTAGGGTTCACAGAGTTCCATCATTCCCTCTTTGTGCTCTCAGCACCTTTGAGGTGGGGCTGGCCCCCCATCTCTTCAGCATCTGTGACCGGTGACGCTGTGCTCCTGAAGGGGTCAGGTGCTGAAGGCTGACAAAGGGTCAAGTGCTTTTAAAGTTTCATGGCTGCGTCTCCATGATACGACCATGGTCACAGAGTGCAAACGAGCTGCCCTCAGCCAGACCATGGTCAGACATTCACAGAGGCTATGTGAAGAGACTGCTGGCCACCACTTGGATGGCCAGAGTTCAGTGCGCTGCATAGTTGCCTGAAACCCCACCCACCTCCACCTCACTCACCTGACCAATTGGCGGCAGCTTTGCCCACTGGACTGCATGCTGTAGTCTCAGCTCAGGCGCAGGCATTCTCCTAACCCGCACTGCAAGGCTGCACTGTTAGCTTGAACCATGGGCGAGACTGGTCCAAATCTGAATGCTGACATTGCAAGAGGCTGTGAGTGTGTCCACCAGTGACTGCTCCATGGCCAGCTTTAGCAAGGAGATTGTACAACATGCCTAGTCGTACAATTGTTCTATAGTCCACTAAAACGTTCATTAGTTTGCAGTCTGTGCCCAAGGGGTGAAGAGCTCTGGAGCATTTGGTGGCACTTTCAGGCCTCTGCGTTGCTTAAGTGGGCATTTAATCTAGAGACCTGACTGTCAATGTGGCTGCACCTGAACTGTCTCAGCTGCATTTGAATAGTCACTTTATACAAGGTTTCCATAATGCGTGTCCGCTTCCCTCCCCCAACCCCCACCAAACGTGCTTGTACAATACCATCAACCCCAGAGAAGCCCTTGCTCCCTCAACTCCCCTCAGATGCGGTGCAGCCCTTGCTCCGCCCAACTCACCTCAACCGTAGTGTAGCCCTTACCTCGGCATCGCACTGTCTGCCAGCCGGGAAAAAGTGGCTTACCTGTGCCCTCACCTGAATGCATGGTGCCTCAACCTCAACCAAAAGGTAACCCTTGCAAACGCTGCACAACATTACTGTGCAGTCACCTCCAAGTTCCCCTCAAAGTGCAGCTCGCCAGATGCATGCCATATAAATGCTGCTGTGAAATACGTCGGAGTGTTTGGATGATCCACCGGTGGGGAGGGGGGTGCGAGATGGGCTGATAATGATATGCAGATGTATTACAATGAAGTTCCCGACGTGCAGCGGTGGGAAACGCGGCCCATCATTGACGGGTGGAGTGGACGGTTGCAAATGTGTTTCGTGACAGCGTGAAACCAATTTTTGGCTTTTTCACCATACTGTCCGCTCATGCTGTCAAGCCCACCTGCCACCAACAGGAGCAGATGATTCCGCCCATAGAGTCGTTATAATGGGAGACTTTAGTTTTCTGAATATAGACTGGGAGAGTGGTAGTGTAAAGGACAAAGAGGGACAAGGGTGTGGTTAGGGAAATTTTCATAGCAGTGTGTTTCCTGTCCAACGAGAAAGGAGGCACTGCTAAACCTGGTTCTTTGGTATGAGGTGGGCCAATTTGATCAAGTATCAGTATGGGAGCATTTAGGGTACAGTGATCATTGTAGCATAATAGTTAGATTGGTTTTTGAAAAAGACAAGGAACAATCCAAAGCAAGAATAATTAACTGATGGAAAGCCAACTTCAATGGGGTGAGAAGGGACCTGGCCCAGATCAATTGGAACCATAAGCTGGCAGGCAAAACTGTTTCTGAACAATGGGCTGCCTTTAGAGAAGAGATAGTTCAAGCACAGACAAGGTTCAGCAAGGCAGTGAAAAAGCATATAAGCGAAACAAAGAGAGAGTATGAAAAGAGATTAGCAGCTAATATAAAATGGAACCCCAGTCTTTTATAGGCATAAAAATAGTAAAAATGGTGGTAAAAGGAGGAATGGGGCCAAAAAGGGGATTTACGTATGGAGATGGGGGCATGGCGCCAGTATTAAATGAACACTTTGCACCTGTCTTTACCAACGAACAAGATGTTGCCCAAGTCATGATAAAAGAGGGGGTAATTAAGATACTTAAAATTGATAAGGAGAAGGTATTGGATAGGTTGTGCATGGAGCTGGTAAGGCACTAGGATCAGATGGGATGCATCCAAGTGTACTGAGGGAAGTGAGAGTGGAAATTGTAGAGGCACTGGCCATAATTTTCCAGTCTTCCTTAGACTCAGGGTAGAGACAGAGGACTGGAGAGTTGCAAACATTACACCGTTGTTCGGTGATGTAAAGGTAAGCCTAGCAACTACAGCCAGTTTGTTTAATCTTGATGGTGAAGTTCCCAGAAACCATAGTTCTGGACAAAATTAATAGGTACTTGGGGAAATGTGGGTTAATTAAGGAAAGCCAGCATGGAGTTGATAAGGGCAAATCGTGTTTAACTAACTTCTGGAGTTTTTGGATGAAGTAACAGAGAAGATTAATGAGGTTGATATGCTGTACGTGGGCTTCCAGAAGGTATTTGATAATATACTGCACAACAGACTAATGGGAAAGGTAAGAGTTCAAGGAATAAAAGGGACAGTAGCAACACAGATACAAAATTGGTTGAGTGACAAGAAACAGAGGGTAGTGGTGAATGGATGTTATTTGGATTGAAGGAAGGTTTGTAGTGGAGCTCCAAGAGTCAGTGTTGGGACCTTTGCTCTTCCTGATATATATTAGTGACCTAGACCTTGCTGTACAGGGCATAATTTCAAAATTTGCGGATGATACGAAACCTGGAAGCATTGTGAACAGTGAGGAGGATAGTGTAGAACTTCAAAAGGACATAGATATGTTAATGGAATGAACGGACAAGTGGCAGAAGTAGAGAAGTGTGACATGACTCATTTTGATAGAAAGAATGCAGAGATACAAATGAATTAAAGGGTAGGATTCTAAAAGTGGTGTAGCAGCAGAGGGAACTGGGTATGTATGTGCATAAAACATTGAAGGTGGCAGGACAGGTTGAAAGAGCAGTTAATAAAGCAAACAGCATCCTAGGCTTTATTAATAGGAGCATGGAGTATAAATGGATGGATGTTATGTTAAACCGTATAAAACTCTGTTTCAGCCTCAGTGGGAGTATTATATCCAATTCTGAGCACCACGCTTCAGGAAAGATGTGAAGGCATTAGAAAGAGTGCCAAAAAGATTCAGGATAATGGTTCTGGGGCTGACGAACTTCAGTTATGTAGGTAGATTAGAGAAGTTGGGTCGGTTCTCCTTGAGGAAGAGAAGGTTGGGAGGAGATTTGATAGAGGCATTCAAAATCATGAGGGGTCTGGACAGAGCAGATAGGGAGTGTCTGTTCCCATTGGTGGAAGGATTGAGGACCAGAGGGCACAGATTTAAGGTAGTTGGGAAAAGAAGCAACGGTGACATGAAGAGAAACTTTTTTCACACAGCGAGTGGTTAGGATCGGGAATGCACTGCCTGAGAGTGTGCTGGAGGCTGGTTCAATCAAGGCAGCAAGAGGGAATTGGATTATTATCTGAAAAGCAAGAATGTGCAGGACCAAGGAGAGAATGAGGGGGAATGGCACTAGGTAAATTGCTCTGGTGCCAAAATGATGGGCTGAATGGCCTCCTTCTGTGCTGTAACCATTCTGTGATTATTTGGGTAAATAAGTTTATTCTTCATTCACTATTAGATATGTTGGTGACTATCTTATATTGAGAGCTTCTGGCTATGCTCTTCCCCACAAGAGGAAACATTCTCTCTGTATCCACTCTATCAAAATCTTCCATAAAATTTAAAGACCTTTTATTAGGTCACCCCTCAGCCTTCTTTTATCAAGAGAAAAGAGACCCAGCCTGCCAATCCTTAGCTGATATGTATACCCAGCTAAGAGCTGCTGTGGAAAAGCAAAGCTGCAGCCTATCTTTGGCTGTATGTCACAAAAGTAACCTGTTCATCCTTAAAACGAAATATCAGCGAACACTCTCAACTGTTTGATTACAACAGACTACCCCACCCGCAACCCCACCCCCACCACCCCCCCCTCCTGTCAGCTGATGAATCAGTGCTCTTCCATGTTGAACACCACTTGGAGGAAGCACTGAGGGTGGCAAGGGCACAAAATGTACTCTGGGTGGGGGACTTCAATGTCCATCACCAAGATTGGCTCGGTGGTACCACTACTGACTGAGCTGGCTGAGTCCTAAAGGACATGGCTGTTAGACTGGGTCTGCAGCAGGTGGTGAGGGAAGCAACGTACTTGACCTCATCTTCACCAACCTGCCTGCCGCAGTTGCATCTGTCCATGACAGCATTGGTAGGAGTGACCACCTCACAGCCATTGTGGAGACGAAGTCCCATCTTCACATTGAGAATACGCTGCACCATGTTGTGTGGCACTACCACTGTGTTAAATGGGATAGACTTCAAACAGGTCTAGCAACTCAAGGCTTGAGGCACTTTGGGCCATCAGCAGCAGCAGAATTGTACTCTAACAGAATCTGTAACGGCATATTCCCCACTCTACTATTATCATCAAGCCAGAGGATCAACCCTGGTTCAATGAAGAGTGCAGGAGGGCATGCGAGGAGCCGCACCAGACATACCTAAAAGTGAGGTGTCAACCTGGTGAAGTTGTATCACAAGACTAATTGCATTCCAAACAGCATAAGCAGCAAGTGATAGACAGAGCAAGCGCTCCCACAACCAACGGATCAGATCTTTGCTCTGCAGTCCTGCCACATCCAGTCATGACTGGTGGTGGACAATTGAATAACTCACTGGAGGAGGAGGCTCCACAAATATCCCCATCCTCAATGATGGGGGAGCCCAGCACATCAGTACAAAAGATAAGGCTGAAGAATTTGCTACAATCTTCAGCCAGAAGTGCAAAGACGATGATCCATCTGGCCCTCTCCAGAGATCCCCAGCATCACAGAGTCAGTCTTCAGTCAATTCGATTCACTCCACGTAACACCAAGAAACGGCTGAAGGCATTGGATACTGCAAAGGCTATGGGTCTAGACAATATTCCGGCAATAGTACTGAAGACCAGTGCTCCAAAACTTGCCACGCCTCCTAGCCAAGCTGTTCCAGTACAACTACAACACTGGCATCTACCCGGCAATGTGGAAAATTGCACAGGGATGACCTGTACACAAAAAACAGGACAAATCCAACCCAGCCAATAACCGCCCCGCCCAACGGAGAAGTAGGCCTCACTGCTATTTTACGTGGGCGGGCCAATAAAGACCCGCCCAGCGTGACGTCCGACGGGAAGCACTATGCGCTCCCTGTGCGGGTGGAGGGGTTCCCCAAAAGCGAGAGTGCACTCTTTCGCACATGTGCACGAAAGAGTGCGCATCTCCCTGAGGCTAAGTGCTGCCTCAGGGAGATCGCTTACACTTTTAAGAAGATTAAAAATAGAGAAAAAAAAAATCCCTAACATGTTCCCTTCATGTGACAATGTCACATGAGATGGGACATGTTCATAAATTACAGTAAAACTTTACTAAACTTTTTAAAACACTGCATGAAACCGCATCCCACCGGTGGATGCGGTTTCATGTTTTTTCTAGTTCCCGCCGGGGCTCCTGGCCGACCCACCAACCTTAAGGCTGGACGGTCAGGTACTTTAATTGTACAAATGATCCAGTCAATGGCCTCAATTGGCCATTGACAGGTCGGCGGGCACACAGCTGATTTTGCTGCACCCCCGCCTACCTGAAAATTTAAATGGGGCGCGGTGACGCGGGAGTTCCGCCTGACGTCATCCCGCATCATTTTACACATCGGCGAGTGGGCCCCGCCCCCTGCTCACTGACGGCAAAATATGTGGCGCTTTATAAAATGGCATTTGTAAATCCATATACACCTCATCAACCACATTACCCTCATTACCCCTGTGGTGACCTTTGACTCGGAAGCAGTCCAGTAAAGAAAATTTGTAATTTTCTTAAAAGGTCTGTGGAATCTGTAATTGTTTTTAAGAATGTTTGAAAATTACTTTTTAAAGTTTGCATCAATTGTAAAGGGATCAACCGTAATTTTTTTGGATGTCCATGTCACCTGGTGACCTTTGACCTGGAAGCAGTACTAAAAGAATGGAAGTTAAAGCTAAAAGCTATATGGCACAAAGGAGAGCCACAAGCAGAGGAGCTGATGGTGAAGGCCCAGATGCAGACACAAAGGGAAAGCAAGAGAAACAGAAAGAGAAACACATCAGACTTTGTGAGGAGAAGAAGCAAATCACTCTCTGGATGAGGTCAGTTTTTCTGTCTGGCAGTAAAGGAGACAGGAATTCTTGGGGTACTGCACAAGCTGGCTAACAGGTTTAAAACTTGAAAAGCTATGTGAATAGTTTTTGAGACAGAATAGAGCTGGCTGTTTTACTAGGAGTGGCCAAACCATGAACCAGAGTGTAATTGGTTGGTTAGTTGAAAAGGACCGCTGGAAAGCGATACCATCAGAACTGCCGTGACCCGAGAGGGGGAGGGCTCATAGAAGTGTGCCTTGATGATAATCGTACCTGTGAAACTCGAAGGTGAAAGTTAGGACTCCTGACATACCCTGTGTGAATAAAGAACAGCATGTTGTGGGACTGTGTAGCGACATAGTGCCACATTTTGCAGGGAGTGATGAGAATGTTTGTGGTTGTATCTGAAGTATCTTTGTTGCATCAACTATTTAAAGTGAAATTTATCTTTCTATTTGAAGTATTATTCACCTGTTCATTCATGTTTAATTTGCATTGGTTCTGGTTCACGTTAAAGTAAAAGCTACAAAAAGTGGATTCTTGTTGGTAATTTCTTCATTTGGGTGTCATTCAGTAAATTTTGTCATTTTGATTTATAGTTTCCCCACGGGGATCATAACACCTCTCTCTGCTCCCACATCAAAAGACTCAATTAAGCTGATAAAATACAATTTGCTTTGAACAAACTTATGCGGCTTTCTTTAATTCATCTAAACTTGTCCAAGAAACTGTTAATTTTGTATCAGATTATCATTTATAAAAGTTTTCCCACTGCCAAGGTTAAATTGACTGACCTGTAGTTCCTGGGCTTATTTTGAACAAGGATGAAAGATTTGCAATTCTCCAGTCTTTTGGCACCACCCCTATATCTATGGAGAATTGAAAGATTATGGCCAGTACCTCTGCAATTTCCAACCTTACTTCCTGTAGCATCCTCAGGTGCATCCCATCCTGATGAGTTATCAATCTCATCTTAATCAATTTTTAGTCCATCCAGTGTCTCCTCTTTCGCTATGACTTTGACAGTGTCTTCTTCCTGGTTTTGAAAAGTATTAATTTAGTACCTCTGTTTCCATGTATAACTCCCCTTTATGGTCCCTAATCATCTCTTATTACCCTCTTACTATATATCTGACAGTGGAGTTTTTTTGGATTCCCTTTGTGTTAGCTGCCAGTCTCTTCACATGCTTTCTCTTTGACTCTCTTGCTTACTTTCTCACTTGTATCATCAATTCACCATCTGTCTTACACCCCCTTTTTTTTTACTTCATCTTACTATCTGTTGTGTCATCCAGGGAACTCTGGCATTTTTTGTCCTACCTTCCCCCTTTTGGGAATATCCCTTGACTGTACTCAAACTTCATTAAATGCAGCCCATTGTTTGACTACAGTTTTGCTCTCCAATCTTTGATTCCAATTTACCCAAGAGAGACCTGATCTCAACATGCTGAAATTGGCCCTTCCCTAATTGAGTGTTTTTACTCTAGATTGCCTTTTTCCATAGTCTATCTAAACCTTAAGATACTATGATCAGTGTCCCCTAAATGTTCCCCAACTGACACTTTGATCCACTTAACCCACCTCATTCCCCGGAACCAGATCCAGCAATGATTCCTTCCTCATTCGGCTGGAAACATACTGATCAAGAAAATTCTCCTTACAGAAATTCTTCCACATCTCTGCCTTTTACACTGTTACTATCCCAGTTTATATTAGGAAAATTGAAGATCCACATTATCACTACTCTATGGTTGTTTCACCTCTCTGTAATTTGCTTGCAAAGTTACTGCCTTATATATTTCCCAGGAGTTATGGCCTATAGAATACAACCAGTAATATAATGGCACCTCTATTGTTTCTCTGTCTCTCTCTCTCTATCCTGTTTTGTTCTGTCTCTCACCCTCAAGTCCGATTGCTCTGTCTCCTCACTTCCTTTCTTCGCTTTAAACTTCCATGTTCTCCTCATTTATGGGGCATAGCCATTCAAGAGAAAATTAGGTATTTGGAGAAAAACTTTGTCAAAAATACTTGAACCAATAGTTCAAAGATCTGGCTAAGTACTCTATGCTAAGCCTTATGATCATAAGACAGGAGAGGGGATTCCTAAAAAATCAATTCCTAGGAACTTATAATACTATGTTAACCAACTCTATGAATAGAATAAGCACCTTATTCAGAATTATTTTTATCTCATTTCTTGTACCACAAACGTTACTTTTACCAGCATGTTGAATGAGGGGAAAATTCTTGATGGTGGATCAAAAACTGTTTGGTTGAAATGCAAACAGCTGGAAATGACAGATCAGTTACAAATGTGACACAGAAATGTGTATATTCAGGTGTGACCCTCAAAGTGAATACAGCAACTGTGACACCAAGCCTGATGGACAGAACAGATTAGAAGCAGAACTGTTGGATGCAACACTTTGTATTATATGCTATCAGAACTCCTGCAGTGCTGCACACAATGAGTTGAAATTAAACAAAAAATGGCTGGGCTAGGGGAAGGTCTGATGTTATATTTTTTAAAATCTGAAACCTGACCCCAACCCACATGTGTTTAGTGTATTCCTGCAAAATTTTCAGGTGTTAGATTCAGAATTTTCCTCCAGATCTAAAGAATAATACATTCCTATCTTTATAGGCGGACAATCATTGTTTTCAAGCTTTCAATATAGGCAGATAGCTGTTTTAACCATTTGAAATTCATTACAAAATATAAATACTCACCATTGAAAACTAGCAATGTTTAAAGTTTCATCAATGCAACAAACTATAAACAGTCATTTGAATGTCTTAACCTAAGTTTTTTAAACCTGTTTAGTTTTGAATTTGATATTCCATATTTAAAAAAGCACATTCCTATTATTGTCCTAAAATGTGCTTATCCTGTAGGTTTCTCTTCCTAACAATCTTCCATTGGAGGGGACAGAGATTTCTCAATGGCCCATCCACTGAGCACCATTTCTAGAAGTAGTACTCACACGTGCATGTTTGAAGATGTAGCCGCTGTGCTTGAATTTATTCAATTAACAGTGATGGGACTGGGACATGTATCGAGGATTAGGCTTTTCAAATACATAAAATTCTAATACATAAGTGAGTTTAATCATTTGTAATTTTTTATATTCCTTACCATGAACTGCCTTTCTGTAAGTATTCAATTTAATAGACCAACCATAATAGCTGCTGCCAAACCCTATTAGGAAAAGGGCAGCAGATGAGGCAAGACTACAAGTATTTTAAAGGGTTGTCTCAGGTTATTTGGAGCAAGAGAAAAAGACTTGCAAAAATCAATAGCTGGTACAATAAATGTGAAAGCCAAAACCAGACCTTCCAACCTTCCTTCTCTCTCTCCACCAGTAAAAATATCAAAAAGGGCAAAAATGGATAAAATAGGAACATCAGATTAAGGTCCACAGGTCTGCAATTACACAATACAATGTAATGTAAAGAACATTAATATAAGTGATAATCCAAAGAGAGAAATATTAAAGAAATAATATGTTCTTATTATTAGGAGAGAGCATGCTGCCAGGGCTGGAGGGCCTGAGCTATGAAGAAAGATTGGACAGGCTGGGATTGTTTTCCCTGGAGCAGCAAAGGTTGAGAGAGGACCTGATAGAGGTGTTTAAGATTGAGGGGCACAGATAGGGTGGATAGGATGGCACCTTTTCCATTAGTAGTGGGGTCAATAACCAGAGGGCATACATTTAAGGAAAGAGGTAGAAGGCTAAGAGGGGAGTTGAGGGGAAATCCTTTCATCCAGAGGGTGTTGGGAATCTGGAACTCACTGCCTGAAAGGGTGGTTGAGTCAGAAACCCTCGTAACATTTAAGAAGTATTTAGATATTCACTTGCATTGCCATAGCCTCTGGGGCTATGGGCCAAGTGCTGGAAAATGGGATTAGTGTAGTCAGATCTTTGTTGACTGGAGCAGACACAATGGGCCGAATGGCCCCCTTCTGTGCTGTAAACATCTATGAGTCTATGAGAATCACAAAAATGGATCTAGTGGGAAATAGGGCCCCGAATCGCTCCAGCGTGGATCACAGAGTCATGGGTTGCACATGCAAAGTCGTGCCTGAGTTAAGTAAACACTAAATAAAAACATTTCAATTGCTGCCAACAAGAGCAAATAAAAAATTGCAAAAGCAGAATTTAAGAGAACAGTTTATTACAGGAGAATAAACTTCAAAATAAAAACAAGCAGCCTTCACATATGCGCAAGAGGCAACCATAGAAGTGTGATCAGGCCCATTAGGGGAAAACAGAAAATATTTCAAAAATATTTGGAAGTATCAGTAAAAATGGGGAAAGTTTAACAGAACACAGGGAACTGAGTCCATAGAAAATAGGACCTAACTATGCATGGTTGGAGTGCGGCTGCATATGCAGAATAACACAATAACATCCAGTGGCAATGAAGAAAATGGGCCTGAAAGCCCACCCAACAACTCAGAATGCAGACACTACAAACACAGCTCCAGGCTTCTCAGACATAAGAGATCTGCAACCAAAATTTTTCAGTGAACCACCTCAAATGTTCAAACGTGCAGAAAGTTTATTGCTGGTGGTTCTTTTTAGAAACGTTTTTGCGAGTTTATTTGTGGTACTGTACATTGCTCAAGAAAAATCAAGGTGGCTGATGAAAAGACAATCAAAAATGACTCTGATTAGTTTGGCTTATGTCCTCCTTATCTGTTGCTGACTGCTGATTTTTCAGTGAAAGCTTTTTGAAATTATAGTTTCTTACATGCTCATGTTCTTTATGTTCAGTTATGATTTGACATTGGCTGAAATTTTGATAAAGCAATCAAGTTCAAGTGTGACAACAAATTGCATGAGTTATATAGTGTGACGCAGTAAGCTTGACAGACAGAGACACACGAAATGCACGCAGTTTCATCATTTCAATTATATTGCCTGAGGTTCTCTAAACTGGAATAGTAAAAATATCCGAATAGAGGGTAAATGGAACAGTAGGAATCTTTCAAACTAATAAGTCAGGGCAGGGGTAAGCAAAATAGACCAAAACAAAAATTAATCATAGCAGGCAGGTCAAAGGAGAAAGGAATGTTTTGAGGGATGAACTTAAAGTTTTCTGTGCAAATGCATGGTCTATCGGGAATAAAGTCATGGTGTTAGAAATAGTGCATATGAAACTAGTGAGAACACTGATTTAACTGGCATCTCAGAATCATGTGTTATGATCAGGTGAGGAGGAGTCGATTGACTCCCCTCTTTCCTTTCTCCTGGGTTGACTGCAACAGGTTCTTTGAAAAGGATATCTTTGCCAATTCAGTGAGTAGTTAACTTTTGAGCACTGTGATCATAAATGACACAGACAGGTTGTCTTGAGTTTTAACAAAGAAAAGAGGATAGCTTTTATCGTACTTAACCCAGTCTAAATAAAATAATAAAATACGCTGTAACTCAGCCTCACACATGCAGCAGAATTTTATGCCTCGCAGGCAGGCGCGCACCTGACCCGATCGGGTGTAAAATCGCGCGAGAAGACGTCGGGCGAACGCCCCAACGTCATCACGCACTTGTGCAATATTTCGCTCGGTGGGCACACGCAAATGTTGGCTGTATGCCCGCCGACAATTAAGAGGGCAATTAAGCCCATTAATGGCGCAATTGACTCCAATTTTTTTATTCCCAATGCAAGTTTATGGTTGGCGGACAGATGAATCGGCCAGGCAGCCTTTGCATTTTTCCTCAAATCTCATCCAAGGGTGGGATAAAGTTTCTGTGATGAAATACAATAATACATTTTTTTTGAACAGCATTATTGGCAGTTATATTTGCAGATGATTGATTATGTTGCATGGACACTTTTTTCAGCTTTAAAAACTTTATTTTAGCACTTGCAGGTCTCCAGATCCTTGAGGCAGCTGCCTGCCTTCAGGGAGCTTTTTCACAGCGCACACCTGCACCCACAGAAACGTCATCGCCCGCCCTCTTCCCGCCCCCAGCTCGGCAGTGCTGAGCATTTCGGTGCACGTTTCATGCTGGCTGGCTGTTAATTGGCCAGCAAGCGTGAAATTGCGGTCCAGGGCCCTTCATGGGCATCAGCCTGTTTCCCGACTGGTCGTGGGCCTGCCGATCGCTCGCGCCTGCCAAGGGTAAGGTTTAGGCCAGGAAGTTTGCACACCCCCAAATAGATTACAGAGTGGTAAAGGATAGATTAAGCAAGTTAGAGTCCATTAAAATTAAAAGGATATACATTTTAGCTAGGTGATTTGCCTGAATTCGGCGGGCCTGCTGCTTTCACTCAGAGCTCCTGACATTTCTGGCAACAAGGCAGTTTAAAGGTGCAGACAGATGATTTATCTGTTCTTCTGGAGGCAGCAGTGCTGGGTTAAATTATTTCAAAAAGCTCTGCCTGTAGCGCCTGGGTAGTCACAATCAACACACGGCATTCAAAAACTTGCAAGTTGGGTAGAGAAAGAGGGAGGAGGAGGAATCTACTCTGTGTCATGTTCCTTCAGCAGCTTGGCTGCTTGTCCTGTCCTGCAGAGAAAGCATGTGCTTAAAACACACGAAAGGTTGGCTTGTCACGGGACCTTGCTCCTTCAACTGCCAGGGATCCAAATAAGGTCATGGCCAGTGTATTCCAATTGTAGCATTATTAGTTCATGCCTGGGGATCCCTCTCTTAGCCAGGATCCCATTGTACAAGTGTTATGGTTTATGGTTTGTCTGCACCCAGTTGAGTACTTGGATGGGTATTTGGACACTGTGCTCATGGAATAGGGGATGTGGGTCATTCACATTACCCTGAAGTCAATGTTTTTGGTGTTTTTTTGCAGGCAGGTAGATTCCATCTCAATGCTGTTGGAATGTGCAAGGTACAGTGATGTAAATTGTGTAGCCATCCTAGGCTGCGAGCTCAAGTCACTAGAATATGTTTTTAATCTCATTTAAAAAAGCAATAGGGGTTTCCAACCAGTAGATTCAATAATAATTTTTGATATAAAGCATGTTTTCATAGAACCTATTTGATGAAAGAAGATGGTGTTAGGAAAATATAATAATTTTCATAATGTTATCATAATTGAGTGTAAAGCAGAGAAATAGTGGGGTGTGTGTCTGTGTGTGTGTGGGGGAGGGACTTCATTTAATTAAAGGCAGCTGGTCTGAAGGCTTTGATGTATCAGAAGATAAACTAGGTTTGAAATGTTAAGTATGTAAGCATAGGTATAAAGGGAACATTTGCATTTTTAAATAAACCAGACTAGCTTGAATTCAAAAGAGGGGGTGAAATGTTTCACCTAGCCAGAAGAAGTTAAGAAACAGTGGGCAGAATTTTCCCGTTGCCGTGCGGGGGGGGTGGGCCCTGCACGCTCGCATGTAAAGTGACGCGCAATGACATCAGGCGAGCGTCCCAACGTCACCACGATATTTCTTTGGGCAGGCACATTGATCCCCGATGCACACCCGCCATTAATTAACGGGCCACTTAAGGCCCTTGAGGTGCCAATTGACAGCAATTTTTCAGTGCCCATGCAATCTTCGGGTCAGCGCACGGGCACAATGGGCAGTCGGGTAAGACACATTTGTATAAACCTCATCCATGGTGGGATAAGAGGGCTCAGTGGGGTCGTGAGTATGCTCTGTCAAATATTGATGTTTCAAAGTTACTGATACTTGCCTGTGTGATCTGCAATACTTCAAAACACATACCAGCTGCTTGGTCTGGACTCACAACCTTCAGGTCAGCACTCTGCAGTGAGGAATTTTTTTTGGGCCTGCATATTTCAGAAAGTCTTCCCTTAGTCTGGGAATGGGAACTGAACTCTCCACTGGAGGCACCTCCTCTAAGGAGGAAGGGAAGGCTAGAAGGGGAGGAGGCTAGGAGTGCACATTAAGCCTTCAAGGGAGCCACCTTTGGAAGGTCAGGTGCAGGCACAAGGGGTGCAGGACTAAGAGGTAGTCTAAGGTGGAAGGGGCCGCAGAAGACGCCACTATCCTGCTGCCGGGGTATACAGGCGGTGAAGCAGCTACCTCAATATGACTGAGGTGCAGTGCCAAAGGAGGCTCCATCTCTCAAGGGAGACAGTCAACTATATCTGTCAGATGATTGGCCCTGAGATCTCCGTCAACTGTGTGGGTGGACACCCCATGCCAGTGGCTCTAAAGGTCACAGCTGTCCTCAACTTCTGTGCCTCTGGCTCCTTCCAGGGGTCGGTGGGTGATCTTTGCGGTGTCTCCCAATCAGCTGTCCACACTTGTGCCAAGCAGGTGACAGACACTCTGTTCAGGCATACATTGACCTTCATTCACTACCGTTGGTACCAGGCAAGCCAGACACAGTGAGCCAGAGGCTTCGCAGCCATTGCTGGCTTCCCCCGCGTTCAGGGTGCAACAGACTGTACACATGTGGCCATCAAGGCACCAGCAGGTGAGCCCAATGCCTTCGTCAACAGGAAGGGATTCCACTCCATGAATGTGCAGATAGTGTGTGATCACAGGATGCAGATTCTACAAGCTTGTGCAATGTACCCAGGCAGCTCCCACAACGCCTACATTCTCAGATGCTCCCAGGTGCTGGGGCTCCAGTGCTCCAGCTCAGCTTGATGGATGGCTGCTGGGTGACAAGGGCTATCCCCTCAGAAAGTGGCTCATGAAGCCTCTCCGCCATCCAAGAACAGAAGCTGAGCAGCGGTAAAATAGGAGCCACGCCTCCACAAGGGCTGTGGTGGAGAGAACCATTGGTCTTCTCAAGATGCCCTTCTGATGCCTGCACCCCTCAGGGGGCGCACTCCAGTACCCCCCAGATCATGTGTCGCTGATGGTGGTTGCATGCTGCGCTCTCCACAATCTTGTGCTGGAAAGGGGGGATGCAGTGGACGATGAAGACGTCGACGCAGTGGCTGCGGCTGCAATGATGAGTCCAGCAGTGAGTCCGAGGATGAGCACACACAGGGAAATGCTGAGGAGGTAAACACTGACCCGGGCATACTCCAGGGAGGCAGGGACACCCAGGAGGATTTAATCCAATGAACCTTCAGCTAGCACAGCACATATGGACCACCAGGACAAGTCTGAGCTGTAGGCTCCATATTCAAGACCTAAGTGCAAAATCTGCCTGGTTAGGAACATTAACTAAGGTCCTTGTTAATAAGCTGAATGTCCCACAAAACACTCATAACATTATTGGAAACCATCCACTTGCAGAAGAACCACCTCACCACTGTGTCCCAGGACACTAGTCAATGCTCTGATGCCCACTGAGGTGCTAGTATCTGTGCTGGTGCCTGCCTGGCAGAGATGGTGTGACGTCGGTGAGACTTCAGGGTCCTCAGGTGTAAGAGGGGGCCTCTGCTGCTTCTCCTCCCAGCCCTGCTCCGCTGATGCTGAAAGGAAGAACAAGGACATTGACATTGTCTCCACGTTAACTGATCCAATGTGCATCCCTGTCCCCGGATCATTGTGCGCTCATCCTTCTATAAGCAATGGTCAAGTCATGTTGCAAACTTCAATCACTGAACATTCAGCACTGCCATGGCTGTTTGGAGAACAATGGTGACCTCACTGATGGGCAAACATACCTGCCCACGGCACCCCAGCCTCACTGACACCAGTGGACCTGGGCGCGTGGCACCTCTCCAAATCTAGGGCCGCCTGCTCAAAGCAGCTGAGAATCATTAACTGTGCCAGCCCGCCACCAGTCCTCACCCAATCGGCGGCATTATGTGCCTTCTTCTTCTGAAAAGGAGAGAAGGGCATTGATTAGTGCCAATTGTACCTGGACTCTCTTCGCGGACGGCCCACCCCTACCAGAGTGGGAAATTGTCGGGCCCCAGTGTCTTCTCACCCCGCTGCTGCCGAACACTCACACAAAGAAACTAGGCCTGTCCCCCTCTCCCACCCCCTTGGCCAAATGCTGCCTATATCACATTAGGCACCACACGGTCCAACCTTCCATAACAAGGAGGCACAAACACGTGGAGTGCAGAGGACAGCAGATGGTTCGCTGGGTTAAGTGACCAATGCCAACATGGTACTCACCCTTCCTGAGCGCAACAAGTCATAGAAGCACTTATGACACTGGATCCAGGTGCACCGCACCACGTCGCGGGAGCTCACCACCTCCTCCCAGGCATGTTTGGTCATGTGGGGGGCCTCCACCTTCTGTCCTGGGGTACCAGGACCTCCTGCATGCTGCCATCTCCTCGAGGAGGGCAGCAAGGCAATCATTGGAAAAACAATGGGCACAGTGCCCCCCTGCCCTACCCTCCAGCCTGACCTGCTCACCAGCAGCGCTCTGGGGAGCCCTTCCATTGGGCATGGTTCGCAGCCTTTGAAAGGCTGCAGCAACTTTTAAAACAGGCTGCCGGGTCACCATTGGATCCGGCGGTCATTGCAGTCCCGCCGCCGCCCGTCCATTCCCGCTGGCCTCGGGAGCCGCGATTCACACTAGGCGGGCCTTAATTGGCCCGCCCGCATAAATCTCCTCAACGAGGCTGCCCTCCTCAAGGAGATTGATCTAAGCGGCAATCAGGTCCACACCCGCTACTGCTCCGCTCCCCTGCCAGCCAGAAAATTCTGCCCAGTGTATTCATTTTTCCCAAAGATTACTGGTAAAATTGATACTATAATAGATTTTATTATTAGAGAGATAGTCCAAAGACATAGTGAAACAACAGGAATCTGCATTCAAAGGGGAAAATATGTATAAAGGAGGGAAGGCTGTATGTATAGGCAGACATACTAAGATCTAACACAAGTGTGAAAAGCCTCCAGCATCTAATCCTCAAGCTGCCTTCTACAAGGAGCCGAAGCTGAGAAAAACTCACTTTGAATTTGGCTGTTCAGGATATTGTGTGTTACTTTGCCTGGGGGTTTTTTAAATCTATGTGCCTTACTGTTGCCTTAACAAAAGTGTAACTGCGATCTAGAAGTTATCGTAGTAGTAATGTGTAGATCTATTTATGTACTTAAAATCATTTCTTCCATTAATAAAGGTTTAATTTAGTTTTGTAAGAAACCTATAAGACTTGGTGGTCTTATTACTACTGAATTCAAGGCACGCAGCTCGAAATTTATACAAGTTGCAAAACAATTGTTGCAGCTGTTTCAAGTTTCACTTTTGGATTTGAACAGCTCAGCATTTACCATCGGCTGTGCCATAACAATAGTCAAGAGCTGGAGTTCGTGGTATAAACGTTTTGTGACCTAGCCTAACAGAGAGGTGAAGGACTTTCATTATTGACAAAGGATGATGTGACAGGATGGAAAGTAGGTATAGCAGAAGGGGATAATTTGAAGAAGTAAGGATAAATCTAGGTAATGATAGAGGTGACAAATGATTAATTGGAACTGACAATAGATCATTGCATAAGGTGAAAGGTTGTGCAGGAAACTATTTAACTGGACAGCATTATGGAATATCTCAATATCCTGATCATGGGAGGAATTTTCAACTTCCCACTGGTTGAATGAACAGGTGAGGGACAACTTGAAGCGAGAGGTGAGCATACAACAAATTCCTTAAACAGCCCAGGGATGATTTTTATCACAACTTGTGCAGCGGCTTACGAGAGCAGAGTTTGTGCCTGGGGTTTGGTGCTTGCCAATCGACTAGCTGTGATTAGTAACCAAGATGTTATTGAGTACCTGGGATTGCGTGATTGTTGTATTGTTAGATTTAACATTGTCAAAGCTAAGACCAAAACCAACAATACATTGCTGAAACAGGAGTTTGGAAAGTCTGGAGAAATGGGAGAAGTCTTTGAAAATATTAATTATAGGGCACCAGAGCTTAAAATAGGGCAGTGAAGCATGGGATATATACAAGACAATTACAGTGGATTAGGAAATAAAGTATATTCCTTTTGAAATAATGTATAGCAAGACCCAAATGCAACGAAATGAAAAATAAGGAAGATCTGGAATCCTACAGAAGGGAACTGAGTGAGAACAGGTGGGTCTGTTAGAGTATAAATTAAAGGTGGTCAGGATATGGCAAAAATATTGAATGGATTCTTCACATCCAGTTTCACAAAGGGAGACAATGGACAAACTTTAATCATAATAATCAAGGCTGAGTGATCCACAGCACATATAGAAGTAGGTACAGAACGTTTTATGCAGAAATAGAACAATTACCTGTCCACAAAGCTCCTCTGTATGATGGAATTCTTCTCAACATCCTCAAGGACGTGAAAAGATTTAATTTGAAGGCTTATAATATGTTGCACATCACTATAAAACCATAACATTGTTTTAAACATATAAAACATTTACAGGGTAGAAATTAATAGTGATTATACTTGTTGTGCATTACAATTATTATTGTTGAAAAGTATACACAGCTTCTCAGCATTAATTCTTCTACTATGACAAATGAGTTTGCACTTTTTAAAAACACACTCTAATAGCTGCACGCACATGTAAGAAGGTGATAATGCAAGGAGATTTATTTCCCCATTCTGACCGAGTAAATACTTTGAGCATTTATATTTCATGACTGAACAACAGTGTCTCAGGAGGCTCAGGTTTTTATGGTAGGTCATTGCTGACATCTAGAACAAAACCTCCTTCTCAGTGGGCCAAGTGGGCACACATTGCCAGTGGCCATCAAGGTCTCCACAGCTGGGAATTTCTTCACCTTCAGCTCCTTCCAGAGATCTGCTGGGTGACCTCTGCAGGATTTCACAATCTATGCACAGGAGCATTTCCTAGGTTTACCAGGGCCACGACTTATGTCCATTGAGTCATTGCTGAGGTCAGTCAGAACCAGAGGGTTCTCTCTTTTGCTGTAGTGACTGGTTTTCCAAGGTACACTGTGTCATAGACTGCACACACGTCGCAACCAAGGTACCTTACAGATCAACCAGCAGTCTTCGTCAACGAAGGGATCCTACTCCATCAATGTTCAGCTGGTATGTGACCACCGGAAGATTTTCATGCACATCTATGATTCCTTCACTCTGCACCAGTCACATTCCCCATTTCCAAAGAGGGCGAATGGGTGGTGTCTTGAAGATAAGGCCTACCTTCCGAGGACATGGCTCATGACACCTGCAAGATGCCAATGAGTACAAAGGCATTCATTGAGCAAGCCATTGAGTTGCTGAAGATGTAATTCTGGTGCCTGGACAGATCTGGGGACACCTTTCAGTATGTACCAGCAAGAGTTTCCAGAATGATAGAGATCTGCCGTGCCTCACACATCTTTGTGCTGCAGAGAAGACTGGAGCTAAAGGTGAACCTAATGTGTTCAGAGTGCCTACAGATGCACACTGCATTGCCAGATAATACTGCTTGACAAACTCTTTCAGACATTGTTCAGATAACCTGAGTCTGTGAAGCCTTATGGTACAACAATGTTGAACCCACTGACCCACAGCCACAGTAAAAAGCCTGCTGCTAAAAGAATCTGGCTCCCGACCCCATATCGCAATCTCCCTCCCTCTACCACTCCACTGCGGGCAAATTAGTTTCACTGGAATTCTGCCCATTGTGCTGATTTCCCTGTCAGCCCGGGCAATGCCTAGGAGTGAAGTAGTACAGAATATCATGAAATATTTCAAATACTTCTCATTATTCATAAAATACATTTGTTGTATGTATAAAGAGAGATTTCAGTTGCTCTATGAGTCTGGCTTTAAATCATGGATCATAGGTGAATGATCTAGCTTCTAACCACCCAGCACAAGGAATCCCTTCTTATACAATTTAACATTTAAGGGCATGGGTTATCCTACATTTAAGATGTGCAAGTCCAAAAATTAGGGAAGCAAGATGGCACAATAGGGCGAAGTTTCTTGCGATGATGATATGTTATAATATAGTAAATGTTTGCTATTTTGGGTGAAACTGTTGCTTTAGAATGCTTTTAGAATTTAACTAGAAACAATGACAACAGGGAAGCTTCCTACTGTGCTTACAATGTTACTAGTGCACAGCCACCAGAGGAAAGCTTCCCCTCGTGCCTTTAATAAACTTCGATAGCATCTTGTCAAAGTTGAGCACACTTCAGGAAAGAAGTTGCTGCAACTGATGTCATAAAGACACTGGGTTCGGATGGAATTAATCGCAGCTGTTGGAACTAGTACCGTTGGCAACTCGAGCCTCCTGGTAGACATTGCAGCTTTGAAGTGGGGCTGGTTTTAGATCATTAAAACTGCTTGATCACAGCTCCTCTTCACATACAAGTTTTGTTTAAAGTAGGAAAAAGGGCTGTGATCCCTTTTAATATCCAAGGCTGTTGAGTGCAAAATCTATTCAACCTGCTTACCTTCTGAATTGCCAGCCTATCACATGAAAAGTGGAAAGGATTATAGTGGCCCCCCCACCCCCGCACCCTGCCCCCTCATCCCATCTCACCCCCAACCATCCTTCCCTTTCTGGCAGGTCTGTTTGGGATCGGGGGCACTAAAAAGTAAACAAGAACACAAATGTCACATTACTTTCAGCAGTGACACAGACTTTTTAAAGTTAAGATTATTTTGGGAAGCATTTTAGTACAAAACCAATGATAATGTGAGGTCGTACAGCTTTACGAAGGTTCACATTAAGCTTGTTGGATTGCTAGCCTAAACTTGTCTGGGTGATTCATTATATTGTGCGTGATGCATTGTTAAGTGTGGGGGGGTGGCGGTAGGACATTAGTAAAAAAAAATCCAGATGTTGAACTAGCAGCGATTTTGTTTTCAATCCATTTAAGAAAAGGGCATCCCATGTAACTCTAATAGGTTTATCTAAAGTTCACCAAACAATGTGAAATTCTAAGAGGTGAACTAAATATTGGCTGATTTTGTTTTGAGCTCTTGTGTGTCATTGGTGTATGAATATGTTCAAGTGTTTTATTTGTTTGAACAGCTGCAGAGATGTGAATCTGTTCTGGTTTTACTGACATTAAAAACTGTTCAAGCACAAGCTGTCTTTTAACAAGATAAAAGTCAATAGCCTGGATTGTCCTGTGTGTGGTAATGTTACTGTACATTTAGCAGTAATTGCACTGTGGTACCTTTGCCGATAATAGAGCACTTAAAGAGTAATTATTGCTGCTTCTCATTGTCTTTGTGATATTAAACACAACCTTAACAAAGCAGCGCAAATTGGTTGAAAGATGTATCATCTAGTGGGGCATGATCTTATACACATTCAATTAATCAACTTAAAATTCAGCAGTCATAACTCCTGGGCTAGTGAAATTCCTCTTGCAGATGTCTGACATTTTAACTTATTTTAAAATGGAAATTCAAAATGAGGGCCAACTTTTACTTCAAGATTAGCAACAAGAGGAATTGCACCCATCCTCCAACTGTACTTTAGACTGAAATTCTGTTGCAAGCAGTTTTATCATATAATACCTGATGCATTTAGAAATTTTCTGCAATGAGTGATTCTTGAACAAGTTTGCTTATCAATATTTTGAAGCCTTCGTTTCCATTTCTTGCTTTAGTTTAAGCTCCAGAAACACAGTGAAAATTGGAGGCTATATGTCAGCAATTTTAAGTCCTTATGAATGTTTTAGCAGTAGTCGGGAGGGGAAGGATTGCAGCATTTAGCATCTATTATGGAGGATATTGGGCTTTATTAAAATTGTTGGCTCTGGGCTATGGCATTACTTTGGAAGGGGTACTGAAGGTTTGGCAGCACTGAGGAGAATGTGGGTGTTAGTGTACTGGTTGTTTACTCGGGTTTAGTTGGGATGGGGCCAGTGGCAGAGCTGTGAAGGAGACATTGGGTATGGAAGCACTGGGGTGTGACTTCCCCAGTCTGGCAGCATTGGTGGGGGAATCAGTTTCTGCCTGAACTGCAGGCAGTGGGGTCAAGGTGAAAGATGCCCCAGGGTGTGTTAGAAACTGTGGGGAATTGGGCAGTTTTGCAGTGTGAATAGATTCTGGGTATGCAAGCATTGGAAATTGGCAACTCTGGGGGAGTGGAGGTGGGGGGGGAGGTTCATTTTTGGGAATGTGGCATTGCTAATGAGGTGGCTTCTGTGTTTAGGAGCACTTAGGAGAGAAGTGTTGAGATTTGAAAACATTGGGAGGGAACTTCAGGGTCTTACCAGCAGTAAGAGTCTGGGAGTCTGGAAGAAGATCCTAGGATCGGAAACACTGCAGGAGAGTCCAAGTGTCCCAGAAACATTGGAGTAGTTCCTAGGATCTTAAGGATATGGATAAGGGACATAGAACCTGTTCCCAAGATTTGGATCAAAAGGGGATGGGGTATGGCTGAAATGGGATGGGGGGTGTGGTTTGTGAGGGGCTATGGTTGGGCAGGATTAGACAACATTGAGCTGGAAATAGCTACAGGAGCATCTTGACTGCACTCCTAGTTAATTCCTGGCCTCAGATGCTCCTGATCTTTTAAATATGTACTAAAGTCTATCTTCTTTTTCTTTCAAAACTCAGTTACAGATACAATTTTGGAGGTAGGTGGATGATGCTTAGCAACATTGGCAGGAAGGGTCTTGGATTTGAGACCAATGAAGGGTCCTGGGTTTTGCTTGGACTGGGTGAGAGTTTTGGGTTGTGTCACAATTAGTGCATTGGTTGTCATGTTTGGCAGAGTGGATAATTTTAACATGAACCCTCATTTTCCTCTTACCCACTGTAATTGAATAAATAATTATGTTTTCTATTTTTAAAAAATCATTATCATTAGAATTCTGCAGTGAGTAGCTCACCTCCTTACTCCCCAAAGCCTGTCCACAATCTACAAGGTGAGTCAGGAATGTGATGTTTGCCTGGATGAGTGCAGCTCCAACAACACTTAAAAAGCTTGACACCATCCAAGACAAAAGCAGCCCACTTGATTTCACCCCATCCATTGTTGTAATGTGCCTTTGAGGGAAAGCAGCATGCTCTCATTAGAGGAGGTGTGTCACGTGATCCAGTCTCAGTTTCACTTTGGCCTGTGAGCAGAACACAGCACACACAGCTCTGCTGTTGATGTCTTCAAGCTTTATACCCATGTATATCTGTTTTCATGAGCCTAGTCTTAATAAATGAACAATAACATATTTACCCAATCCCTTATGAGTGATTGGTGCCTTTATATACTTATAAAAACATGACTTGGTGTTCAGTGGTGGCTAAACAGCTTGGCAGCAAGATTAAATAGAGTTACAACATGGTGTACAGCCTTAGATCATACTAAGATAAAAGCAAAATACAGGAAATCTAAAAT
Organism: Cetorhinus maximus; assembly: GCF_964194155.1. Lineage (NCBI taxonomy): Eukaryota > Metazoa > Chordata > Chondrichthyes > Lamniformes > Cetorhinidae > Cetorhinus > Cetorhinus maximus. Next base: position 80,853,831 of record NC_135887.1, on the reverse strand, counting down.
AAAAACAGAAAATGCTGCAGGTCTGAGCATTTGTGGAGAGAGGAACAGAGTTAATGGTGAGAGTCTGTAAGACTCTTCTTCAGATCCCTCCTCATCTCTGTCCTATAAGGGCAACCCCTAATTTTAAAACAATGCCCCCAAGTTCTGGACTCGCCCACAAGAGGAAACACCTTGTCAAGACCATTCAGCATCTTGTATACTTCAATCAAATCACCCCTCACTCTTCTAAATTCCTGTGGAAACAAACCCAGCCTGTCCAACCTCTCATCCTAAGACAACCTGCTCATTCCAGGTATCAATCTAGTAAACCTCCTCTGAACCACCTCCAACACATTTACATCTTTCCTTAAGTAAGGAGACCAAAACTGCACACAGTATTTGAGATGTGGTCTCACCAATGCCCTGTATAACTGAAGCATCCTTACTTTAATGTTCAATTCTGTTTTTAATAAAGGGTAACATTCCATTAGCCATCTTAATTACTTGCTGTACCTGCATACTAACTTTTTGTGACTCATGCACTAGAACACCTAGATCCCTCTGCAGCTTGGGATTCTGCAGTCATTCGCCATTTAAGAAATACCCTGCTTTTGTCTTCTTCCTGCCAAAGTGAACAATTTAACATTTTCCTACACGATACTCCATCTGCCAGATTTTTGCCTACTCACTCAGCTTATCTATATCTGTCTGCAAACTCCTTATGTCCTCTTCACAATATAGTCATAGAGTCTTAAAGCACGGAAAGACCTTCGGCCCATCATGTCTGCACCGGCCATCAAGCACCATTCTACTCTAATCCCATTTTCCAGCACTTGGCCCATAGCCTTGTATGCTATGGCGTTCAAGTGTTCATCTAAATACTTCTTAAATGTTGTGAGGGTTCCCGCCTCTACTACCCTTTCAGGCAGTGAGTTCCAGATAACTCTCACCCTCTGGGTAAAAAAAATGTTTCATCAAATCCCCTCTAAACCTCCTTCCCCTTACTTTAAATCTATGCCCCCTGGTTATTGGCCCCTCTATTAAGGGGAAAAGTTTCTTTCTATCTACCCTATCGATGCCCCTCAATTTTCTACACCTCACCAAGGTCCCCCCTCACCCTTCTCTGCTCTAAGGAAAACAACCCCAGCCTATCTTGTCTCTCTTCATAGCTGAAACACTCCAGCCGAGGCATCAACCTGGTGAATCTCTTCTGCACGCTCTCTAGTGCAATCACATCCTTCCTATATTGCAGCGACCAGAACTGCACACAGTATTGGAGCTGTGGCCTAACTAACGTTTTATACAGCTCCATCATAACCTTCCTGCTCTTGTATTCAATGCCTCAACTAATAAAGGCAAGTATCCCATATGTCTTCTTAACCACCTTATCTACCTGTCCTGTTGCCTTCAAGGATCTGTGGGCATGCACACCAAGGTCCCTCCGATCCTCTGTACTTCCTAGGGTCCTACCATTCATAGTGTACTCCCTTGCCTTGTTAGTCCTCCCAAAATGCATCCCCTCACACTTTTCAGGGTTAAATTCCATTTGCCACTGTTCTGCCCAACTGACCAGCCCATCTATGTTGTCCTGTAGTCTAAGGCTTTCATCCTCACTATTTACCACACCCACCATTTTTTGTGTCATCTGCGAACTTACTGATCATACCTCCTACATTCATGCCTAGATCATTAATGTACATTACAATTAGCAAGAGACCCAGCACTGGACCCTGTTGTGTGTCACTGGACACAGGCTTCCAGTCACAAAAACAATCTTCGACCATCACCCTCTGCCTCCTGCCACTAAGTCAATTTTGAATCCAATTTGCCAAATTGCCCTGGATCTCATGGGCTCTTACCTTTTTGACCAGTTTCCTATGCAAGACTTTGTCAAAAGCCTGACTTGAAGTCCATGTGGACTACATCAACTGCAGTACTACACACCTAGTCACCTCCTCAAAATTTCAATCAAATTTGTTAGACATATTCTCCCCCTGACAAAGCCATGCTGACCATCCTTGATTAATCCTTGCCTCTGCAAGTGGAGATTAATTCTGTCCTTCAGAATTTTTTCCAATAGTTTCCCTACCACTGATGTTAGACTTACTGGCCTGTAGTTTCTTGGTTTATCCCTACCACCCTTGAATAATGGCATCACACTAGCTGCCCTCAAGTCCTCTGGCACCTCTCCTGTGGCCAGAGAGGATTTGAAATTTAATGTCAGAGCCCCTGCAATCTCCTCCCTTGTTTCCCCACAGTAGCCTGGGATACATCTCATCTGGGCCTGGAGAGTTATCCACTTTTAAGCCCTCTAAAACCGCTAACACCTCCTCCCTTTCAATGCTCGTTTGTTCAAGTATATCACAGTCCTCCCCCTCCCCGATTTCTATACCTACACCGTCCCTTATAATGAATACAGATGCAAAGTATTCATTTAAAACCTCACCTACGTCTTTCGGCTCCACCCACAGGTTATCACTTTAGTCTCTAATGGGCCCCACTCTTTCCCTGGTTATCCTCTTGCCCCTAATATACTTATAAAAAGGCCTTTGGATTTTCCTTCAATTTATCCACAAGTGTTTTTCATGCCCCCTCTTCACTCTCCTAATTTCTTTTTTAAGTAAACCCTGCACTTTCTACACTGCTCTAGGGTTTCCACCATTTTGAGCCCTTAGCATCTGCCATAAGCTTTCCTTTTTTTCCTTATCCAATCCTATACATCCCTTGACATCCAATGTTCACTGGACTTGTTGATCCCACCCTTCACCTTTACAGAACATATTCGCCCTGAACTCTCACTATTTCCTTTTTGAATGACTCCCACTGCCCTGATGTAGACTTTCCTACAAGTAGCTGCTCCCAGTCCACTTTGGCCAAATCCTGTCTTATCATATTATCAGCCTTATCCCAATTCAGAATCTCTACTTCCTTTGTCCTTTTCCATAACTACCTTAAATCTTACTGAGTTACGGTCACTATCACCAAAATGTTCCCCCATTGACACTTCTACCACTTGCCCAGCTTTTTTCCCTAAAATTAGGTCCAGCACTGCCCCCTCTCTTGTAAGACTTTCTAAGTGCTGGCTTAAAAAGCTCTCCTGGATACATTTTAAGAATTCCACCCCCTCTAAGCCTTTCACACTTTGTATATCCAAGTTAGTATTGGTGAAGTTGAAGCCCCCTGCTATATTACCTTATTATTTTTACACTTGTCAGATTTACCTACATATCTGTCCTTCTACCTCTCCCTGACTGTTTGGGGGTCTATAGTACACTCCCAGCAATGTTTTTAAGTTCTATCCATATGGCCTCATTTGAGGAACCTTCTAAGATATCATCCCTCTGTATTGCAGTAATTAACTCCTTGATTAATGTTGTGAAACAGCTTCTCTTTTACACCCAACCCCAAGATTCTATATCCTGGAATATTGAGCTGCCAGTCCTGCCCCTCCCTCACCCATGTCTCTGTGATAACAATAATATCATATTCCCATGTGTTAATCAACACCCTCAACTCATCTGCCTTACTCATAAGACTCCTTGCATTAAAATAAATGCCATCCAGCCTTGCCATGCTCCCTTGTGCCTTAACTTGACTATATACACTCTGCCTTCCAGGCTGGCTTGGTTTTTCTTCTGTTCTTGTCTGTGCATCACTCCACTCCATATCCCATCCCCCTGCTGAATAATCTTTCCTACCTATCTTTATGTCATCTGCAAGTTTAGCTACCATGCCTTCACTCCGCTCATCTGAGTCACTGATGTAAATTATAAAAAGTTGAGGCCCCTGCGGAACCCCACTAGTCACATCCTGCCAATCAGACAAATACCCATTTAGGCATACTCTGCTTTTGGCCAGCCAGCCAATCTTCTATCCAAGCTAATATGCTACCAACTAAACCATGAATTTTTATTTATTTTATTCTTAATTTTAATTTTTTATTTTTACTTTTATTTTCCGCAATAATCTTATCAAATGCCTTCTGGAAATTGAAATATAGTACATCTACAGGCTCCCCTTTATCCACAGCATATGTTACTCCTTCAAAGAACTCTAATAATTTGGTTAAACATGATTTCCCTTTCACAAAACCATGCTGACACTTCCCGATTGCCTTGCGTTTTTCTAAGTGTCCAGCTATAATGTCTTTACGATCAACTTTAACAACTTCCCCATGACAAACATCAAGTTAACTGGCCTATAGTTTCCTTTTTTCTGCCTCCCTCCCTTCTTGAATAGAGGAATTATTTTTTTTTTCTGGAATTAAAAGTCTAATGATGACCATGAAACCATTATCGATTATCGTTAAAACCCATCTGGTTCATTAATGTCCTTTAAGGAAGGAAATCTGTCGTCCTTACCTAGTCTGGCCTACATGTGACCTCAGACCCACAGCAATGCGGTTGACTTTTAAATGCCATCTGAAATGGCTTAGTAAGCCACTCAGTTCTCAAGGGCAATTAGGGATGGGCAATAAATGCTGGCTCAGCCAGCGACACCCACATCCCATGAACCAATAAAAAAAATTTGCTACTTTCCAGTCTAATGGAACCTTTCCAGAATCTCAGGAATTTTGGAAAATTAACACCAACTCACCTACTACCTCATTAGACACCTCTTTTAAGACCCTAGAATGAAGTGCATCTGGGCCTGGAGACGTGTCACCCACAGCTCCACCAGTTTGCTCCATACTGCTTCCCTAGTAATTGTAATTTCACCAAGTTCCTCTCTTCCTTCCACCTCCTGATTTATAGTCATTATGGAATGTTTTTATATCCTCTATAGTGAAGACAGGAGCAAAATATTTGTTCATTTCATATGCCATTTCCTTATTATCGACTATTAATTCCCCACTGTCACTCGAGGACCAACACTTACTTTACCTGCTCTTTTCCTGTTTAAACACCTGTAGAAACTCTTGCTATCCATTTTTACATTTCTAGCTAGCATCCTCCCATACTCTAATTTCTTTCTCCTGATTAACCTTTTAGTCATTCTCTGTTCTTTATATTCTGACCAACTATCTGACCTGCCACTCATCTTTGCGCAGTTATATGTTTTTTTCCTTAAGTTTGATGCTTTCCCTAACTTCTTTAGTTAACACATATGGTGGGTCCGACCCTTAGAATTTTTCTTTATAGTAGGAATATATTTATCCTGGGTATTCTGAAATATCCCCTTAAATGTCTGCTTCTCAATTGATCTATCCCCTAGCTGAGTAACCCAGTTCCCTTCAGCTAGCTCAGATTTCATGCCATATAGTTGCACTAGTCTTAGACACATTCTTCTCCCTTTCAAACTGGATGTAAAATTCAATCATATTGTGGCCAATGGTATCTGGGGGTGACTTTACCCTGAGGTCATTAACTAACCCTATCACATTACACAATACCAAGTCTAATATAACCTGCTCTCTGGTCACTGCCAGAATGTGCTGCTCTAAGAAATTTTCTCAATAGCATTCTATGAACTTATCATCCAGGTTACTATTGCCAATCTAATTTTTCCAGTTTATATGTAGATTAAAATCACCCATGATTATTGCCGTCCCTTTATCAGAATGTTTCCTCTGCATACTTTGTCCAACATTGTGGTTACTGTTAGGGCCCTATAGACAACTCCCACTAATGACTTCTTTCCCCTTCTATTCCTCACCTCCACACAAATCAATTCTACTTCCTGATCTCCTGAACCAAGGTCATCTCTAACTATTACACAAATGCCATCCTTAATTAACAGTGCTACCCCTGCACCTTTACCTAGCTTCCTATTTTTCTTAAAGATCATATACCCCTCAATATTCAGGACCTAATCTTTGTCATCCTGTAGCCAGGTCTCTGTAATGGCTATCAGATCATATTTATTCACTTCAATGTGCTGTATTAATTTATTTATTTTGTTATGAATGCCACGCACATTCAGATACAGAACCTTTAGTTTTGTATTTTTTTTATTCATTCATGGTATGTGGGCTTCACTGTCTGGGCCAGCATTTACTGCCCCTCTCTAGTTGCCAAAGTGCTGTTAGGGAGGGAGATCCAGGATTTTGACCCAGCAACAGTGAAGGAACGGCGATATATTTCCAAGTCAGGGTGGTGAGTGACTTGGAGGGGAACTTCCAGCTGGTGGTGTTCCCATCTATCTGCAGCCTTTGTCCTTCTAGATGGTGCTGTCTAAGGAGCTTTGGTGAATTCCTGCAGTGTATCTTGTAGGTGATGTACACTGCTGCTATTGTGTGTCAGTGGTGGAGGGAGTGAATTTTTGTGGATGGGGTGCCAATCAAGCGGGCCACTTTGTCCTGGATGGTGCCGAGCTTCTTGAATGTTGTGGGAGCAAGTGGGGAGTATTCAAGATCCTGAGGGCTATGGACAGGGTAAATAGTGAGAAACTGTGTCCACTCAAGAGAACACCATGAACTAGAGGACACAGATTCAAAATAATTGGCAAAAGGACTAAATGTGATGTGAGGAAATATTTTTCACCCAGAGGGTGGTTGGAGTCTGGAACAAATAACCTGAAAGGACGATGGAGGCAGGTTTCATTGAGGTATGCAAAAGGGAATTGGATTGCTACCCGAAAAGAGAGAATGTGCAACGTTGTGGGGATAAGGCAGGGGAGTGGGACTGGGTGGAATGCTGTTTCAGAGAGTCAGTGCAGACTCAATGGGCTGAATGGCCTCCTTCTGCACTGTAAAAATACTGTGACGCTGTGAACCTCAAAGGTTATAATCTCTGGATTATTACCTGAGCCACGTGCAAATTGGCATAGGGTACATAAAATTAGAGAGGTGAACACGTGGCTCAAAGATGTGGGAGAAGTGGGTTCCAGGTTGTGATGCACTGGCACCAGTACTGGGGAAAGTGGGAGCTGGTCTGTTGTAACGGTCTACACCTGAACCGTGCTGGGAGCAGTGTTCTTGTGAATCACATAAATAGGGAACTAGAGAGAGTTTTAAACTAAATAGTGGGGGCAAGGGATCAAATGTGGAAAGATGTGGTATATCAAAGAGTACAGACAAGGTAAGAGAGGAGAATAGTAATATGAAAAATGAGGGTCAGAGAATGACAGGAAGGGACAGAGAGAAAAAACTTAATAATGAACTAAGAATCAAGACTAGATGTCACATAGATTACAAAACCTAACCTAACAGCACTGTGGGTGTACCTACACCACATGGACTGCAGCAGTTCAAGAAGGCAGCTCACCACCACCTTCTCAAGGGCAACTAGGGTTGGGTAATAAATGCTGGCCCAGCCAGCAAAGCCCACATCCCATGAATGAATAAAAAAAAAATACCTCTATCAAGTCTCCCCTCAGCCTTCTTTTCTCCAAGGAAAACAGTCCCAATCTCCCCAATTTATCCTCATAGCTACAGTTCTTCATCCTGGGAATAATTCTTGTGAATCTCCTCTGTACCTTCTCCAATGCCTTCACATCCTTCCTCAAATATGGTGCCCAGAACTGGACGCAGTACTCCAGGTGAGGCCTAACTCCTCATGACCTCCTTACTCTTGTATTCAATACCAATGCCCCTATTAATAAAGCCTAAGATACTATATGCCTTATTAACTGCTCTCTCAACATGCCCTGCCATCCTCAGTGACCTATTTACGTGTACACCGTGGTCCCTCTGTTCCTGCACCTCCTTTAAAGGCTCTCCCTTTATTCTATACTGTCGCACCGTATACTTCCTGCCAAAATGAATCACCTCACACTTCTCTGCATTGAACTTCATCTGCCACTTGTCTGCCCAATCCACCAACATGTCTATGTCCTTTTGAAGCTGAAGACCATCTCCATCACAGTTGACAACATTTCCAATCTTCAAATGTTCAGCTTTTCAATTTAGTACTAGCTACTCACACTATATGCAGAACCTGTTTGAACAGTGTACAGAGGCATGGTTTCTTGATTCTGGAGTGTCTGAACCAGACAGGTGGTCCATAAAAATTCACCTGGCAATTGGAAATGAAGGTTTACACAGGCTGAACACATCAGGATTAACAGAAGAAGAGCTAAAGGATCTCCAAAAGATATGGGCTACATTGGAAGACCAATTCAGAATCAGATTAAACTTCCGTATTCATCAACTAGAGTTCATTTCATTTTGACAACAGCCTATAGAATCTATGGAGTACTTAGTCAGCAGATGCAGAGAAAAGGGTATGGACTGTGATTTTTCAAATGCAGAGCTAGCAGGTAGGATTGTTGAGTTGGTGATCACATCCACTCCCATGGATGAGTTCCAGAAAGATTTGTTAGACTAGCTCAAAAACGTATATCATTGAAGAGCTACTCAAGGATGAATATAAGTGCAAAGCGATCCTTGCATGTCGACAAAGCTTTCAGGTCCTAAGTACAATCATGTGGATCCCGACTTGTCCATTCTCTGATCCGTTGAGCACATACCAACGAGGAATCTAAGAAATTTAGCAGTAAAAAAAGTTCCTGTGGAACTGGGATGTGCTCATCATTTTCTTGTAAAGACAAATGACTAGGGGCATCGGTGTTTGTGATTCGATTGCCAGGACTATGTATGAAAGTGTATTCGTATGTTGCCAGAATTAAAACCCATTGTTGTATTCTTGCTGAGGCTATGGGTGGTATAGCCTTGTCCTCACTAAATCCTAGCAATGGTTTGTGGTCTGAAATGTTTGTAAAATGGCAGCCGTGTACATACTGGTGAAATTTCTTGATACCAAAGATGTTGGACAGTATCTCTTTTTCTATCTGTGATTATCCCTTTTCCGCTGTGGTGAGCATTCTTGATACATAACCTATTGGCCGTTCCATACCACCGTCCATCCAATGAGATAGCACTGCTCCCACTCCACAGGGAGATCCGTAAATTTCAGCACCAATTCTTTCATCTGGTCATAATGCACTAATAGATTGGACGAGTGCAACAATTGTTTCACCTTTATAAAAGCTTCTTTCTGGGGTGCCTCCCAAGGCCAACATTGGTTCTTTTTGAGTGGAGAATGCAGGGGGGCAGCACTGTAGACAAATTGGGTAAGAACCACCCATAATAGTTGATCATTCCTAGGAATGATTTGAGCTCTGAGTCATTCTTTGATGCAGGTGCCTCTCTTATGGATCCACTTTCTCCTCAACCGGGCGGAGGCCCTTTGAATCTACCTGATGACCTAAATAGATTACCTCCATCATTTGGAAAGTGCACTTTTCTTTTTTTAAACACAGTCCGGCTTGCAAGAAACATTTTAAGGCTTCTAAGTTTGCCAAATGCTCTTTTTCAGTAAATCCTGTCACCAATACATTATCTAAATAGACCACAACCTGGGGCAATCCCTGCAATTAGCTTTCCATTGTTCTCTGAAAGATGGCACAAGCGGAGGAGACACCAAAAGGCAATCGTGTATATTGGTACAACCCTTTGTGGGTATTAATGGTGACAAATTGCCGGGAGGCATTATCCAACTCTAGCTGTTGATAAGCATGACTCATGTCAAGTTTTGTGTACATTGTCCCTCCTGCCAGCTTGGCATATAGGTCTTTGATTTTTGTAATGGGGTGCCTGTCTAGCTTAGCTACTTTATTAACCATCAGTTTGTAGTCTCCACAAATTTGAAAGCTTTGGTCAGATTTGAGGACATTGACTATGGGCATGTGGCACTGGTCTCGCCTTCATGAAGCAAGGGGTTGCTTCCAGATCCACATGAATCTTGGCCTCCAGGCCCTGGATTTTCCCCAGTTCATCCTTAAAGACGGTGGCATATTTTCTAAGTAGCTCTGATAGCCCACTTGCTCTCAACTGGAAAATTTCAGACCATTCTAACTTAATCCCCTTTAACCAATTTCGCCCCAGGCACCTTGGCCCTTCACCTGCCATCAAGGGTAGCTTTGCTGATTGGCTTCCATAATGGACAGTTACTCTGCTTATGCCTTTCATTTGAATGTCTTCACCCATATATGTTTTTAGCTTGGCAGCTGTTTCTTCTCAACTTAATTAATGTTCACCATTATTCAAATGTCTGAAGGTATGTTCCCCAATTACTGCAATGGAAGCTCCCATGTCCACTTCCATTCTAACCGGTTTTCCATTTACTTTCGCTGTGATAAATATTGGTTCTGTCTTTCCAACTTTCAGATTAAACAACGAGTAAATGTAAGAATTTGTTGTTTCAGGCTCTTCTGTATTGTAGATTTCATTGGGCTTCTTCTTTTGTTTACAAGCCTGCTTGAATCTTTCCTTGCACTGCCTCATCATATGTCCATTTCTGTGACAAAGTAGCATTCTATTTTTTTAAACTGCCAATCACTAAAAGATTGCTTGTTTCCACCTCTATTAAAATTATTCTTCAATTTTGCTGCAAAGTTTCTACAAATATCTGAAAGTATGTTTCCTAATTACTGTAGCTGGAGCTCCCATGTCCACTTCCATTCTAATAGGTTTGCCATTTACTTTCACTGTGACAGATATTGGTTCTGCCTTTTGAACTTTCAAATTAAACAGCAAATAAATGTCTGAATTTATTGTTTCAGGCTCTTCTACATTGTAAATTTCATTGGGCTTCTTCTTTTGTTTACAACCCTGCTTGAATCTTTCCTTGCACTGTCTCATCAAATGTCCATTTCTGTGACAATAGTAGCATTCTATTTTTTTAAACTGCCAATCGCTAAAAGACTACTTGTTTCTACCTCTCTTAAAATTATTCTTTGATTTTGCTGCTAAGTTATTTTTCTTTATTCTTCAGCTAGCCAGGACTGTTTTCTGCTTCTCAGCAGAGTATGGCTTTTTCGCACCTCTTTCGGCAGAGGTTTCCCGCCCGATGTGGAGGACAGCACCATTTTGCGCACCCTGCAATGTTTTTGAATATCTTACTGTGCTTTCCAAGGCCAGCGCTATCTCTAGCACTTTCCTGAAATCCAGATTCACTTTGAACAATAATCTTTTCTGAATGGCGTCCTCTTTCACACTACACACTAAATGATCTCTGAGCATGTCAGTTAGAGATGTACTGAACTCGCAATGTTCCATTAGCTGCTTCAGATTTACCACGTAGCATGCAATTGTCTCACCTGGGTCTCTATTTCATGAATTAAGCCTGAATCTCTGCATTGTGACTGAGGGCTTTGGTTAAAAATGACCCTTCACGAGCTACACCATCTCATGGAAATATTTTGAATCCTGGACACTGGATGCCATCAAACTTCAAATCAAGCTGTAGGTTTTGCTCCCACAAGAACTCAAGAGGATCACTCACTTCTTCTCTTCCCCATTATCTCATTCGCTTGAAAAAAAAGTGAGGCATTCAGTGTATTGAGACCAATCATCTGTGGCTGGTTCAAAAGGATCAATTCTCCCAAATTGTGGCATTTTGAGAGGGGATAATTTCTTCAATTCTAAAGGAGCTTGCTACTTACAATCACTGTGCAAGGTATAGTGCCAATTTCTTTATAACTTGATTTCTTCTGTTCAATCCTGCTTTATCCTCATCGCCAGTTTGTTGTAGGGTGGCTGAGTTGTATTATTAGTGATAGAGTTCATCTACAGACACTTCTTGGGTGGAAACTTGAAGTCTATTTACAATATACTCAGCAGCAACTACACATGCACTTTCAACTCCAACTCTATCTCTACACTGATTGCCATGGCAGTCCCCGCTACTCTCCTCTTGGTTACTACAGATCATGTGATCTTGCCTAAAAACTATTATTCTTAAAGGTACATTACATACTAAATAAAACCATAATTACTACAGCAACTTTCAGCATATAATGGTTCATTAATTCCATGTGCAGGGTCCAGAGTCCTGGAGTGCAAACATTAAATCCTCCTGGGTGTCACAGATGCTCTACATTTTGGAAAGTAAAGACCCGCAAGTGTAGGTCTACCAGCACACTGTGACATCACATTAGTGACAATCCATGGAATTATTCAGACTTCAAATAGCAGATCAACCTCAGAAACTACTCCTATCACCTCAGTTCATGACCTAACATCGAAATATCTAGAATGTTTCGACAAAATTTGCAGTTTCAAGGGAGCTGCAACTCCCTTGCAGGAGAATGCAAATCCATCAATTGATCTGGTACACAGAAGGTATGTGATAACCAGCCAAGGTGGCAAGCATTTGTTCAGACACAAGGTCCTATGAAGCCATTACACACAAAGTCACAATGGTGAGACGTAACCGAGGACAAATAAGATCCATTCCAGCTCCTCAACCACCATACAGTCCTACTGCATTTCAGACAAGATCCCAAATGCAACTAGGAACAACATCCAAGAATGACAATCCCACAGATCATTGTGACCAATTGAAGAAACCTCCAGACAATGTTACCATTACAAGATCTGGGCATACCAGCAGGTTACCTCTATGCTTTACAGACTCATAGATTCACCAGTCCTACACACTTATGTAATGGTAACTAAACATAACCATGTATTGTAAATAGTTATAACTCTTTGGACTGGGGGAAAAGTATCTTTAAAAAGAAAGGGGGTGTTGTAATATGCCCCATGCCATTATTAGAAGGAAAGTGTGTCATGTGATCCAGTTTCAGTTTCACTTCAGCCTATGAGCAGAACACAGCACCAGAGCTCTATTGCTGATGCCTTCAAGCTTTACACCCATATATATCTATTCTCATGTGCCTAGTCTTAATAAATGAACCCAGAAAGTGCTTACCCAATCCCTTGAGTGATTGATGCCTTTATATCATTAGAAAAAAATATGACAACCGCCACCTTAAATATTCAGTCCCTCTAGCACCAAAGCAGAGTGGCAGCACTGTGTACCAAATATGAATTGCACTGCAGTAACTTGTCAACAGCACTTTCCAAACCTGCAACCTCTACCACCTAGAAGGGCAGGGACAGCATATATATGGGAGAACCACCTCCTGGAAGTTCCGCTCCAAGCCATACACCATCCTGCCTTGGAATTATATCACTGTTCCTTCACTGTTGCTGGGTCAAAATCATGGAACTACCTTCCTAACAGCACTCTGAGTGTACCTACACCACATGAACTGTAGCAGTTCAGGAAGTGGGGTCATCACCACCTTCTCAAGGACAATTAAGGGTGAGCTACAAATATTGGCACTGCCAGCAATATTCACATTCCATGATAGAATAAAAAAATTGGAATTTCAAAAATCAGTTCAAGCACATTTTTATATCAGTATTTCTAAGACAAAAAATACACATTTTAGAATAGTTTACTATGAAACAGGTTGGTTCCATTTACTCTAGAAAATAAAAGGCTGAGTGTTGACCAAATAGAGGTCTTTAAAACTATGAGGGAGTTTTGATAGGCTAGAAATAGAGAAGATGGTCCTATATGTGGGGAAGCCCAAAACTTGGGGACATAAATATAAGATAGTCCAAAAAGGAACTCAGGTGAAACTTTTTATGCAGCATTTTCCTTTCATTCATTCATGGGATGTGAGTGTTACTGGCAAGACCAGATTTATTGCCAACCCCTAATTTCCCCTGAGAGAATGCTGGTGAATCACTTTCTTGAACTGATGCAGTACACGTGAAGGAACAGCGATATAGTCCCAAGTCTGGATGGTGTGTGACTTGGAGGGGAATTTGCAGATGGTGGTGTTCTCATATGTCTGCCGTCCTTCTTTTAGATGGTAGAGTAGGATTTGGAATGTGCTGTCAATTAATGAATCTTGGTAAATGGCTGCATTGCATCTTGTAGATAGTACACACTGTTGCCACTGCACCAGTGATGGAGAGAGTGAATGCTTAAGGTGGTGGATGGAGTGCTGATCAAGCAGGCTGCTTTGTCCTGGATGGTATTGAGCTTCTTGAATGTTGCTTCATTCAGGCAAGTGGAGAGTATTCCATCACATTCCTAACATGTGCTTTGTGATGGTGGATTTGGGGATTCAGGAGGTGAGTTACAAATTGCAGAATTCCCAGCCTTTGATTTCATTTTATAGCCACAGTATTTATTTGGCTAGTTCAGCTAATTTTCTGGTGAATAGTGACCCCCACCTCCCAGGAAACTGATGATGGGGGAATTCAGTGATGGTAATGTGGTTAAATGTTGGGGGAGATGTTTGGATTCTCCTTTGTCGAAGATAGTTACTCCCTGGTGCTTGTGTGGCATGAATATTACTTGCCACTTATCAGCCTAACTCTGAATGTTATCCAGGTCTTGTTGCATTCAGGCAAGGACTGCTTCCATATCTGAGGGATTGCAAATGATACTGAACGTTGTGCAATCACCACCGCACATCCCCACTTCTGACCTTATGATAAAGGGAAGGTCATTGATGAAGCAGCTAAAGATGTTTGTGCCTGGGGCACTACCCTGAGGAACTCCTGCACTCATGTCCTGGGACAACTTACTACCATATGCAATAGTTTAGGAAAATAGTGTAGATGCAGTTAAGTGCAACTAGATAAATCCATGAGGGAGAAAGAAATTGAAGGGTGTACTACTTCTCATGTTGCTATACCTTCTCTTGCCACTGTTCCACACAGGATCTGGCCCGAGAAGTGAAGACCTTCAGAGCTACATGGCTGTGGTCGTGTAGGGAATTATAGGAGGTGTTTCATCATTTGGGATGCCTCCCCACAGTCACATTTGGTTGTATCCCCACTTCTACATAAGGGCTTTGTAGCATCCGACACCAGTCCTAAGGCGATTGAGACAAAGCCAAATAGGCTACGTTTTGCTTGCTCCTGATGAGAGTGATCCCTCTGGGCCATTAGACAACTTGTGTGCCTTGTCTGTAGACGTGTTGACCAATCAGCAAGGCAGTAGCTGTGGTGGTTATAGTAGGGGCTGGACCGTGTGTAAGAAGCTGAAGGGTGTACTGAGGGGGTGAGATATAGGAGTCAGGAGCATAAAACCTGGCATAAACCAAATGGACCGAATGCCCTGTTTCTGTTCTGTAAATTCTATGTAATTTTGCCATTAACAACTTCAAAATTGTTAACTTGCAATGTTTTAAAATCATTTAGAGAAACAAACTAACTTGTTGCCCCAATATTTACTGGGATGGGCTTTGACAATGGTTGTTGGGGGAGGGGCACTTGGTGGGGAAGTTAAGCTCAGGAAACGCAGCAGTACAGGTTTCCCCAAACACTCTTGAGTTTTAACTTCAAGGTGCATCATTTCACTCCCCTCCCAAAAGCCAGCTGGATTGATAGTCTAAACACCTGCCAGACAAAGAAGGCGGTGCTCTAAGGACCAGCCTTGTAGCAGATAGGTTTCATAGGACTGAAGATGCAGGTAGAAAGGTCAGAGGGTGGAGTGGGAAAAGCGTGATGAAGGGTAGAGGAGTCTGCCAATCGCGTGGGGAATGGGGGCTTGTAGGGGTTGAAGAAAGCTGACAGATGGCAGGGTGTTTGGGAAAGATGCAGGATACCTTCTGCACATTGCACCTATTCAGTCTGCAGAATTCTTCAAATTGCAAGCACAGGTAGCTAAATACAGAGCGATAGTTCGAGACACAAACAACAAGTCCAAGCCCATGTTTTTGACAGAATCTCAATCTTTCAAGTAGAATCAGACCCAAAACTTTCATGTTGATATGAAACATATAATTTTTATGTCTATTC
Source organism: Cetorhinus maximus (assembly GCF_964194155.1). NCBI lineage: Eukaryota > Metazoa > Chordata > Chondrichthyes > Lamniformes > Cetorhinidae > Cetorhinus > Cetorhinus maximus. The sequence goes on along the minus strand of NC_135887.1, from coordinate 80,838,299 downwards.
AATGTGAGGTGAGCTTTCAACCACGTATCTGAGCCATCATTTAGACCACTGTGATGGCCTTTTACCCAGAAGCAGTAACAATAAGAAAAAGTTGTAATTACATTAAAATGTTTGAGAAATCTAATTGTTTTAATAAAACATTTGAAATGACTTTTCAAAGTTTGTATATCTTGTGAAGGAATCAATTATAATCTTTGGATAATAAAAAATACTGGCTCATGTGACCTGCTTACAGATAATTAGCTAAGTCCTTGAAGGAAAGGGACTGAAATTCTGCTTTGAAGAACTGTGCGCTGGAACTGGGACTATACAGGTGAGGTAGACTGCCTTCCAATGCCATGATATAGTCTTTGTTCTATCTGCCATTCCATGTGCAATTTATAGTTTGTACGGGCTGTGATTCACCTGTTATTTCATGTTTAATTTGCATTGATTCTCATTTGTGTTAAAGCAAAAGGTACAAAAAGTGAAATGTTTAGGTAATTTCCACATTTGGGGGTTTGTTCAGTAAATTTGGTTATTTTGGCTAATGGTTTACCACAGGGATTGTAACACCACTTATTTCCACCTCTGTAACATCCTCCAACTCCAACCCTGCTTCAACACTTTTGCAGCTGAAAACACCATCTCAGCTTTTGTTTCCTCCAGACTTGACTATTCTAATAAATTTCTGGCCACCCTCCCACATTCTACTCTCCACAAACTTGAGGTCATCTAAATCTCAGCTGCCTGTGTCCTAACTTGCACCAAATTCTGTTCACCCCATTACAGCTCGATGTCTGACACTGGCTCCCAGTTAAGCAACCCTTCAACTTTAAAATTCTCATCCTCATTTTCAAATTCCTCCATGGCCTCTCCCCTCCCTAGCTTTGTAATCTCCTACAGCCCACTGAGATACTGCAGTCCTCCAACTCTGGCCTCCTGAGCATCCCCAATTTTAATCGTTCCACTTTAGTGGTTATGCATTCAGCTATAAAGGGCCTAAACCCTGGAATTCCACCCTAAACCCCTCTACCTCACTTTCCTCATTTAAAATACTTATTAAAAACCTTTGACCAAGCCTTTGGTAATTACCCTAGTATTTTCTTATATGGATTAGTGTCATACTTTGTTTTATATTGCTCCTGTAAACCACCACAGGATGTTTTATTATATTCATATACTACCTTTAATGTAAGTTCTAGTTCTAGTTTTTGTTATCCCTAAACCTATGTTGGACTTCATAAATTTCAGTTACTAAAAAAAGGTAACTCAAATGTTGAAGATTTATTTTGCAGAGTGACTTGATTCATTCCATTCCTACGTTGGTTAATTTTACTGTCTTGTAGTTACTGGGTGCTGGTTAGTTACAACTGAAAGGGTTCTGAAATCATTTTGAGTGTTTTGTTTGTCCAAGTCCTGCTTTTATTCGTTTGTTACATTGTGATTTCTTACATATGAAATTTAAGGCAATCAAATCACATGATTCTGTAGTGGAAATGATGCCACAGTGTGATAGGAGGAAGTGCTCATCCTCTTCTATCCTATAAAATCTATGAAATGGTGACATATTTTATTCTTTCATGGGATGAGTATCCCTGGCGAGGTCTGCATTTGTTTCCAATCCTGAATTGTCCTCGAGAAAGTGGTGGCAAGCTGCCTTGCCACTGTAGCCCATCTGGTGTAGGTACACCTACAGTGCTATTTACACCTGGTGTGGAGGGGGCAGGACCTCCTCCTGAACCTGCTCCTGGCCAAGTTGGCCATTAACAGTCCCGGGCAGCGGGCGATTGAGGGGTCATTCAGTCTGACTGCCTACCTCCCTTCGCAGCCGGGTGTCCATGGAAAGGGAGCATGTGTCCCCGCTGGCACTGTCGAGGCATTTCATACTCGGTGGGCACTGCAGGGACTCGGGTGCTTTGTAGACCCTTTTGATCACATTGTGATTTAATGTTGGTAAATTTCCTTTAAATTTTGTCTTTGCAGTTTCCTTTAAGGGGCTGCCTTTTACTTTATCCCCGATTTTGTAAATTTAGTTTAATTGGTTGTGACATGAAAGAGTTACAGTGCTATTTAGCAAGGGAGTTCCAGGATTTCAACCTAGTAACAGTGAAGGAATGGCAATATAGTTCCAAGTCACAATGGTGTGTGGTTTGAGAGAGAGTTTGCAGGTGGTGTTCCCTTATGCACCTCCTGCCTTTTTTCCCCCCCAAACTAGATGCTGCACAAACTGATATTGTCAACACGGTGCAGGTAACCTGCAGTATGTTATTGTTACCCTTGCCCAGTGAATGACAACGTTACATATGAATTGTGGAATAACTCACCCAGTCTGAGTAATCAGAAATTGGATCTCCTCTTCAAAATGTGGAAGATGAGGGCCACCCTCTGTTCAGCTGCAGTAAAAGGTTTTACTTGTGTGGCCACAAATTTGGCCTTTGTGGCCTATGTAATGATCATTGATTTTTAAAGTCATTGAAGTTCTTCTTACACATGTCTGGTGCCCTGTGACTGTTAACTTTTTAGATGATCTCAGCTTGGGTAGTTTGACACACTAGCATTTTTGTTTTGGCGAGGGGGTTAATGTCCTCCTGATATAAATGATTTACAACATTTTTATTCTGATGTAACAGCTTTTAAAGTTATTAGCTTACTGACTTAGGGTTCATGTAACAGAAATACATTGAACTTACAACATAGGAACAGGCCATTCAGTCTTTGATCCACAAAAGCTAATAGATTAGTGTCATACTTTGTTTTATATTGCTCCTGTAAACCACCACAGGATGTTTTATTATATTCATATAATACCTTTAATGTAAGTTCTAGTTTTTGTTATCCTTAAACCTATGTTGGACTCCTCCCACCCTACTTCATCTAACTGATCAGCTTATCCTCCCATTCCTTTCTCCCTCATGTACTTTTCTAGCTTCCCCTTAAATGGATTGGCACTATTCACCTCAGCTACTCCACGTGATAGCACATTCCAAATTTTAACCATTCTGGCTGAAGACATTTTTCCCCCCCCAAATTCCTCATTTAATTTACGTCATTTGTCACTAGTTTTGGACTCCCCACTTCTCTACCTCTATCCTAACAAACCCCTTAATAATGTTGAAGACTTCTGTATGGTTATGCTTCAGTTTTCTCTTTTGTAGGAAAAAAAAGCCCCAGCTTGTTCAATACTTCTTGATAGTTATAACCCCAGTTCTGATACCATCCTTGGATCTTTTTTCCACCTTCTCCCTTATATCATTTCCTTTTATTGTAAAATATGTTGCAAAATCAAAGCAATTGCTAAAATTAGAGTAACTAACATTAGGATTACTTTCTTCATCAGTATGGGACCCAAGAACTTGCAAAAACAGATGTATTTTAGCACTTTGATTGAATTTTGCTTTCCAAAATTGATTTTGTCAGTGGTAAATATGGACAATTTGCACACATTTACTGAGAACAAATATCTTAGCACCACATGGAGGAAGCTTTCCCCAATTTGTCTAAAATTACTAGTCCCTAATTTTTCACATCTTTATACTAACCCTTTCAAAGTTATGTAAAGTACACAGAGCTGAATGAAACCAACTTTAGAGAAAGAGGCTTTCAGATTAATTGTCCTTCCCAACCAAATTCAGACTACCTTAAAACACAGCTGTGGTGCTGCCCCATGGATTATTTAATTGCTGGATTTGGGGTGGGTGGCTGGACAAGCTGCTTGTGTATCAAGAGATAAACTCCTGACAAATGCCTTGATGTGGAATCTCAATAGAATCCCCCCCACAAATGTGTTTCAACTGACAGGACACCTTACTGTTTACATTTGTTGAAGTTGTTTACTTAGATTCTCTCAAATAAATTCAATTAAAACACCTATTTTGATGTTTGCGTATGACGGAAACATCAATGATGTCATTGGAAAAACCATTGATTTTTCCTACTTAGATCAGTTCTGAATGACTTAAACACAGTTGCTCTTGTGAACTGACATTAGCAGCCAACAAAGCCTGTACAGAACCATAATCTTTTGTTAAACTACCATTCAAAAAAATATATAACCTTTATGATTGAATAGCTGGAAAATATTGCCTTTTCACAGTCTTAAGGCATTACTGGTAAGATAACTTTCATCATTTACAAGGTATTTTTCAAAAAAACATATCTATGGATGTTACAGCTGCCAATTGTAGTCTTTATCATTCCTTCCATTTGTGTTGTCACTGTCTCAAAGGTCTATAGATACCAATAGACTGGCCCCCAGGATCACTGGAATTACCTCTCTGCTTCAATAGTGACAATACACTGGATTCATTGTTAATTCATTCTGAAGCCAGACTAATACCAGATTTTCAGAATTCAACATTAGATATATCTGTCTCCTTCCTAACCAACACAAGAGTCTTGTCTTATGCTCAAATATACCAATTAAATACACTAACAAGTCAGCTAGTGAACCATTCCTTAAAGGGGCACTGTAACAAAAAAATTAAAGGAAACAATTAAGATAACATTGAAGGAAGTCTTTTTATACTCAAGTAAAAATAAAAACTAATTAAATTTAAATAAACAAGTTAACAGCCCCTTAAAGAGAAAGATTAGCCTGAGCCTCTAGGTTACTAGTCCAGTGACATTACCACAACAGCACCATTTCCACTCCAAAATACCAATAGCAAGCACCATTGCAGCACTGCATTGGACAGTAAGCCTCGATTCTTTGTTCAAGTCCTGAATTGGGACTTGAACCCACAAACTTCTGACTCAGATGTTAGCGTTATCAACTGAGTCACAGATGACCAAGCCTCAGTTATACTTTTTTGTAAAACAAAAGGTATAAACTAATTGAATGCCCCTTAAAAAGGCCACTAAAAAAACTTTCAAAAGGAAACTTATCAATCAAATTAAGATGTTTTTGGGGGTGCTGCCAATGTACTGCAGCCCCTCCAGCACTCAAGTCACAGAAAGCCTCAAGTATACTAGTAGATACCACATGCCCCCTCTTCTATGACACCCAGGCATGGAAGAGAGGCAGGCAGTCAGGTCTACAGTCTACTGCCAGGCCCAAAATGCTGCAAAAGTTCTGTGAGCCTGATGTTATTTGAAAACAACCTTCTAATCTAGAGTCAAGCACACTACCATTTACCATAAGCTCCATAATAACACCATAGGCTCTTATAAACCCACTTGAGCAGGCAGATGGGGGCCTTGTTTAGCTTCTCATCTCAAAGAAGACACCGCTGACAATACTGCACTACCCTCAGTACTACACTATTAGTCTAGATTTTTGTACACAACTCCTGGAGCAAGACTTGCACATAAAACCTTCTGCCTCAGATGAGAATTCTACTAACTAAACCACAGCACCCAGTGAGTCCCTTTTTATATGGTCTTTTGAAATTGGGTCCAAACCACTTAATCAATCATTGGCCTTCACCTATGTATCCTTAGCCTTGATAATACATATCATTAACATTCATCACTTCAATTGAACCCACCACAACTACCACTAATGCCATGCCTAAAACTATCAATACATTCACCTTAAATAAAATCAGAAAGCGCTGAAAAAATTTAGCAGGTCTGGCAGCATCTGTGGAGAGAGAAACAGAGTTAATGTTTCGAGTCTGTGTGACTTCTTCAGAGCGGAAGAGAAGTATAACTATGATGAATGTTATGCTGTCCAAGATCGGGTGGAGCGAAATGGAAGGTCAGGGATAGGTGACAGCTAAGGAGAGATTGACAAAGATGTCATGGACACAAGACGAAGGTAGTGTTAATGGTAGTGGTGAAGAGTAAAGAAGGTGCTGAGAGTGGCATAAAGGTAAGGTAGCAGAAGGTATTAATAGCAGAACAAGGGTCAGCACTCATGAAGACAAAATATAAAAACAAGTATCAGATGGCCCTGTGAGGAGAGGATTGGTTTTAGGGAAAAGAATAAAAAAATGAACAAATCATTAAGTATTTTTTAAATTTAATAAATAAATAAAAAATGGATTAAAAGAGGAGTTCATGGTCTGAAGTTGTTGAACTCAATGTCAAAGTCCGGAAGGCTGTAAAGTGCTCAGAAGATGAGGTGCTGTTCCTCCAGTTTGCGTTGGGCTTCACAGGAACATTGCAGCAGGACAAGGAAAGACATGTGGGCATGAGAGCAAGATGGAGTGTTGAGATGGCAAGCGACAGGAAGGCCTGGCTCATGCTAATGGACTGAGCGAAGATGTTTCTCAAAGTGGTCATCCAGTCTACTTTTGATATCCCCAATGTAGAGGAGACTACATTGGGAGCAGTGAATGCAGTAGACCAAATTGAAGGAGATGCACCTGAAAGGAGTGTTTGGGCCCTTGGATGCTGAGGAGGTAAAGGGGCAGGTGTTGCACCTTCTGCGATTGTATGGAAAGGTACTGTGGGAAGGGGATGAGGAGTTGGGGGTGATGGAAGAGTGGACCAAGGTGTTCCAGAGGGAACGGTCCCTATGGAATGCTGATGGAGGAGGTGGTGGTGAGGGGAAGATGAGTTTGGTGGTGGCATTATGCTAGAATTGGCAGAAATGGCAGAGGATGATCCTTTGAATGCGGAGGCTGGTGGGGTGAAAAGTGAGGACAAGGGGGATGCTATCATGGCTCTGGGAGGGAGGGAGGGGAAGGGGTGAGGGCAGAGGTGCGGGAGATGAGTCGGTCATGGTTGAGGGTCCCGTCAACGACAGTGGTGGGGGTAACCACGGTTAAGGAAAAATGAAGACATGTCAGAAGCGTCGTTGGAACAGATGTGACGGAGGCAAAGGAACTGAGAGAATGGGATGGAGTCCTTACAGGAAGCAGGGTGTGAGGAGCTACAGTCGAGGTAGCTGTGGGAGTCAGTAGGCTTGTTATGAATACAGTCTATCACCAGAAATGGAGACAGCGAGGTCAAGGAAGCAAAGGCAAGAGTTGGAAATGGTCCATGTGAAGGTGAGAGAGGGGTTGAAATTGGAAGCAAAGTCAATAAATTTTTCCAGGTCTGGACGAATGCATGAAGCGGCACCAATGCAGTCAACGATGCACTGAAAGAAGAGTTGTAGGAGGGGGCATGAGTAGGACTGGAACAAGAAATGTTCCACATACCCCATAAAGAGACAGGCATAACTGGGACCTATGCAGATGCTCATAGCCACACCTTTAACTTATCTCACTTTCTCCAAATAAAAGGAGAAATTGTTCAGTGAGAGAACAAGTTCAGCCAGGCGGAGGAGAGTGGTGGTGGATGGGGGTTGTTCGGGCCTCTGTTCAAGGAAGAAGCGGAGAGCCCTCAGACCATCCCGGTGGGGGATGGAGGTGTAGAGGGATTGGGCGTCCATGGTGAAGAGGAGGCAGTTAGGCCAGGAAACTGGAAATTGTTGATTTGACATATGGCATCAGAGGAATTACGAATGTAGGTGGGAAGAGAGTGGACAAGGAGAGAAAGAATTGAGTCAAAATAGGAAGAAATGAGTTCCGTGGGGCAGGAGCAGACCTGCGAATCGGTCTATCGGGACAGCCCTGTTTGAGGATTTTGGGGAGGAGGTGGATGCGGGCTGTATGGGGTTCGAGACTGAGGTTGGAAGCTATGGAGGGAAGATCTCCTGAGGAGATGAGGTCATTGACGGTCTAGAAACAATGGCTTGATGTTCGGTGGTGGGGCCATGGTCCAGGGGGAGCTAGAAAGAAGTGTCCGAGAGCTGCCGCTCAGCATCTGCGAGGTGGAGGCCAGACAACAACAGTAGCACCCTTGTCGGCAAGTTTGATAACAAAGTCCAGGTTAGATCTGAGGGAATGAAGTGCAGCAAGCTCAGAAGGAGACAGGTTAGAGAGGAGCAGAGAAATTGAGACGGCCAATGTCACGCCGACAGTTCTCAATGAAAAGATCAAAAGCAGATATGAGGCCAGAGGAAGGGGTCCAGGTAGAGGGAGAATACTGGAGGTGGGTGAAAGGATCCGTTGAACAGGGGGAGGGCTCCTGTCCAAAGAAGGGAACACAGAGATGAAGGCGATGGAAAAAGAGTTCAGCATTGTGCCAAGCCCAAAATTCATTGGGGTGAGGATATAAGGGGGTGAAACGGAGTCCTTTGCTGAGTACAGGACATTCAGCATCAGAGACAGGAAGGTCAGGGGGTATGGTGGATACACAGCAAGGGCTGGGATTAGAAGCATAGCTCAAAATGCTCTATCTATGCATAACCCAGGTTTGGAAGGGCAAAATCTAAGGATGCAGTTCATTCTAAAACCCAAAGGATCTCCGTGAGTGGTCCTAATGAGAAGATGGGTGGAGATGGAGTCAATAGTGAGTGACTCCATCTTCTTTTGTATCATACCTGGACCGGATTGGGAAAAATGGCAGAGACTGTCATCTTCCTTACACTCTCTCTGATTTACATTGTGTACAATAGGATTCCTATTGTACGCAATGTAAATCAGAGAGAGTGTAAGGGAGATGACTGTTGGAATGTTGTAGTGTAAGGCAAGTATAAACATCTACCCACTCCTTCCTAGGTCATTCATCCCCATCTTCCCAAAGATCCTTCCCATATGTATGGTGCAATTACAAGATAATTACAAATGAGGAAGGCCATTCAGACCAAATTACATTACAGTCCCTCCACTGTGTTTCCTGACTGTTTCTGAAATACATCCTGCTTTTCTTGTCTCCAAGTACAGAAGGTTAATTTCAAATGTTGATCATTCGACATAAAGAATTTCTTGATTTCAGTCATAAAGTTATGTTTGAAAAGCTTACATCTATGGCCTTTTGTCCTTCTCTCACGATCTGATTTAAAGTGATAATCCAGATTCACCTATTCCATACCATTTATTCAGGATCTATATGCTTCTTTAAGTCACTTATCTGACCTTCTTTCCAGTCTGAAAAGCCCTGCTTTCTCTAACCATTCCTCATCGTTCGGAGCTCCAAAACCAGGGATCGGCTTCATGGTTCCTCTTTCACTGCTTCCAACTCCTGAATGCCCCCTTAGTGCCTTATCTGCCACCATTGGATGTAGTATTCAAGATGTGCTCTCACCAGCTGGCTGTATGGTTTTGTCCTCTGACTTGTACACTATGAAATTTATTGCTTGACTGCTGCTCTGCATTGGTTGCACATAATTTAGTGTCACATCTAGCAAGACTTCTGGATTTCTTGCCACTTCACCCTTAGTCATTTCATTACCATTCATGAAGTATGCACATTGCTTATTTTTCCCATTGATGTGCAGTACTTTGTTTTTTTTGTTGCATTAAATTTCATCCACCATTGATCTGTCCGTATCTTTGTTCTGTCCAACTTACTGTCTAATTTCTCAGCTAACTATCATCAGCAAGTTTAACTACTATGCACTTATAAGGGATAGTAATGTTCTCAATACTGATTTCTGAGTACCCCACTCAGTACATCCTCCTCCTCCTTCTGGCACAACTCTTATAACAAATAATTTCCTACCTGTCAACCAATTCCTTATCTGTGCCTGGTGTTTACCCTGAATCCCCATAATTTTGCGTTTGACCAATAGCCTTGCAAGTGCATCTTTTTCAAATTACTTGGAATGTCACTTCCTCAAAAGGAGTTGAAAGGATTGGTCAGTTCGCACCTTCTACATAGGAATCTATGTTAACTATTGTTTACTAAGTGGTAATTGCACTGATGATGCTCAAATTTCCAGAGCAAACTATCAAACCTGGTTGTGAAGAAAACACTGAGACTAGGATGCTGTGGCAGAGACTGTTTATTGCTCACCACAAACCTTACTTCTTCACTCTAACATAGAGGTGTCAGCTGTGGCTCAGTTCATAGCACACTCACCTTTGAATCAGAGGGTTGTGGGTTCATGTCCCACTCCCGGAAACCAAGAACTGTGATTGTATTCGAAAGAGTTGCAATCTGTCACTGTTGATAACTCAAAAGAGTTTCACTCTAACATAATCTTTCCCCAGTACTGACTGACTCTCCTTTATATACACATCTGAATATAATTAGCTAATCAATATCCAACACCTGGACAAAAGCAAAATATTGCAGATGCTGGAAATGCTATTTAGCTCTGAAAAAGTCACATGGGCTCGAACCATTAACTCTGTTTCTCTCTTCACAGCTGTTGTCAGACCTGCTGAGTTTTACAGCATTTTCTGTTTTTAATACCCAACACCTGTTTACCTTATTACCTTAAACTACTGGGTATTTAGCATCCATCAACAGAACCTATTAGATGCTAATACTGATAATCCAATCAATTATTTTATATGGATTGGAGGCAAGACTAATGGATCAGTCATTGTCAATATCTATTTGTCCCCCTTTTTTCAATATTGACACCACACTGAAATACTTCTAAATTCCTGGGACCTCCCTAGTACCCTCATAATGATTGTTAATGCCTCACAAGCCTTCCTATTCTCTATCAGTCCTTAGGGACAAATGCCTTTGGTGATTTGGTGGTTTTGAGCCCTTTTAGCCTATCTAGAATTCCCACATTATTGATTTTACTTTGGCTATCTGTTATCGGGGAAAACATTTTGCACATGTGTTTCCTTATGATGGAGTAGCTACAAGACATTTATTTTTTTCCTGTAGAAACAAAAGCCAAAAGACTCCTGTGTTGTTAATTTGTGGCGATCTTTTTCAAAGATGCTCAGGAGAGAGAAAAAGTTCCAAATTTGGAGATACTAATGGAAATCATCAACTGCAAGGCCAAGTACACTACTGAAACTCAGAAAGGTGACACACAGTTTCACTGCAAGTTGTTTCAGATGCCTCAACATTGTTGGAAAGATACATGAGGACCAACTCAAAAAGGTGAATTAGAAAGTGTACGAGTCAGTTGGTCTGTGAATGTTCCTTCAAGTAAGTCACTGGGTAATATATATGTAATTCTTTTACAGAAAACTATCCAAAAAGATTGCAATCATTTAGTTTTATTTTCTCCCCTCTTCTTGTGAAGGCTTACGCTATTCTTTGGATGCTGGCTGCCCTGGAACCTCAGTCATGAAGCCATTCTCTAGCAGTGTTGGAGCACAGACAGCAGCAGAACTAAGCCCAATCTGTCATTATCAGATGTCCGTGCACGCACACTTTTCAACAGAAGTCACTGAATGGAGAATCGGCACAGCTATCCTGGCTGGTCGTTCTCCTTCCCACGTCTGAAAGGGTCACTTATTTACCAAATAGCGCATTTACCAACTTATCCATCATGACAGAGTAACAGGTTTTTGTTATCTTCTAATTGTTTGGCAAATAGCCAGTGAAACTTATATTAAATAAATTGTTTTTTTAAGGAGATGTTAAAATTTCAAAAATGCAAATTGCAAAAAAGTTTCCTTTTGCCATACACAGTGAAACATTTCAATGAATAAGACGTTTTCCTTCTCCTCTATCACACAATGAAGAGGAACAGCCAGTGTGGTATTTCCAGTGGTCGGGAAACAGAACCCAGAGACTGAGAGTTCAAATCCTCCCCTCAATGTGTGGTTAAGCTAATCTGTTCCAATTAACTGTGTTGCCCATTTTCTGATTGGGTATTGGATTAAACACCATCCACCAGTACTTATGGTACTTACAAAACCCTCACTTCAACTTTGAATCATCAAATCTATTCAAGAAACCACAGGCCTGCCACATGGAAGACTGGAAATCATAAATGAGGGAAGGGTTCACAGCAAGTTGTGAAGTTTCTTGTAGTTGAATATCTAGGAGGTTGATTCTGAGACTGAAGTGACTGTAATCTGTAAAAGTGCACTATCTTTATCGATATCCAATCTTTTTGCCTGTGTGTGAGACCGAGTGTATGACACTGCTTTAATTCAGGATAAGCATATGAGAATAAATAACCTTATTTATTTTAAACTCATGAAAGCTTGCTGCTGAATTATTTCATTGCAATAAACACTCCAAGGGTAAGAAAAGACACATTTGTTTCCACACAAAACATACTGATTATGGACAGTAAATGACCAAACACATTCTGTCTGTGACAAGTGATATCCTTCTGGGCTGCTCAATCATGCGGCAGAGCCCATCGAGTCTGCTGGTGAGTGCCAATAAATGGCCAGGCGATTTTCTCATCAGTTGACTTTCCTGGACACACATTTGAGCTTTTCTCATAAGATGTAAGTGGACACCCTTCTTGCAATAACTGAAGGGATGGAGAGTCCCTGCTTCTCCATGTTGAAGGGAATTAGTAGTTTTGGGGGAGGAGAGGATTTTAAAAAGGTAATAAATGAGGCAGGGTGTTGACTCTAGAGTATATAATTTAACAATAAAGCATGGAAATTACTGTTCTTGCTAAGAAAAAATTTTGAGCATTAGAAGGTGTGCTATTTAAAACATGATATCACCATCCAATGAGGTGGCAGAATAAGTAGTAATAACAGTACTTGTTGATTGTGACCACAGTACACAATTATTTCTGATCGATATGAGCCTTTTTGCAGCTTTTAATACGTTCTGATGTAGTTATGGACTCTTGTGTAGTTCTGGGATTCGATCCTCACCATATTGTCATTCATTTGGCTAACTGCAGTGGGACAACTTTGTAGCTTTTTGAATTGGCTTTTTGATTGAGCAGCTTATAGGTTAGTGTTGACATTTTGGTAGCATCCTGGCTTCAGAATCAGAAGGTTTTCAGTTTAAGTCCCTGTCCAGAGAGTTGAGGGCATAATGTAGGTTAACACTTCAGTGCAGTGCTGAGGGAGTTTGGCATGGCAGCAATACTGTCCTTAAAAGCAAGAATTTAGTGAGCTTTCCTAAAATATCTTCATGTAGCTCAATGTTAAATTTTGTTTGATAATGTTACTGTGAAGAGCCTCAAGGCATTTTACTACATTAAAGGCACTGTGTAAATGCAAGTTGTTGTTGTCTTTCTTTTGATATGATAAACTGAGACTCTGCCTGCCTTCACAGGTGGAAGTGAAAGATACCATGGCACAATTCGAAGAACAGTAGAGTTCTCCTGTTGGCTTAGCCAATATTTATATCTTGTCCAACATTGATAATACAGATTACCAGGCCATTTATCCCCTCAGTGTTGTTTCTGGGAGCTTGCTGTGTACAATTTAGCTGATGTATTTCCATTCATTACCTCAAAAATAAGTGAAGCACAGTAGGACATCCTAGAGATGTAAAAGGCATTATATAACTGAAGGTCAGTTTGTTCTTGATGTATGCTGATGGGAGAGAGGAAGGAGAATTTGCTGAGGATGGAAACTCTAGCCAAACATGCTTCATCTTAGCCAGTAAGGGGTGCCATGATGATAGCCATTGCCCCAGAACATTCTGCTCTCTCAATTGGAAAGAGATAGCAAAGATGGGGGAAAGCATTGGAACTGAGGGAGTACAAATGGAAATACTGTTAAAGCATAAACAAAACATTCAGTGCATGGTTGCAGGTTATTTATTTCCTAGGAACTGTGGTCACCAAAGAATCTTGCTGATTCACCCAATAATTTTCCAGGAGGACATTGGTCCAAATTTATTTCTAATGATTCTCAATCTCAAGAAGTGATTGTGTTGTTGTTACATTTAACACTACAAGAAGTCATAGAACCTTGTAACACAGAAGGCCATGCGACCCATCAACCTATGCTGCAGAAAACCACAACCAACATTGGTTCTACCCCCATCCATCATCCACATGCGCATACACATTCCAACAGAAGTCAATGCCAAGCGGCCTAGCCCTTGCTGATCTTTTTAAAACGTGCAGCCGAGGGGGTACAGTTATATTCCTATCACACACTAGCTAAGCTGAAATAACTCAGCATAGACTGGGTATTGAACCTGGGACTTTCTTAATGCTGATGGCTTAGTACCACATTGGGTGAGTTTCGGAAAATACACCACACTTGGAAAACCTTGCATATTGCCAGCCTGTATCAGGTGACAGTGCACTGCCCATGACTTTCTGACTGCAGTGTCTGCCACTGATTTTATTTATGATAAATTTCAATCCTTAACATCCACCCTCCAAGAAAGGTCATCAGTTTTGGCTTTGTCTAGCTAAAAGCCAGCCTAGACACAATGACCCAAATTTCTTCCTTCTGTTCTGCAAACTTCAAGCATTCTAATGGACTGGGTCTTTTGTTGCATTTCTGGGTAGTCCCATAAAGTTCATCCTTCTTCCTCTGAGATGAACAATGCAGACTATCAGATGAAGGAAAACAAAACAAAAACAAAAATACCTGGAAAAACTCAGCAGGTCTGACAGCACCTGCGGAGAGGAACACAGTTAACATTTCGAGTCCGTATGACTCTTCAACAGAACAAAGTTTTGTGTTCAAGTACTGGGAGCCCCGCTGTAAAGAGCAAAGAGGAAGACGTGGTAGCTTTGGCATTGGCCACTGGGGAGACATGTTTGTGAACAGCAGTTTGTGAAACCCTGAAGAAGATACCAGCAAATCCCTGGAATGAGCTGAAGGTAAAGAAATTTAGAGCTGTGATGACCTTGACAGCCATTGTCAATGTGTGCCCACCCAGTCCACTGAGAGGAGGTCTTCTTTCAGGGGACAGCAGACATCAGCATTGACCTGTTGTGAAAGCCTGAGCCTCCTGAGACACTGCTGTTCCACCATTTCAAGAAAGCTGCCTGTATCATCATTGTTCAAATGTTCACATTTCAGTTCATGGTGACAGCAAATCCTCATTAATGAATGTTAGGTATCAGTCGCCAATGTGATTTCTAATTCTATCACCATGTATCTGAGGGACACTGATTTCGCCATGATCAACAACTAGGCACTCTGTCACCCTGCCAATCTCCAAGGTCTCTTCCTCCTTTGCAGCGGTCAGGGTGGCTATGAAGACAGGGCACCTCCCCGATTCTTTGTCTCTCTTTGAGAGATCTGCACTCTCTTATTCTGTAAGGAGAGAATGCAGGGAGTTACAAGTTTGAGAATTGGATTGTGTGGAGACGATGGAATAACAACAAGATAAAAGCAAAATACTGTGGATGCTGGAAATCTAGAACAAAAACAAAAATACCTGGAAAACTCAGCAGGTCTGACAGCATCTGCGGAGAGGGGTACAGTTGACATTTCGAGTCCGTATGACCCTTCATCAGAACTAAGACATATAGAAATGAGATGAAATATAAGCTAGTGGAAGGGAGTGGGACAGGAGAGCTCGATACGGGGCCAGTGATAGGTGGAGGCCAAGAAGAGACTACCAAAGATGTCATAGACAAAAGGACAAAGGGGTGTTGACAAACAAAATGAGTGTGAGAATGCACTAAGATGAGGGTGAATGACAGTGTTGGCTGTTCAGATGGGGATGTGAGGTGGTGCTTCAAGAGAGAGGAGTGAGTGGAGCTTCAAGGAATGTTGACCTGAGTTGTGCTGTGCAGGAGAATGCTGGCGAAGTCAGAGTGAGAGGCTTGGCACCTGAAAACAGGATGACACTCACCTTCCCAACCTCATCAGGTCATTGAACTTCTTGCAGGGCTGAATCCAGGTTCAAGGGAATCCATCTGCTGCTGCTGCTGGTGCCTGTCACCTCCAACCGTGCCTGCTTGTTCTGTGAGGCTGGCCTCTTCCTTCCACCCGCGGAAAACAAAACTTCTCTGTGTTCCCTTATAGTCTCCAACAGGGTCTCCAGGGAAAATTCAGAGAACTGGAAGCAGTCTTCCCAGATCTTACTTCCATTC
Source organism: Cetorhinus maximus (assembly GCF_964194155.1). NCBI lineage: Eukaryota > Metazoa > Chordata > Chondrichthyes > Lamniformes > Cetorhinidae > Cetorhinus > Cetorhinus maximus. Next base: position 80,822,692 of record NC_135887.1, on the reverse strand, counting down.
TTGTCCTACCAGTAGCCTGAAGAACCCATGTAAAGTGCAGCCATTCTGATCCTTGCAGGGTATTGAAATAGAGATACTCCCATTGATAGCTGCAGGTTGCCATCATACCCACATTCTATCTTTGGTCAGGAAACACAATGACAGGGTGTTAATGCCTTGGCCTAGTTAAACAGCCACAGCAAAGCCCACTTTGGCTTTGAGAAACTGACTCCTAACCTGCCACTGGCAGTGTTTGCCCCTCACCCTTCCCCCGAATTCCCAATGCCCCCAGCTGTGAGCAGGCCAGTTTCATTAAAACCCTGCCAAAATATTTGTTTAAAATCTCTGCCATTTTCTTATTCTCCATTATAATTTGTCCTGCCTCAGCATAAGGGACCCACATTTACTTTTGCTTTTCACATACTCTATCTTTTTACATACTTGTGGAAGCTCTCGCAATCTCTTTTTGACACTTCTTGCTGGTTTACTCTCATATTCTAATATTTATCCCTCTTCATCAAATTTTTGGTCACCCTTTGCTGGTTTCTAAAGCTCTTTCAATCCCCAGACTTGCCACACTTACTGGCAATACTGTACACCTCTTCTTTTAAACTAATATCCTTAAACTCTTTAGTTTGAAATGGATGGATCACTTTTCTCATGGAATTTTTAATGTCTCACTGTAATGTATATTTTGGAATATTGGAAAGGATGAACTCCCAGTCCTGTGCAAAGCCTCGTGCTAAGTTGGTGCTGGACTACTGCATGCTCCTTGACACTAAATGCAGAGTAACTGGCCCTGCACCAAGCATTTAGATGTGTACGCCCATCAGCTTTCCTCTGTAGCTTGGCACATCCAAGCTACCATTTGAGTCTTCTGCAGCAGAGCTATTGTGTGAGCTTGCCCTCTTGCGAGCTAGAACCTGTGCTATCCTTTACCCCTGCCCCAGCTGCAGCACACTTGTGCCCGATGTCTCACCACATGCAGATTCCATTTCTATCCTATGCCCTTATCTACACACAATATCAGTGTCTGTGATTGGTAGCTGCAACTGTGAAATTGAGTGATTGTGTGTCTTCAACTTCACTTTATTTTTGCCCTCCCTCCTGGCCAGGTTGCATTTCTCGGGACCTGAAATAAAAAAGAGACAAGGGTCAGGTCGTAGTGAGGAGACAGGTGAAAGTAAGAAGTGTAGGAGTCAGAAGTGGGCTGAGAAAAGTGAAGATCCTTCAATCTGATTAGCTGAAGATCCTTACTATTTCTCGCCCTGATCAGCGATGCCCCAGATTCTCCCATAGAGAGTGTCGCGCGGGGTCAGGTGCCCAATGACAGCAAGTCTATACTAAAAAGCTCTCAAAAACCTTGTGGACAGATATCAGCATAGTGAACAACAAGTGCTGTTCCTTCACTGCTGACTACAACATCTGGATCAATATTTCAGCTGGATCTCCAAGGTGGCTTCTGGTCCCAGTTGTTGACTTTGTTTTTAGATCAAATTCCCAGCATTCAGAGCTTTTCTACTCTTTGTTGCCATGGCCTGGCCTGGATCAATAAGCAATGCTTTTTGAACATCAGGCCAAAAGGAAGGTGCTTTAAGGACAATCTCCAATTTTATGCTCCTAATAGGAAGCCTCAACTCCTGAAGCATATATTGTTAATTTGTGCAGCTCTGCGTATCACTTTGAGACCATTTAAATGAATCACCAACGAATCATTGGCAATGGTACACCCAATTTCCAGAGGCCACAAAGACAGAAATTTATTTTTGAATCTTAATTCAGATGATACAATCTTGCTAATTTTTGAGGAAACCTTTCTTTAAAAAAACACCATATTCCAAACTCAGGGCACTGGTCTGAAATCCAGGAAAAACATTTCAGTCCCTAGTTTCTTATCAAATGTTTCAATCTCCTTAAAGAAAATGCTGGCTGGTTGTAAACTGGAGTGGTTTACAAATCAGATCGGTAATGTGTATTTTCTCAAAGGCAAGGGCAAGGCAATTTTGTAGGGAAAGAAATTAAAAATCTATGCATTATCATGACATGTTTTAGCTCATTGTGCTGGGTTATTATGATACATGACTGTGCATCTGGAGGTGATACAGTGCGTGACATATGATCCTATTATGTAGGTGGATCCTTGTTCCTAGCAGATTAGGAACGGTACATCACAGAGCTTGTGCTGGCAGTGAGTTTGAATCAAAAATACTGAAACCTGTTTGAAATTCTTCCAAATGTCAGTTGTGATGGGAGGGTATGATTAGATCACGGACACATGTCTGCGTTTGATGAGTGTTTTCCCTGACTTCAGACTACTGATCTGTCTCAACAATACACATGGAGCACTTGGGAGACATCAGGGCTGTGTTTAGTGGTTGTACATTCTTGCGGTGTCAGATTGAGAGTTAGTCTCAACTATACACTTCCACATTGCTCTAGTTCACTAACAGCCACAGCACCATTGTAAAATGTACCCATCTTCATTCTGAGACTCTCAGATATAAACTGCTCCCCAATTCTGAGAGAAAACTCCTATGACACACAAATGCATTGCTCTTCAATACCCATGGTTCGACTACATGTCCAAAACACCATGGGGTACAGGGTCGCTAGTGATTAACTCTGATCAGCTTGCTTGGCAGAGAGCAAACCTACCAAGAATCAATATGATCAATTAAATGTGCTCATTTGAAAATTTGAAATGGATTCCCCCACCCCTCCCCCAAGCAAGTTAACTGCAAAAACTTCCAAAGCATTTAATGCTCCAGTACGCCCCATCCAACCCTTTCCGACTGCTATCCCTTAATTGTCAAGACAACAATTCACTTCCCTTACCCAATATTCCTACTGATAAGAGGACCTGTATCTCAAAAACAAATATAGTCATTGCAAATTCTCAAACCATTCACTAATCTCAGCAGAGCTGTTGACAATCTTTGAAACATCTGCAGGAATAATAACTGTGCAGCAGGACATTTTACAAAGTTGCTTCAATGCATTCTATTAGATTATGCATCGTAAAAAGCTCAGTGCCACTTTTCTAAAGACAAACCCTTTTCTCTTCCAGCAGGAGTCACTGAAGAGCAAACAGGAACAGGAGCCTGAGTTGACTTTCCCCTCAAAGTCAAGTTCAGTGGCGCATCCCTCTCTTCTATCCCAATTGAGAAGATGAACTTACACAGCCATACCTTTGGAAGAGGTGGTGGTATATAAATAAGGTGCTAAGCTTGCTGAAATAGATACAGAACACAACCTCATCTCTGGCATGGGTGGGGGGTGGTGGTGGTGGTGGTGGTGGAGGAGGGAGGTAGGTAGGCTGTCATTTTGTTCTGGCTGTAGGTAGGCAGAATCCTCAGTCCACTTATGTAGAACCGCAGTGCAGTTTATATGCACAGTTGTTCCAGTACATGTTGATGCTGGTGTTCTGAATCTTCCCTCGAGTGTAAACAAAGTGAATGAACCCATCAGACAGCTGCACGGCATTAAAAGCAATTCACCACACCATTTTCCTGCCTTGTACAAAAGGTCATACATCTTGGCACTGGAACAATGACTTGTCAAGTTTAGCCATCCCAACTTTAAAGGGGCAACAGCTTCACACAAAATTATTTGACATGAATTCAGAATAAAGGAAGTGGAATTCGGATGGGCTCACTCTGTTGGCACTGGTGAGGCACTATGGCCTGCTACAGAAGATGACATGGAGCTTACCTCAGATTGCAGAGATAGGATCATTAGTATCTTTAGGACAGGTGGTCCAGGCCTGAAGAATGCATCAGAAGCAATTAACCTAATCTGCCTCTTGGAAGCAGAGCGGCACCTAGTCGGTCTACTAAGAGGCCACAAGGCCCTACTCAGGCTGAAGATAAAGCTGCAGTAAAGAATCTCCAACTTCAATAGGTGTGATAACTTTGATAGTATAAGGTAAGCAATTCTCTTTGGGATCAATTAGCTTACTTCTGGCAATCTCAGGGGAAACAACAACAACTTATATTTAATACATGATAAATTGTCCCAAGGCACTTCTCAGGAAACAAATTTTCATATTGTGAAGCACATAAGGAGTTATTCGAGCAGATGACCCAAAAGCTTGGTCAATAGGGGGTGTCCTAAAAGAGGAATGTGAGGTAGAGAGGCAGAGAGATTTAGGGAGGGAATTCTAGAGCTTATGACCTAGACGACTGAAAGCACAGCCACCAATGGTACTCGGGAATGCTCAAGAGGCCAGAATTAGAGGAACATAGATATCCTGCAAGGTTGTGGGGTTAAAGGAGATTCCAGAGATAGGGAGGGGCGAGGCCGTAGAAGGATTTGCAAACAAAGATGGCATTTTCAAATCAAGGTATTGCTTTACCAGAAGTCAAAGTAGACCAGCAAGCACAGGGGTGGTAGGGGTAGGTGAACATGAATTGGTGTGAGTTAAGACCTGGCAAAAAAGTTTTGGATTTTCTCAAGTTTATGGAGGATAGAACATGGGAGATCAGCCAGGCATGCATTGGATGCTCAGGTATATGAATAGGCATGCCCTTCTATGCTACTGAGATAGCAAAAACATGACTGAGAGTTTCAGCAGCAGATGAGAAGGCAGGGGAAAAGATGGGCGATGTTTGGGAGGTGGAAATAGGTAGTCTTAGTGATGGCATGAATATGTGGCCAGAAGTTCCAGTCAAAATGTGATGCTCAACTAGTTTATTTTTTGGAGAGAGGTAGAAAAAGAACACATATTCTATCAGATCTCTGACTTGAGCTTTGCAAAATAGTTGATAGGTTTTGAGGGATCAGGAGGTGAGCAACTCATCAAAAGGTACCCAAACTCAGTCCTGCTTTCAGAGCCACAGATCTAACTGTTCTAGTTAAGCTTCTCATCAATCTCAATTCCTAAGATGCTGATGGAGCAATTCGACCAAGGTGTTGTGGTTAAATGTCAAAGTCAGAGATCCTGACTTTCTCATGTTCAAGATTGTTCAAGATTCACCTTCTCTCCGAAGATTAATTTATCCGCCACTTTAATTGATTCCTGTAAAAAAAAGGGTCAATGTTCAAAATACTTCAGATCTTAACATTAACAAAACCATTAGTTCATTAGATTATATCAGCATCTTAGAGTCACTCCATCAGGTCAAGGACACCAAAGTTGTGCTATCGTTAAATATGGATTAATGACTGGAGCTTGTATCTCAGTTTTTTTTTGTCTCAAGGCACATTTAAGAGCAGCATTTCTCTCCTTTTTCCTCTCCTAACTCGATCAGGTTTCATTGCTTAACCAATAAACTTAACAGAAAAGCGATGGGGTTAATTTTTGGTGGATCATTTGAAGAGCCTCCAGGGCAGTCAAGGTGGGGTCTTAAGCTGCAAAGTTGGTTTCACCCACATTTAGTGCAAGACACCATCTTGCACTCAGAACAACTGCCCAAAAGCTCACTGAACAGATATTTGTCATTTTCAATGCCTGCTGGCACTCATTAACAAGGTTGCATCACATTTTGGTGGCTAGCATTTCAACTGATGCCCTCTCTTAACAGCAACCAGCTGTTTGGGAATAAACACAGCATTGTTGTTGACTTACTTAAAAGGATGCTCACCATTTGATTTTTCACTTGCTACTGGAGCTGCGAAGAGGACTTCTAAAACATATCAGAATGATTTCTAGAGTGCTTTGTCAAGCCATCACCTGTCATGCAACATTTATTCCAGAAATTCTCTGAGAACTTCAATAAAAAGAGTAAGTGCTACTCCACCTTACAGGAGTCACCAGGAGAAAAGGGATGCTCGGTCATGGGCATCTTGCTAGGGGTCAGGGCGAGGAATTAGAGGAGTAAATGAGGCCAGGCAGTGAAGCAGCACCTGTTGCAAGAGAGAGGTGCAGAAGGGCAAGAAGGGCAAGATGGTGTCCTTCCCTTCTACTGTTACAGGACATCGCCCCTCCTCTGGACCTCCCCCAGCAGTTTATCCAGTGAAGCAGACGAGGACCTTTTCACTCAGTCCATGAGGAATCCTGCAACATGCCACTGTGCCCCAACCAGAGAACTCCAAAACTCCACTGGGGGTATGTGTGAGCAGCCCCCATACCTGGTTCCATGAGAAGTGCACCTAATCAACACTTGAGTGCTAAGCCTGTATGTTTCTGTTTCAGCACCTCCAGAAAAGTTCAAATTATGATAATCAGCTATTAAGACCAAAATTGTCTTCTAAATCCAGATGTCCAAACAAGCGTGTCTTATTAGCACTGCACCCATCTATCACTGTTTTCACCCTTTGGCTAAAATAACCACCCACATCCCCCAGCCCTGCCAAGTTTAACATCATAGTAACATGTGTTAGTAACATATGTAAGTTGGATGTTATAAATACATTTAGCCATTATTTGAATGAACAGTAAATAATCTATAAATTTGAAATTCTCTCTCCTAAAATATTGCAGAAATTGGGACAATTGAAGCAGTCAAGATTGAGATTGATAGATTTTTGTGGGGTAAGGATATCAAGAGATTATGGACCTGAGGCAGGTTAATGGAGTTGAGGTACAGATCAGCCATGATTTAATTGGATGGGAGAGCAGGTTCAAGAGGCTGAAAGGCCTATGCCTGTTCCTATGTTCCTATAATTGTTCTTTGTTTTTAAATTTTGACTTAGCTCTTTCATTTCCTAGATCCTCATTGTAAAGAACATATCTTTTTATTTTCGTTTGACTGTGGGTTAAAATTACAATGGCCGTAGGTTGCAAGGCTTGTCCACTGGAACAGGCTGAGAGATATATACAATGTTGCAGTTCTGGAACAAAGTGTGCCATGAAAGACAGGATGGTGCCGGAAAGTAGTCCTGGATCAAGGGAACTGCCTGGCAACAATGTTTTAATTGGCTCCTGACCAGGTGACCAGGTTTTGTGTGAGAGCAGTGAAGCTGAATAGCTCCTAACCTGAAAGGATCAAGACCTAAAACCTCTCTCTCCTGTGTGTGCAAGATTCCAGTAATTCCACAATAATAGCTAGCTGGCTTTTTCTCCTCATATCAAGACAGGATGGTGCCGGAAAGTAGTCCTGGATCAAGGGAACTGCCTGGCAACAATGTTTTAATTGGCTCCTGACCAGGTGACCAGGTTTTGTGTGAGAGCAGTGAAGCTGAATAGCTCCTAACCTGAAAGGATCAAGACCTAAAACCTCTCTCTCCTGTGTGTGCAAGATTCCAGTAATTCCACAATAATAGCTAGCTGGCTTTTTCTCCTCATATCTCTATAATCTTGAGTTAGGTCAGGAGGCTTGTTGTTTTAGCTGTTCAACCTTACCACCAACCTTGAATGCCAGCATGGCTGAATGTGCCAGGCTGTTCTTATAATACCCGGGTATGTCAATGTACTACAATGGTGGCTGAGCACACAAGGGATATTGGGGGAGCAGGCATCCTGCTTGACCTGTCACCTACAATATTGGGGATGTAATATGATGTCACAACTCACTGGGGATAGTGCGCTGTAATATCAAGCCCCACTGTTCCCCGAACCGTGACAAATGTGAAAAGTTTGACCAAACCACCAAATTACCCCAATTCTACCTAACAGTTTAATTTAGGTTAACAGAATACGAGCACCGGGTTTGTAAACTTAATAAGTAAATGACTGTTTATTGAACAAACCCAATCTGAAAACCCCTGACAAGAGCCAAAGTGGAAAATCACTGTTAGAGACATTGAAAGGCAAGTGCTCAACCGGTGAACTAAATACTGAAAGTGCTGGAAGACCACCTTGTGTCACCAACAAGGACTGAAAGGAATTTGGAAGACATCGATCAAAATCAACCCATCGAATCCTGTACTCCAGAATTGGTGCTATTGAACTGTTTGATCCCACTCTTAAAATCCATGTTTTTGTGTGTATTATGTGTGTTGTGTGTGTGTGTATAGGGACTTAAGAAGGGGTAGAGTTTAGGTTATAGATTTAAAAATTAGCAATTCATATTTCTTTCTTTTGCCACTGGTTAACGACAGTTTGTCATTGACATTGGTATACCCAGGTATTATGAGAACAGCCTGGCACATTCAGCCATTCTGGTGTTCAATGTTGGTGAAAACAACTAAAACAATCAGCCCTCTGACCTAACTCAAAACCCCAATCTGGGTATTACTTGTATCTGTTTACCATCTGTGTACTTGGGCTCCAGCCTATAGCACATTTCAATGCTATCGATTTAAATTTGTATTGTAAAAATAGAACAAGCCATCAGAGTATATATTTTAATAAATATGGGGGCATTGTTCTAAAAAATTCATAGTACTGTACTCTGAGAATTCACACACTAATACTTCCCAGGCCTGGTTTTAAAGTAATTTGAGCCCTCTACAAAGAAGCATGCAGTATGAAGTCTGGCCAATTGGGTGAAGTGCAGGTGGGTCAGCAGTGCCAGATGATCAGGACCTTGAAGGGAAAAAACTGGAGAAAAAGTAGGTTCAAAATCATTGTTGTGAAGTAATGTGCCTCTCATTATTTCAATCAGCCATTTATATTCTCTCATACTGGTTCATATGCTTATGATTTGCTAGTCCTGATTCCTGCTGTACAAAAACCCACACATATTACATTGTCTAACAATCAATTTTACTTAATTTTTTCACATTGGTAATTCCATTTCTTTTCCTGGCCAACTTGCTATCCTCTCTTCGCTGACAAGGGCATTCTCGCTGCATCACAGCTCCACAGTTTGAGCTTTTGGCAGGGAGTTTCAGAAAGCAATGCATTCATGGGAACTTCATTGCCAGGCCCAATCTTGGCCTGACCCACGATTGTACCCTGACAGCTTTATGTGCTCTATCACCAATGGACATTGAGGCCAATTGCAACAGGGCCACTGAAATCAGCAAGTTTAGTACATACAAGAGAACTACCCTTAGAGCTTGTATAGCTCAGTCACTCACTGGCAAAATTCACTGAGCTATAGCTCCCATTCACTGGCACAAATTCCTAACCCCTTTGAACATTACCATTCTGCAGGGAACATCTCGGCACTTAGCTTGGTGTCATTACCAATTAAGCTCAGGTATATTAATAGGCACACCCTTCTATGCCACTGACTGCCAGGCACAGATTGCAGCCACAATCCTCAATGTGACAAATTCTCAGCCTTTGCCATGCCAGGAGGAGGAATGTTCACCTCAAGGAAAAGGGGAAAAAAATCAGCAGCAGTTTCTATGTGCATTTCATAATAGTTGAGCTCAATAGCAGAACTGTCAGAGCCTTCCTTGAAAGTCAGAGCCTTGTGTGACAAAGAGAAACATGAAAGAGAGCAGAAGGAAAAAAAAAATCAGCGACACTAAGGTAGAAAGGAGGATAATAGTAAGTCATACCCTGAGAAGGTTGCATTAGTTAATATTACAGCAGGTCACAAACTCCCATTTGATCTCCTCCACTTGATAAGATCACATATTACTTTAGATCTTTATTTCCTCCAGTCGCGACAATCTGATCTTATCAGTTTTTGATAAAATAAGAAAAAGAATTTGCTACAATGTTTCTTGTGATGGAGTGTGTGATTATGTTTCCCTACCACGAGCATAGGATTGTAATATTAAGAAAGCAATTTAAGCTCGAGCTCAATAATCTGAAATTCTACTCAATATCTACTCAAATCCTAAATCAGGAAGCAGTGATTATGTAACACCATGCTTGCCTGCTTGGTGCCCTAGAAGTTGTATCCAAAAATATGTTTCTGTTTAAGCATCCATTAAATTTTGCTTTAAAGATTTAAGTTGTTTGCTGCTACAACTTCCCTCAGTCAGCAATTCCAAAAACTGACCACCCCCTCAGGAACATTTTTTTCTCTACCGTCTAAGTGTCTCTTCTCAGCCAGTATATATGTCCTCTCAATCTGTTGTCTTGTGCCAATGTGTATAGTCCTAACTGACCCTTAACATTCCCGAGTGTTATTAATTTCTAAAGTCTCAGCAGCTATATCCTCTTTCCTTCCTTTCCTCTCCAACTAGAACAAGGGAAATACTCTCCACTTGCCTGGCTGAGTACAGCTCCAACACTCAAGAAGCTCGACACCATCCAGGACAAAAATTGGCACCCCATCCACCACCTTAAACATTCACTCCCTCCAATGCCAGCGCACAGTGGCAGCAGTGTGTATAATCTACATTCCACAAGATGCACTGGGATCCCTGTCACTCGCCAAGGCCCCTTCAACAACACCTTCCAAACCCGCGACCTATACCATCTAAAAGGACAAGAGAACTACCCTTATAGCTTGTATAGCTCAGTCACTCACTGGAATGGGAACACCACCAGCTATAGGTTCTCCACCAAGCCACTCATCACCACAACATGGAACTATTTCACTGTTCCTTCACTGTCATTGGATCAAAAATCTGGAGCTCCCTTCCTAACAGTATTGAGGGTGTACCTACACCACATGGACTGCAGCAGTTCAAGAAGGTGACTCACCAGCACCTTCCCAAGGGCAATTTGGGATGGGTAATAATGTTGACCTAGCCAGTGACTTTCATATCCCATAAATGAATGAAAAACTAAAAAGCCCAATTCTTTGAACCTGTCCCCATGTTTTATTCTTTACTTGCTTATCATCTTAGTAGCTGTCCTCTGTATTGTTGTTTTAAGCTTTGCTATATCCGATATGTAGTGCAGGCTCCAAAACTGCAAAGAGTACTCTTGATATAATCTAACTAGTGCTTTATGTGGTAACAGGATTACGTCCTATGACTTGCACTTTTGATGCAGCCTGATGTCACATTTGCTTTTTGGCAGCAGCCAGACATTGGTTTGATTCCTCGAGACATCAGTCTACTCGGATACGCAAACTCCTTCTAGATCATTTATATTGAAAAGAACACTCAGTCCTGCTGGTAGCCACTCATCTCAATCCAGAATACTCCCCATTCCAATTATTTCTTTATTCCTTCACATTGCATTCAGACAGCTGCTATCCAGCCACTCTCATATTTCAACACATCTCTCATTTCTTTACTTCATCCACTACCACAAAACCTTTTGTCATTTAATCTCTCCTGCTGCCCACCCTATCACAAATCTTCCCTTTTGTTCTTTCTCCCCCCTTTCACTTGGTCAAAAGCTATTGCACCTGGTTCCCTGCGGACATCTCTCCTCCTTTCCACCTCCTTCACCAAGATCTCCATTGCAATGTCAGAAGACCTGAGTGCATACTCTCTCCATTGATCAGCTATTCTTCTCTTTTTCCATTGTCAGATTGAGCTCATTAAACCCAGCATCTTCTTCAATCAGCTCCCCTTTAAGAGTTGCAGACTAGCATTAAGCAATGCAGGCTAGCTTTAAGTATTATTAGTGAGTAAGGATTTTGAACATCCTGTTGGTGCCTGTAATCAATCAACAGCATGGTTAACATGCAAAAATCATGATAATCTGCAGGCAGATGGTGCCACATTGCCTGCATTATATCGAACAAGTGCAGTGTGATTGTGTATCACGCTCACCACACCCATTTTGGATGCTATCCAATTTAACTCAGATTTTAACATATTAGATATACCATGGAATAACTTGGAGAATATGATCTCATTTTCTCCTTCTTCTTACCCATACACTCCCACCAACAATCATGCTTTATTAAAACTGAGGTATCATCTGCCTGTTCAGGTGGAGGTAAATGATCTGATAGTACTGTTTCGAAGAAGGGCAGAGGAATTATCCCCAGAGACCAGGCCAATATTTATTCCTCAATCAACATCACAAAAAACAGAACATCTGGTCATTATCACACTGCTGTTTGTAGGAGTTTTGCTGATTTAGCTATTTAGCAAATTAGCTACTGCATCCTACATTACAATAGTGACTACACTTCAGAAAAGTACTTCATTGACAATGAGACACATGCAACAGTTGCCAAAACAAATGCAGCCTATGGCAGACTTTGAACATCAGTCTGGGAATGAAGAGGAGTAAGTCTGCCTACCAAACTAAAAGATTATACAGCAATAGTTCTGTCTACTCTGCTTTACGGAAGTGAGACTTGGATGGTGTAATAGAATCAAGGCAAGAAGTTCAATCACTTTCACTTGAGCTGCCTTTGGAAGCTTCTGAAGATCAGATGGCAGAACAAAGTCCCAGACACTGAGGTGCCCAGGCAAGCTGGCATGACAAGCACCCACAGCATTCTGAGACGGTCACATAACTGAGTTGGGCTGGTCATGTTTCCAGAATGCCTGCCATTCGCTTAAAATAAGTGACACTTCCATGGAGAGCTTGTGTCTGGGGTATGCTTTCATGGCGGCCATAGGAAGCACTACAAGACCAAAAGGACACTCTGAAGGCTTTACTTAGGAGTTTTGATATCGCCCCCAAGTCCTGGGAGAAACTTGTTGCACCTGGCGCAAACAAATAAGAAAGGGTGCGGCCTCCTATGAAAGCAAATGCATATCAGAGACAGAGGCAAAATTCAAGGAGAGAAAATCCTGAGCCAGCAGCTTGTCCAAAACACAATCGTCTGTGGTATCCTGTCCTGTTGCAGGCACAGATTGGCCTTAACAGTCACCTACATACCCACTGGAACCCCACAAAACATCCCATATGATGAACACCTCGAAGGACAAATTATGGTGTGGCATCAACAATAAGATTGTATATGTTTTCTATTAGTAGCACTTAGACAAATTAATTCAAAGTTTTCTGCTCGCCTCTAAGTGCAATTCTTTAAAAGTTAACTAAAATTAAGATGAGCGCAAACACTCTGCCTCCCTTTCTCAGCTTAATATACCACCTGAAGTTCATAGAACACAACAACTACAACTGATATGCAGCCAGTATATGATTATTTCTCTCTCACATAGCCTTCGTGAGTTTAAAAAGAAACGTTAAAGTTTTCAAAATTTGTCTCCGGCAAAAACAACTGAACATAAACTCTTGAAAGTTGAAAAATAATATCCCAACAGTACTGTTGACTGTACTGGTGTATCCCGGGAAATTAGATGCACTGCAGTTGCTCAGGCTGCACAATCTGCTTTCAACCAGATGCATAGTTCTAAGTTAAATGATCAAATCCAAGCTCAAACATTAGGGAGAGGCTGAAGGCTTCAAATAAAAATTTTAAAGCACTTTAATATGGAAAATTTGGGGAATTTTAAAATTTTGCTTCATGTTTTATTTTAGACATCACACACTTATTACTGAGAAAGCAAGGGACAAGGTCTTTCAGAAAACCTGATTGTGATTTGTGGAGTAAAGATAATATTGCAGCACATGATAGTGTTAGAGAGGTATCACAGGTCAGTGATCACATCAACATTGGAAATACTATTATAGTGCCATCTACAGGAGTTATAGGGAAATGTAACAAGGAATCTGGACATTTTAACATTGGAATTTCCTTAGGGAATATTATAAGAAGTTTTCAATGGAGTTGACGACCTGTATGCTAGCTTTAACATGATTATGGTGCTGTCCAATCTTGGACAGGCTTGATATAGAATCTATATTCATATTCTGAAGAATTTGATTGGGCTTGGGATGCCACAGAATTCTAAAGGCCAAGATTACAGCAAAGGCATTTTACCAAGTACCAGCTGAAGCCCCAGTAAAGAGGGAAGAAAAGCCTAAACCATAGTGAACTACAATGCATCTTCATTATTACAGGTTGCAGTACTGCAAAGTGCAATTGTTTTCTCCAATTCTGGCAACAGCTCTATTATTAATTTCCCAAAGCTCCAAGGCCTGTGCTGCTGGTGCCAAATTTCAACGTTGGAACTCATGCAGCAGGCTGCTAGCCAGAAGTAAAGTCGGTAAGATTTGCTGCGGTCAATGGCTCGAAAGAGCCTGTTATAGTGGGAAGAACAGTCCGTTCCACCTTTGAGAGCTGGGATGAACTCTGCCCCAGAGAGGGTGTTGAAGGTAAAGGGGAGAAAGGGCAATGTGCTATAAGGATCATAAATGAAGTGTTTAGATAATCTCATGCAGTTCCTGGCAGGCAGAAGTCCCAAGCAAAGACTTCCCTCAAATTCCTCTCTAATTGGCAGATTTTTGGCAATCTCATTCAGAGAGACCATAAAGATAGAAGAGCGTGGGAAAAGTAAATATCATATTGGTGAGGTAGGGATACTCAAGTTGAGCGATGGTTGATTGCCGGAAACTTGGCAAGTGCAATACCTGAATACTTAAAGCTAGAAATCTAGAAAAATGTTGCATTTTTCAGTGTTGATGTCTCTTACTTTTTTAAGCAACAGCATGGTCAACCACATCAGCTGGTTCACTGCGAGGAAAAGTTTTCTTAAATTTACAAACTGCACACACGAAACATCAAGACAAACAGAACATTTCCAATGTTTTTTAAGAAAGAACAATGAAGGGAGGTGTACCACATCATCTGTAACACAGTAGGACATGGTTCAAAGCAAATTAATACATTTGTCTGAGGAAAATTATTGCATGTTAAAACAAAAACGACAATCAAGCTGACATTTTCTTTTAAGGCTCGATAGCAGCACATGTACTTATTTCTCACTACTATCAATACACACAGTTTTCACCTTAGTCTTCATATGAAATATACATATTGAAAACATTAAATGTCAAGAACAAGAAAAGCCCATTTGCCTATGAAAGCTGATCCCTCTGATACACCAGCTCACCCATATTAGTAACTATTGCTGTATCTAGAAACCTAATATTAGTCCCATAGTTAATCAGCTTAACAAAGCAGACTTGTATACATTCACACTTAAAATAGTCATGCAACTGAGTGGGACAGTTAAAGTCAGCTGTTAATTTCCCATATGATATCTTCTTTAGATTGATAACGTGTTCAATGAAAAGCAATCATCATTTAAAAAAGAAAGAAAAAGCGACAAGAATAAAGTATTTACACTCCACGCAAAGAAAGTTATTTTGGTCAAAGGGTGAGGACAGAGAGAAAGACTTCCATTTATCTGGCACTTTTCACAACTTTCCAACCAATGAAATACTTTTGAAGTGCAATATTACAGGGAGGTGGTGGCATAGTCACTGACTGGTATTTCAGAGACCCAGGGTAATGCTCTGGTTACCTAGGTTCGAATCCCACCACGGCAGATGGTGAAATTTGAATTCAATAATAAAGAATCCACAATTCAAAGTTTGATGATGACCATGAAACCATTGCTGATTGTTGTAAAAACCTATCTGGTTCCACTAATGCCCTTTAGGGAAGGAAATCTGCTGTACTCACCTGGTCTGGTCTACATATGACTCCAGAACTACAGCAATATGGTCGACTCTTAAATGCCCTCTGAACAAGGGCAATTAGGGATGGGCAATGAATGCTGGCCTAACCAGTGACACCCACATCCCATGATCGAATAAAAAAATTCACTAATGTAATGTGGCACAGCAAGCTCTCACAAATAGCAACATGATAATGACCAGATAATCTGTTCTTAAACCAGCTTATATTTCACCTCTTTTCTATTTTTACTTAGTTCTGTTGCAAGGTCATTCAGACTCGAAACATTAACTGTGTTCCTCTCCGCAGATGCTGCCAGACCTGCTGAGTTTTCCAGGTATTTTTGTTTTTGTTTTCAACTCCTTAATGATGTCTTGCACTATACCACAGGCGAAGCTGCAAACTCCACCTTGGCCTAAAGTATTTGGTCAAAATTGTCTCCAAAGATTTTGTATAGGAAAGATGCTCAGTTTTGACCATTTGTAAACGTTACCTTCCAGGCTAATGAACTCCTTGGTAAATTATGCTTCACTCTTAACTCTCAGCTCCCACTTCAGGTCATCCAGTTATGTTTGATGGCTGTAAATGAAAATTTATGCCACACATGATCATCCACAATAAACTAAAGAATTTTCATTTTAATAGTATCTTTCTATTTGGAAAACAGGGTTGAAAATTATTTACCAGTTTTAACAACTCCATTTGTTTTGGCAATTCACTAGGTACTACTTTAAAAACAGGAGTATTCAAATGTTACTTTGGTCAGGCACTGTGTTTGAGACACAAAGGGACTCTGATACAAAGCGGGGGAGGGTGGCCCAAACTGGGAGGTTGGTGGAAAAGGGACTGCTCTTTCAAGGAGTCAGCAGAGCCACACTAGAACGAAAGACCTGTTGTAAAATCTCAACAACTAATTTAAACTGACAAATTAGGGCACTTGCCAGTTGAATGCATCCAAAAGCAAATGTGCAGTGTTACATTAACCTTCTGACAAGATATTGTATTGGGAGCAATTTTCACTGCATTCTTGGGCACTGAAGAGGTGGCCATTTAGCTGATAGGTCTGGTTTAGCACAAGAGGAAAGGAGTCGAGGCCTGCAGACGGAACAGCCACCAGGAGGCTTGTTAATCAGCTGACTGCCAGCAGGTACGTTGAGGATCAGTCATTAAAGAGGCTGCACATTATTTTGGTAGTTATTGTGCTTCAATTAACACTTTCTCCAACCAGTGTTTGGGAGTAAACAGTGTTGATGTGAATTTCATGTGCTACATAAAGGGATACTCAGAATTTCATGATCATTGCTGCTGGAGCCATGAAGAGGATCTCTGAAACATATCGGGAGATGTTGTCAAGTCTTTACCAAAACTCGAGCAACATTTATTCCTGAACCTCTCTGAGACCTTCTCCTAAAAAGAATAAATGCTACTGCACCATTTCGGAGTCATCCTGAGAAAAGGGGTGCCTGATCCTGGCCACCTTACAAGGAATCGCCCTTGGTCAGCAGGAGAAATAAGAAGGAAACATAAGGCCCAGGCAAAGCAGCATCACTGCTGCAGAGGGGAGAGAGAGAGAGACAGGAGGGTGAGGAGGACTCCATCTCCCTCAACAAGTATACAACATCCTTTTCTCTGGCTCGCCTTCATGAGGATCATATGAAAACCCGTGCATCCTTTCACTCTGTCCTCCTGCAGCGTATTACTGTGTACTCTACCAGCCACAGCACTCCACACTTGCAGTAAAAGGTGAGGTGCAAACAGCCCACAACTCCAAGAAAATTACGTCAAGTCAAGACTGCAGGTTTAGCACTTCCAAGCAAGTACTAATTATAAAAACAAAAAACTACTGCGGATGCTGGAAATCCAAAACAAAAACAGAATTACCTGGAAAAACTCAGCAGGTCTGGCAGCATCGGTGGAGAAGAAAAGAGTTGACGTTTCGAGTCCTCACGACCCTTCAACAGAACTAGTACTAATTAAAAGTACTAATTATTGGAGGCAGCAATCACAACAACAACTTATATAGCACCTTTCACAAAATTAGACAACCCAAGATACTTCCCAGGAGCACCATAAAACAAAACATGATACCAAGCCACATCAGGAGATATTAGGGTAGATTACTGAAATCTTGGCCAAAGAGGTAAATTTGAAGGAATATCTTAAAGGAGGAGAGCATGATGGAGAGGTTTAGGGAGGGAAGTCTAGAGCGAGAAGCTTTAAAATTGAAATTTCAGATTCCAAAGTTCTATGAAATTGACATCAATACTATTTACTCCCAAACACTGGTAGGAGGGGGGTACAATATGGCGAGAAGACCAAAAATCGATTTAATGTCATCGTGAAACCAGTTTGCAATCATCCGCTCCACCCGGCAATAGTGGGCTGCGTTTCCTGCCGCCGCACATCAGGAACCTAATTTCAATACTTTAGCATCTCATTATAAGCCCTGCTTGCTGGAATCATCCCCCCAACCCCATGCTGGATCATCCGGGCACATCAGCGTGATTGTACATTGACATGTTTCACAACTGTACATAAGCGACATGCACCTGGTTAGCTGAACATGGAGGGGAACTCAGAGGTGAGTGCACACAACCTTGCGCAGCGCTTGCGAGCATTGCCCATAGGACATCACGGAAGAGGTGTCGTGCATTCGGGGAGGGGCACAGGCAAGTCGCTTTTTCCTGGCTGGCTTTCAGTGCTGTGCCGGGACAGAGGCTCCATGTGGGTCAGGCCAGTGAAGGGGTGGTGGGAGGGTAAGGCAGCACTCACTGAAGGAAGTGAGTCCTCAGCCAATTCGATTCACTCTACGTGATATCAAGGAACAACTGATAGCACTGGATACTGCAAAGGCTATGAGCCCTGACAATATTCAGGCAATAGTACTGAAGATTGTGCTCCAAAACTTGCCGCACCCCACTGTTCCAGTGCAGCTACAACACTGGCATCTACCCAGCTATGTGGAAAATTGCCCAGGTATGTCCTGTACACAAAAAGCAGGACAAATCCAACCTGGACAATTACTGCCCCATCAGTCTACTCTCAATCATCAGTAAAGCAATGGAAGGGGTCATCAACATTGCTATCAAGCGGCACTGGTCACTGATGCCCAGTTTGGGTTCTGTCAGGGCCACTCAGCTCCTGACCTCTTTACAGCCTTGGTTCAAACATGGACAAAAGAGCTGAATTCCCCAGGTGGGGTGAGAATGACTGCCCTTGACATCAAGGCAGCATTTGACCAAGTGTGGCATCAAGGAGCCCTAACAAAACTGGAGTCAATGGGAATCAAGGGGAAAACTCTCCACTGATTTGAGTCATGCCTAGCACAAAGGAAGATAATTGTGGTTGTTGGAGGTCAGTCATCTCAGCTCCAGGAGATCACTGCAGGAGTTCCTCAGGGTAGTGTCGTCGGCCCAACCATCTTCAGCTGCTTCATCAATGGCCTTCCTTCCATCATAAGGTCAGAAGTGGGGATGTTCGCTGATGATTGCACAATGTTCAGCACCATTTGTGACTCCTCAGACACTGAAGCAGTCTATGTCCAAATGTAGCAAGACCTGGACAATAACCAGGCTTGGGCTGACAATTGGCAAGTAACATTCACGCCACACAAGTGTCAGGCAATGACCATCTCCAACAAGAGAGAATCCAATCATTGCCCCTTGATGTTCACTGGCATTACCATCACTGAATCCCACACTATCAACATCCTGGGGGTTACCATTGACCAGAAACTGAACTGGACTAGCCATATAAATACTGTGGCTACAAAAGCAGGTCAGAGGCTAAGAATCATGCGACCAGTAACTCACCTCCTGACTCCCCAAAGCCTGTCCACCATCTACAAGGCACAAGTCAGGAGTGTGATGGAATACTCCCCACTTGCCTGGATGAGTGCAGCTCCCACAACTCTCAAGAAGCTTGACACCATCCAGGACAAAGTAGCCTGATTGATTGGCACCACATCCAGAAATATTCGCTCCCTCCACCATTGATGCACAGCAGCAACAGTGTGTACCATCTACAAGATGCACTGCATGATTCAACAAGGTTCCTTCGACAGCACTTTCCAAACCCACGATCACTACCATCTAGAAGGACAAAGGCAGCAAATAGATGGGAACACTACCACTTGGAAGTTCCCCTCCAAGTCACTCATCATCCTGACGTGGAAATATATCACCGTTCCTTCAATGGCTGGGTCAAGATCCTGGAATTCCCTTCCTAACTGCACTATGGACCACAGTGATTCAAGAAGGCAGCTCACCAACAGCTACTCAAGGGCAACTAGGGATGAGCAATAAATGCTGGCCCAGCCAACAAAGCCCATGTCCCAGGAATGAATTAAAAAAGTACACAAGCCGGGAGGGTGAGGGGCTAGGCATCACAGACTGAAGAAAGTACACAAGCATATGCCGGAGAGTGGGTGTTGGGGAGGGGGGTGAGGGAAGCGGCCATGCACTTGGAAAAGCTTGTCAAAAGTGAGCATTCATCCACAGCTGAGACCGTTCAGCTGCAGCTCCATTGACACGCTTGGAGTCGGGCCTCTGAAGCTTTTCTGTCCACTCAAGCAGCATAAAAGCATGACAGTGCCACCAAATGCTTCAGAACATTTCAGTCCTCGGGCTCAGGCTGCAGATTAATGTGCATTTTAGGGGACAGCAGAACAACTGGCCGACTTGGCAAGTTGTAGAATCTCCTTGCGAAAGGTGGCCATAGCACAGTCACTGGTGGAGGTGCTCACAGCCCCTTACAATGCCTTTATTAAGGTTTGGACCAGTATCCCTTATGGTTCAGGCTAACAGCACAGCCTTGCAGTGCAAGTTAGGAGAATGCATGTGCCTGAGCTGAGAGCACAGCATACAGCCCAGTGGCTGAAGCTGCCGCCAATCAATCAAGTGGAGTGGGGTGGAGGTGGGTGGGGTTTCGGATAGTCAATGAACACGCTAGACACCTGCAGGAGGAGAACATCAGGATCATGGAGCTTGGTGATTTAGCTGTATGCCTCATGGCTTAGAGAGAGCATAGAATAAGAGTGCGGCAGAGGCACCTGGCTCAGCAAAGGAAGGAGCACCTCCCTCAAGATGAAGGGGAGCAGTGTCTGCTGTGCACGCAGCTGAAGATCCACAGAGAGCCGTCGCTCATAGCTGCTTCGCTAGACCCAGGGTCTATAGACAGAACCAGTGTTGCTAATGGCTGCACATGTCTAGGGATCTGGTCGGTCACATATGTCACCTGCTGCAGGATTTGATACCACAGGGACATGGAGGGCATCCACTGCCAATGACCGTGAAAGTCACCATGGCGCTCAATTTTTACACCAGTGGCTCCTTCCCGTTCTCCACAGGTGACCTGTGTGGGATCATGCATGTCTCCACCCACAAGTGTATCCAGGAAATCACGGACGCCATCTTTCCAAAGGCACAAAACTTAGTGCATTTTGCCCGGGATCAGGAAAGTCAAGAAGCAAGAGCACTGGGGTTTGCCCATATCTCTGGTTTTCCACAGGTTTTGGGTGCCATCGATGACACTCATGTGGCGCTGAGATCTCCATGGCAATAAGCAGTCAACTACGTCAAACGCAAGGGCTTCCACTTGCTGAATATTCAGCTGGTGTGTGACCACCACAAGCACATCATACAGGTCTGCACATGATTCCCAGGGACCGTCCATGACGCCTACATCCTTAATAGGTCTCAGATTCCAGGGTCCAGAGAGGCTGCACGATTGGCTCCCCGAGGACAAGGGCTACCCAGAGAGGGCATAGCTGATGAAGCCCATGTGGCGGCCTCAGTGCAGCAGAATGATGGTATAAAGAGGCTCATGCCACCTCCCGGACGTCTATGAAGTAAACAGGATAGGCCTTTTGAAAATTAGGTTCTGGTGCCTTGACAGGTCTGGTGGAGCACTGCAATACAGTCCCCAGAGGCTGTTGCGCATTATCGTTGTTTGCTGTGTGCTACACAATCTGGCACTGCAACAGGGGCAGGACCAAGCTGAGGAGGAGATGGAAGAATTGCACTTATCCTCGGGTGAAGATGTCGAAGGGGGTGATGGTGTTGAGGTCATTGCACTGGCCAGGTGAGGCAGGCATGCCCAGGAGGCCCTCATATTCTCAAGATTCGTGGAGGATGATGACGAGATGCAGTGAGGACAGTACTGACATCCTCACATTGCATCTGTGAATGTTTGACTCCTGTGTGGCTGATGGCAGCGCACACACCCTCAGTGCTCAGGCTCAGAACATGGAGACACAGCAGAGGCCCTAATAGTTGCTACATTCCAGGAGGTGATGACGAGATGCAGTGAGGACATTCCATAGATCTTCACATTGCCTCTGTGAATGTCTGACTCCTGTCTGGCTGAGGGTAGCTCATTCGCGCTCTGTGATCAGGGTCATATCATGGAGACATAGCTGAGAAACTTAAAATGCAGCTGATCGTTTGTCAGTCTTCAGCACCTGACCCCTTCAGGAGCACAGCATCCCCAGGCACAGATGCTGAAGAGATGGGGGCCAGCCCCACCTCAAAGGTGCTGAGAGCACACAGTGAGAATGACGGAACTCTGTGATGCCTGCCCACAACATTCTGGCACCAATAACAAGCACCATCGAGGTGCAGGCATCAGTAATATGTCCAGGGAGTGTGAAGCAGGACCATCACTTTGGTCTGAAGGCTGCACAAAGCACAGGGAAGAGGCCCTGGACTGAGATACCTGTCTTTACTTTGTGCAGGAACCAAGATTTCACATTTGAGTGACATGAACACTGCTCATCAGAACAAGGAGCCATAGGCAAGTAGACATTCTTGGGAGTTTATTAACAAAGTGAACATTACGTACAAGTGATTAACACCCATGCCCAGGCTGTACAACTACATCTTTTTAACCTTCCTAACCCTGCTGCTACACCTTGGTGCTCCCCCGACATCCACAGTGGAGGTGGAGGCAGCCTGCTGACTGCTACGCCCTGTCTGTGGTGTCCTCTGGAGGACTGAAACCCTGGAGGGCCCCGGCCTGCTTTCGGGGTCCTGCTGTGTGACAGTGGCACCCTCCTCGGCCTGTGGAGCTGGAGCTGCTGGAGTCACAGGAAGAGGGGATTCAAATGAGCCAGACACTTCCAGAGTCACCTGTGCGGATGGCCCCAGAGTGTTCACCTGCTAATCCTCCTCCCTTTGGGTGCCTGACAGCCCCTGACTGACTACTTGAGGAGAAGGGGAAGCTGGAGTGGGATTGAGCTGCCCCGTATCCCTCTCACTTTGACACTGTTGGAGGCAAATGTGGCATCAGCAATTGAGCTCAGCCCACAGAGCAGTGCAGGACCAGTGTCCTGGACCAAGGTCTCCATGGCAGCCACCATTCTACCAGTGTTGACCTCGGTGTGTTGGCATGCCAGTGCTATCATCTCAGACTGAAGGCAGACAGACTCGTCCATCATGCCTTGCAATCTGAGGACTGCAATGTCCATCCCTCCCTGATGTTCCCGAGCTTGCCTTTACAGCTCCAGCAAGTGAGAAATAATCAAGTCCAGAGGCTCGTCATCTGACTCAGACCCAGCAGATTTCTGGCCTCCAACAGTCCTCCAACTGCTGGAAACCTGGGAAGTCCCTGCCGCCACCTGATGTGGGTCAGACAGTGCCATGTGCTCACCAGATTGTGACCCCGAGGCTACTCTAGAACTAGGTCTCACTGAGGTGTGTGTCTCTGCACTGGTGGAGGGTGTGAGTGAGCGCTGTGATGGGGTCTTCAATGAGGGTGCCTTCAGATTCTTCTTCCAAGGTGTCTTTGGCGCTTGAGTCGAGGACTTGGCTCATGGATCCCCTCAGCTGCTTCCCAAATGTGCTTGTGAAAGCAAGGGGAGATAATTAGTCCATGACAGGGGACTGCGGAACAGGGGAAATGACTCACAGCATGGTGGAAGTTGCACTCCTGGATCTTAACTCGGTTGAGCACCGCTGACCTCACCATCAGCACAGGAACAGATCCTCGCTGGCCAGCTGAATGACTCTATTTTCAAGGTCTGTGAGGACCTTGATGTTGAGCTTTCCTCCACCAGTCTGCGACCTCGCCCTTTTGTTGTGTGACAGTTTGCCCTGTATGAATGCAGATGGAGAGAGTGTAAGCAGGATGCCTGCCAGGCCAGATAAGGATGCCTGGCATGTGTGGGTGGTGAGTGATGCCATGGGTGGGATGAAGACACAATCCACAGGACAGATGAAGATGTGTGTGAAGTGAACGGTGATGCCCTTTGAACTAGCAGTGAGTGAGATCAATGGGTTTGTGAGTGTTTGAGTTGAGAGGGATGAGAAGAGTGACTTACCCTGGCAGAACGGAGGAGATCATTCATCCTCTTTCGGCACTGGGTGGCTGCCCTCTTTTGCAGGGCATTGGCACTGACCACCGCTGCCACCGCCTCCCATGCTGGATTGGTGACTTTGCTTGCTGGTCGTCGCCCAGAGTGGGGGTAGAGGACTTCACAGCAGGCCTCCACGGTGTCCAGTAGGCACCCAAGGGAGGTGTCGCTAAATTTGTGGGCAGTATGTTTCCTCCCTTTGACTTTCCAGAAGCTTTTGATCCCTTAGAGAGTGCTAGCTCTGTGCAGGAGTGTCCTTTAAATATGGCGCCCAGATTATTGAAGGCCTGATATGATGTCGGTATGGGCGAATCAGAGGCAGCCCCTCCAGCGACCCAGTATGTTTCCCATGAATGCATTATTATTGAGGTGGGTATATGCTGTGCTTGGGACGATATGGCACTGAAACTCCCCATTGTGGCCAGCGGGCAAAACAACTTTTTTCAGCCCAATACCGCACTTAGTGCAAATCTTGGATGATTCCGCCCAATGTCTTCAGTTCTTCCCAATATTTAATTGTGGGAGATTTCTGCTTATCCAGTACTGGATGTCGGATAAGCAGTCTGACAATTTAAAGACAGTGGAGGGTTTGAGAGAGGTGATGGTGAGGCAGAGCTGGGTGTACATATCAGCATACATGAGGAAACTGACTTGTTTTTGAATGATTTGGTTATGGGACTAGATGGTTCAGCTTGTTGATGAAAAAAAGGAGTCCAGGGATGGATCCTTAGGGGACCAGTAGTAACTGTGCAACAATGGGAAGAGAAGTGATTCTCTGGCTACAATAAGATAAGAATGGAACCAGGTGAGTACAGTCCTAGCCATCTGGACAGGATTGGATCAATTATGACCAGAACTGAACTTTCAAGCAGCACTGTAGCCATTTAGTGCCTCTTTGCACTGTGGACAAAATAACTCCTTACTGTTTAAATAAGTCAGATTCAGCAAAGTGTCAACTGCTCAGCACAGCCTGATAAATTCAAGAACTTGTTCACCCCTTCCCTGGAGTTTAAAGGACAAATCTCTTACCTCGTGGCCAGTGTAATAATGCTATATCCCTTGTTCCATTATACCACTGTCAGCATCCAGCAGGGTACAACAACAACTTGCAGTTAAACAGCGGCTTTAACATAGCAAAATGTCCCAGTGTGCTTCGCAGGTGACACCAAGCCATATAAGAGATATTAGGATAGGTGCACAAAAGCTTGATCAACAATGTAGGTTTTAATTGTAGAATCACAGAATCTTTACAGTGCAGAAGGAGGCCATTCAGCCCATCAAGTCTGCACTGGCTCTCTGAAAGAGCATTCTTCCTCGTCCCACTCCCCTGCTTTATCCCTGTAACCTTGCACATTCTTTCTTTTCAGGTAGAAATCCAATTCTCTTTTGAATACCTCGATCAAACCTACTTCCACCACCCTCTCAGGAAGTTCATTCCAGACTCTAACCATCCTCTGGGTAAAATTTTTTTCCTCACATCACATTTACTCCTTTTGCCATTTATTTTGAATCTCTGCCCTCTAGTTCTTGATGCTCTCTTGAGTAGGAACAACTTCTCACCATTTACCCTGTCCATATCCCTCAGGACCTTGAATACCTCTACCAAGTCTCCTCTCAGCCTTCTTTCCTCCAAGGAAAACAGACCCAACTTCTCGAATCTATCTTCATAGCAACAGTCCTTTATTCCTGGAATCATTCTTGGGAATCTCCTCTGTACTCTCTCCAATGCCTTCACATCCTTCTGGCGCCCAGAACTGGACACAGTGCCCCAAGTGAGGCCTAACTAATGTCTTATACAAGTTCAACATGACTTCCTTACCCTTGTACTCAATGCCCCTATTAATAAAGCCTAAGAGTCAATATGATTTGTTAACTGGTCTCTCAACATGCCCTGCCATCATCAATGACTTATGTACATATACACAAAGGTCCCTTTTCTTTCTGCACCATGCTTAGAGTTGCTCCCTTTATTTTATACTGTCTCTCCATATTCTTCCTGCCAAAATGAATCACCTCACGCTTCTCTGCATTGAACTATACCTGCCTCTTCTCCGCTCAATCTGCAAACATGTCTATGTCCTTTGAAGTTCAAGACTATCCTCATCACAGTTGACAATGTTTCCAATCTTTGTATCATCTGCAAATTTTGAAATCATGCCCTGAACGCCACAGTCTAGGTCATTAATATATATCAGGAAGAGCAAGGGTCCCAACACTGAACCCTGGGGAACTCCACTACAAACTTTCCTCCAATCTGAAAAACAACTATTTGTCACTACTCTCTGTTTCCTGTCACTCAGCCAATTTCTTATCCAAGTGCCTACTTTCTCTTTTTATTCCATGGCCTAGAATTTTGCTCACTAGCCCGCTGTGTGACTCTGTATCAAATGCCTTTTGAAAATCCATATACACCACATCAACAGCATTTCCCTTATCAACATTCTCTGTCACCTCCTCAAAAAACTCCAGCAGGTTAATTAAACATGATTTTTGCTTAGTGAATCCATGTTGGCTTTTTCCATTATCCTGCACTTGTCTAAGTGAATATTGACTGGTGGCCAGAATTTTCCCTACCACTGAGGTCAGACTGACTGGTCTGTATTTGTTAGTTTTATCCTTGCACCACCCCTGCATCTAAGGAAGACTGGAAGAGTATCACTAGTACCTCTGCAATTTCCACTCTCACTTCCCTAGGTACCCTTGGATGCATCTCATCTGGTCCTGGTACCTTATCAATTTTAAGTAAAAATAATCTTTCTAACATCTCCTCCTTCTCAATTGTGAATTCTTCTAAAGTACCAGTTACCTCCTCTCTCACCTTGGCCTGGGTAACATCTTCTTCCTTTGTAAAGACAGACACAAAGTGTTTTTTTAATACTTTCGCTATTTCTCCTGCTTCCACATGCATGTCCCCTTTTTTTAATCCCTAATCGGCCCTACTCTTTCTTTTATCAACCTTTTATTATTTATATATATATAGAAGAACTTGGGATTCCCTTTTATGTTAGCTGCCAGTCTCTTTTCATGCTCTCTCCTTGCTTTTCTTATTAGTTTTTTCACTTCCCCTCCGGTCCTTCTATATTGAGCCTGATTCTCCATTGTATTTTCTACCTGAATTCTACCTGATATATGCACAGTTCTTCCTTTTCATCCTCACCTCTATCTCTATCGTCATCCAAAGCACTCTGCATTAATTTGTCCTACCTTTCCCCTTCAAGGGAATATACCTTGACATCGCCTGCAATAATTTTTCTTTGAAGGTGGCCCATTGTTCAGCCACCGTCTTTTCTGCCAACATTTGATTCCAACTCACTCAACTCAGATGCATTCTCATCCCATCGAAGTTGGCTTTCTCCCCAATTAATTATCCCTGCTCTGGACTGTTGCTTGTCCTTCTCCATGGCCAACCTAAACCTTATGGTACAATGTTCACTGTCCCCTAAATGCTCTCTCACTGCTTTTTGATCCATTTGGGCCAACGCATTCCCCAGTACCAAGTCCAACAGTGCCTGCCCTTTCATTGGACTGGAAACATACTGCTGCAGAAAATTACCTTGAACACATTCCAGGAACTCTTGCCCCTCTTGTCCCTTTGCACTATTCCTATCCCAGTCTATATTTGGATAATTGATGTCCCCCATTGTAATTATTCAATAATTCTTGCACCTCTCTCCTTTGCAAATTTGTTTCTCCACATCCCTTCCACTAGTTGGTGGTCTATATACTACACCAATCAATGTTATTGTACCTTTTTCATTCCTTAGCTCTAGCCAGATAGATTCTGTCCTTGATCCCTCTGGAACATCCGTTCTCTCCAGTACTGTAATGCCATCCTTAATCAATTCTGCCACTTTCCCCTTTTCTTCCTTTCCTGTGTCTCCTAAACACCTTGTACCCAGGAACATTTAATGCCCAGTCCTGCCCTTCTTTGAGCCAGGTCTCTGTTATAGCAATATCATAATTCCATTTGTCAACCTGTGCCTGTAGTTCATCAATTTTATTAACCTCACTCTGTGCATTCACATACATGCGCATTAACCTTGATTTAGGTTTCACTTTCCCCCTTACACTGACCATATCTAATGACTTACTATTGCCTACTCTAATTCTATCAAACTCTCCTAGTATTCTACCTTGATACTACTCTCTGATATATCCTCCTTATCAGTTAATATTTCTCTACTTCTCACTGCCAGTTTTTCTCCTCTCTACTCTGAGCTTCCCCTCAGGTTCCCATTGCTCTGCCAATCTAGTTTAAACCTCCCCAGGAGCACTAGTAAACCTCCCCGTGAGGACATTAGTCCCAGTCCTGTTAAGGTGTAACCCATCCTTCTTGAACAGGTCCCACCTACCCCAGAATCAGTCCCAATGCCTCAGAAATCTAAAGCCCCCCCCACCTCTACCATTTCTCCAGCCACGTATTGAACTGCCCAATCTTCCTATTCTTGTGCTCACTAGCACATGTCACTGGGAGTAATCCTGAGATTACTGCTCTTGAGGTCTGCTTTTAAATTCCCTTAATTCCCTTCCTAACTCCCTAAAGTCTGCTTTCAGGACCTCATCCCTTTTCCTACCAGGTCATTGGTCCCAATGTGGACCACAACCTCTGGCTGTTCATTTTCCCCCAAAAGAATGTCCTGCAGCCGCTCTGTGACATCCTTGACCCCGGCACCGGGGAGGCAACATACCATCCTGGAGTCACGCCTACAGCCACAGAAATGCCTGTCTGATCCCCTAACTATGGAATCCACTTCCACTATAGCACTTCCGCACTTCCTCCTCCCCTCCTGCGCAGCTGAGCTACCTGTAGCACCACGAATGTGGCTTTTGCTACAGCCCTCTGAGAAACCATCTCACTCATCAGTATCCAAAATGGAAAAACAGTTATAGACCGAGATAGCCTCAAGGGATCCCTGCACTACCAGCCTATTTCTCTTTGATAGTCTGGCGGTTATCCATTCCATCTATGCCTGTGTACTTCTTAGCTGCGGTGTGACCACCCCTCTAAACATGTTATCCAAGTAACCCTCAGCCTTGCGAATGCACCACAGTGACTCCAGCTGCCACTTGATTCCGCAACCCAGAGCTCAAGTTTCTGCAGCTGTAGTCATCAAGGGCACTTTGTGCCTGCACAACTTCTTACATCCCACAGGATGCACAGTGTTTACAGTATGGCATAATACTGTCACTCACCAATCGTCTCCTCTGTGCCGAGTCTGGAAAGGCCTATACTTACCAACCAATCAACTTATGGGACTCCTATGACCTCACTTTTAGATTTTTATCTGTAAACTCCCGGCTCTTTCTCTCCACTGTTTTAAGCTCTCGGACCTCTCCAGTTAATTACCAGTTACTGATTAACCTACATCTTATGCTGCATCAAAGTGGAAATCAAATGATGGAGGCTGAAAAAGAGTAGAAGAAAGGAGCACCTCCTCCTCACTTCACTGGACTCCCAACTCAGCAAGCTCTACTTGTTGCAATAAACCTTAGCTAAAGGACCTCTTTCCTCCTATGCACCAAATTCCCATTTTGAATCAAATTCCCAAGTACACACTCTGTCTCCCTCTCACTCAGGTGTAGTCTCCCTTACTGACCATGCCCCTTACTCCAGGTGCAGCAATGCCTCCTTCCTGTTGAATTCCCACTTTGAATCTAATTTCCAAGTACTCACTCTGTCTCCTTCTCACTCAGGCATAGCCTCCCTTACTGACCAAGCCCCTAGCTTCTTAAAGGAGGAAGAAGAGACAGAGAGGTTTAAGGGGGGAATTCCAGAGCTTAGGACCTAGGCAGCTGATGGCAGAACTGTCAATGACGGGGCAATTAAAAACAGGTATAATGGTTGGGGTAAGTAAACTGTGCTATTTTTCATGGGCCACCCTTCCAGAATTCTATTTGACTTAAAGGAGGAAATTCTAATGGAAAACGGTTTTCAAATTCCTAATTTTTTTTAGCATCTGAAAAGCAAACATTAAATCTTCCAATCAATAAAGACCAACTGCATTGCTCCAATGAAATCAGTAGCTATAACAGACATATTCATGACCTCCATTTGAATGAAAGGGGCGGAATTTTACGGCCCATCCCGTCGGTGGGGTTTTCCTGTCCCGCCGAAATCAACGGACCTTTGAACGGCTTGTCACATTTTCTGGACCCGCCCCCACCACGGTG
This sequence comes from Cetorhinus maximus, assembly GCF_964194155.1. Classification (NCBI taxonomy): domain Eukaryota; kingdom Metazoa; phylum Chordata; class Chondrichthyes; order Lamniformes; family Cetorhinidae; genus Cetorhinus; species Cetorhinus maximus. Next base: position 80,793,019 of record NC_135887.1, on the reverse strand, counting down.
GGGCTGTAAAATTCCATCCATGAAGTCAATGTGGACATAGTTTAACCTACCATCACACAAGGCAGGATAGAAAGAAGGAGCCTTGTCATGCCAAATCTCCTTTAAATATGGAAAATTCAAAATTTTCTAAAAGAAATGTTTCTTCTTACATATTTTGCACATGTATTGAGACAGTACTTTAAAAAGAATCCACCCCCTCAGCTTTGCTTCCCCTATTAATGATAGAGTCCTTTCTTAGCAGGCTCTAAAATCCATCTCAATGCAGACTCTTGTCTCGGTTACAGGAAGGAGGATTGATTTTGATGGTCAGAGCCTGTCATGTTACAACTTAAAAGAACAGGGGAAATGAAATTGAACATTAAAGGAACTAATACTAGAACGAAAATCAATAGAATTTCAGAGCTCCCTGCCTCGTCTGCAGTAAATGATACTGCATATATCTGGCAGCTCACTGTACCTTGCCACAGATGGTATCTTCTGCAAATATTGCCAGCATTAAACATTAAGCATGGACAAAAGAGCTAAGGGCAGAATTGTCTCAGTTTTGCACAAAGTGTGAAAGTGGGCGGGAAGAAAGTCGTTTTACCCGTCGGGCCGCAATGGCGCGTTTCATCCCATTCCCGCCTCATTAATTATGCAGCCACAGGAAACACACCGCCTCACTGACAGATGGCCTCTGATTTTCCCACCATACTGTCACCTCGCCGCTTCCTCATGCAGGGCACCATATTTAAACTTAGCCGCACGCACATTTCTCAATACCTGCAGCCCAGGAGAGCACCAATGAAGACATGGTCCCAAAAGCCAAGAAGAGTGCAGCCCCACCGATTCAGTGACGCATCTCTGGGACACCTCCTGCACGTCATGGAGGCCCACCACAATGTCCTCTACCCCTGCTCTGACCATAAGAGGACCATCAGTCTCACCACTCAGGCTTGGGAGGCGGTGGCAGAGGTGGTCGGTGCCAATGCTGCACACTAGAGGTCGGCCATCCAGTGCGGAAAACTAATGAATGATCTCATCCATGCCACTAGGGTAAGGCAACCATCTCATCACTCTAAACTCACACACTCACAAGGCCATCACACATTCACCAGCATGTCACTCACTGCCAACTCAAGGGACATCGCCACTCACTCTCTCTCACACACCCTCACATCTCCATCTGGCCTCATCTCCTCTGGAGACTGCCTCCTCAGCCCTCATCATCTTGAGGGCACTTGCACAGATCAACATGTGCTCCCACACACACCCTGGGATACCCCCCCCAACTCCAGTACAGCCTTCACCCTGCAGCCTCTTCCCTTGTCTGAGGCCACTTCTCCCCCTTCCATAAGCAAACCCTAGCCTTGCAGCTGTTGAGAAGCCACCCCCTCCTTACAGATGGTCTGGTAGGTGGAAACCTGCCCGTGAGCTCCCCTAAAATTATGTGGTACTGCCTGTGAAGCCTGATGCTGATGACCACGAGTGCTGCCTGAAACAAGGTAGACAAACGCACCTCCAAGTCCCGAGCAAAGTGCAGCTCGCCAGGTGCACGTCGCTTATGTACAGTTGTGAAATACGTCGGTGTGTAATCACACCAACGTGCCCGAATGATCAAGCGCGGGGGATGATTCCAATGAGCAGGGCTTATGATATGCTAAAGAATTGAAATTAGAATCCCAATGCGGTGGTGGAAAACACGGCCCACCATTGACCAGCGCAGCAGACGATCACAAACTGTTTCACGACAGCATGAAGCTGATTTTTGGCCTTCTCGGCATATTGTCCCACCACCACCACTCCCCCCACCCTCCACGATGCCCAACGCTAACGGGCAGGAAAATTCTGGCCTAAGTTCCAGATGTGAGGTGAAAATAACTGCACTTGACATCAAGGCAGCATTTGACCCAGTGAGACATCAAGGAGCCCTTGTAAAATTGAAGTCAATGGGAATCATGTCGCGAACTATCCACTAATTGGGATCATACCCAGCACAAAAATGATGGTTGTGCGTGTTGGAGACCAATCATCTAGGTTATTACTGTAGGAGTTCCTCAGGGTACTGCCTAGGCCCAACTTTCTTCAACTGCTTCATCAATGACCTGCCCTCCGTTATAAGGTTGTAACTGGGTTGCCTGCTAATGATTGCACCATGTTCAGTACCATTTGCAACACCTTAGACAATATCTGTACCCATATGCAGTAAGAACTGGACAACATTTAGGCTTTGACTGATAAGTGGCAAGTAGCATTCATGCCACACAAATCCCAGGCTGTGACTATCTCCAACAAGAAAGAGTCCAACCACCTGCATTTGAAATTCAATAGTATTGTTAAATTCCCTACCATCAACATCCTGGGGCCACCATTCACCAGAATCTTAACAAGATCCACCACATAAATACTGTGGCTACAAGAACAGCTCAGGGGCTTGGAATTCTCTAGCAAATGAATTGCCTCCTGACTCCTCAAAGCCTGTCTACAATCGGCAAGGCACAAGTCAGGAGTATAATGGAATACTCTCCACTTACCTGGATGAGTGCAAATCCAGCAGCACTGACAAAGCTCAACACCATCCATAACAAAGCTGCCTGCTTTATTAGAACCCCATCCACCACCTTAATTATTCACTCCCTCCACCACTGTCACACAGTGGCAGCAGTGTGTACCATCTACAAGATGCACTGCAGCAACTCACCAAGGCTCCTTCGATAGCACCTTCCAAGCCGATGTCCTCTACCACCTAAAAGGACAAGGGAAGCAGACAGATGGGAACACCGCCACCAGCAAGTACTCTCTAAGTCACACAGCATCCTGGCTTGGCAATTTTTGGCCATTCCTTCACTATCACTGGATCAAAATCCTGGAACCGGTTATCAACAGCACTGTGTATGTACCTAAATCACACATGCTGCAGTGTTTTAACAAGGAGACCCACTACCACTTTCTCAAGAGAAATTAGTGATGGGCCATAAATCCTTGCCTTGATAACAGCAACCAAATCCCAAGTATGAATATTTTTTAAAAATCACTCTTTATCGTGAAAGTGCCAATTTGCCAATTATCTGCAGACTTTTGGGGGAGAGAGTTCCAGATTTCTACTCCCTCTCATGTGAAAAGTGCTTTTGATTTCCCATTAATGGCCTAAGCCCAATTTCAAGATTTGTCCCCTCGGTCTTGATTCCGCCATCAGAAGACATAGTCCATCTGCTGTTACCTTATCAAAACTTTTCAACATTTTAAACATTGCAATCAGATCACCCCATCAATCTTCTGCATTCAAGGCAACACAAACCAAGTTTATACAACCTGTCCTTTAAAGTAACCCTCTAAATCATGATATCCACTCCCAGTGTACCCAGGTCCCTGTTTGAAGTGCACATTTAGAAAGTCAGATTAATATCAACTTTCATGTTATATTGTTATCAAGCAGAGTACAAACCAAGGAATTTGCTAAACAACTTCATTTCTGCTAACTCTCAGCAAACCCCAAGAGAACTCAAACCCCAAGAAAACTCCGAGAAAAGTCAATCAACTCAAACTGCTGGTTTCCTATGCACAAATTCATCAGTGAGAAAAAGAGCCAGGGTGAATTTCCCCCAGGGATTTCCCCACACCATCATTGTAACTTGAGTAGAAATTCCATTTACACACTGAAATGGATTTCCACTGTTGTTACCGAGTGGGAAGAGCGCTGAGGAAATTCATTCCCAATACATTAGTTGGCAGCTTTTCTGCCTCTCAGCAAAAGTTAAAGATAAGAGATATCAGAAGATTCATACAATTAGTCATTTGGTAGTACAGAACTTGAGTATTGCTGAAAAAAGAGACTTTTATTTTGTCAAAGCTTTTCGTCTTGCTCTCATCAGGAGAATTTGCAAGAATTTCAAATGTAAAGGGAGCAACAATTTATACTGTATGAGAAGAGAGTACTGACTGGTTGGCAGGTGGACTCTGATTGGTAGAGGCTTTGCCATGGAGAATGTACCAGTTGATGGTGACTAACAGGGCCCTGTGTATCAATATATGTAGTTTTCGGTACACGAAAATGTACCATACTGTGAGCCTGACTGATAATCTTAAATTGGTTTGCAGACAAAATGAACATATACACAGATTGCACCTGTTTCAGCTAAATGAAATAAGTGACAGGGAATTCACCAATCAGAGTCAAGCTGCCTAGTTTAAATTTCAAACAATGCTTAGCAGTTAACTGTCAGTCACCATCAACCAGTGCAATCTCTATGGCAATGCCTCTCCAATCAGAGTCCACTTGCCAACCAATCAGCACCCTGTTCGCATACAGTGTAAATTGTTGTTCCCTTTACATTTGGTATTCTTGCAAATTGCCCTGATGAGTGCAAGACAAAAAGCTTTGGCAAAAAAAGTCTCTTTTTTTCAGCACTATTCAAGATTCAGAGGCCTGAATTTTTCCCTGGTTGGATGCGCGCGATTGGTGGGCCTGCGAGCAGTCAGGAAACGGGACCCCAACTGCGATTGGCCTCCAACCACGATTTCATGCTGGCTGGCCAATTAATAACCAGCCAGTGTGAAACACGCCCTGAAAAGCTCAGCACTGCCTGGGTGGGGGCGGGAAGAGGACAGACAACGACGTCACCACAGGCGCGGTGAGCGCTTCCAGAGAGCTCCTTGAAGGCAGACAGCTACCTCAGAGAGCTGCAGAGCTGCAAATAATAGAATAAAGGATAAAAAAGCTGCAAAAAATGTCCATGCAACACAATCATTATGCAAACACAAAGCATATATCATAAAAATGCTGTCCCCAGATGTTTCTTTTTATTTTATTTCCTAACAGAGATTTCATCCCACCTTTGGATGAGGTTTCATGTAAAATATAAAGCCCGCTTGGCCGATTGGCCTGTCCGCCAACCGTAAGGTTGGATAGGCCACAAAAAATTGCCTTCAATTGCGCCGTTAATGGACTTACTTGCCCGCTTAATTGTTAGCGGGCGCGCTTTCGACTGCTGCGCACACCTGCCAATGAAATATCGCACAAGTACGCAATGACATCGGGATGCTGGCCCAGCGTCATCTCGCACATTTTACCTCCGATTGGGTGGGGTTCATGCCTGCCCACGGAACGTGAAATTCTGCCCATACACTATTTTTTGTAATCTGCACCAAATCCAGCACAGATTTACCAATGAAATTAGTGGAAGGCACTCAATCGGGTCAAGTTATGAGTGAGCTGCCACATCAGCCACAGTGCACTTAAGGTTTTCGTTATAATCCCACCAAACTGGCCAGCCATAAGAGAACTCACATATCTGTGGCCTCTTAACATAAATTGTTATGTGTGCACGCATGTACTAAGCAGATGAAATTCTCTGTTCTGCTTCAAATGAGCTAGTGGAGGTGAATTCACGGCATAACATTTCACTAAATTGGCAGTCTTACTCATTGAGGCTGCAAGGAGAACGAGGGTGGGAAATGGTAACATTCACAATGATGCAGTAGAGGTGCACTTTTTGGAGCTGGAGGTAAAAGCATGGTAATGAAACAGCAGAGAGAACTTTGTTCTGAATTTTGTATTCAGTTCTACCCAGGAGCCAAGGATTCAGCGACACCAGAAAGCTAAATTCTACAGCAATCCAAGCCAATTTAGCGAGGTAAGAATAGATTCTAGCTGTGGCAAATCTACCCAGGATTTCAGGATGTCTTAATCTCAGTACAATAGTACTGCTGAACTAATATATTTTGTTTAGACAAGTCCTTTATTTTAAACTAATTCAAAGCAGTTTACTATACTTAGGACAGAATTTTCTGCCTGTCGGGCAGGCGATGCGGGAGCGGGCATGGGTGGGCGCAGATCCGATCGCCGCCCGTGATCGGGTCCACACGGCCATTTAATGCAGGCGGGCCAATTCAGGCCCATCCAGTGTGAATCGCGGCTCCCGAGGTCAGAGGGAGTGAGCAGGCGGCGCCGGGACTGCAATGAACGCCGGGTACAATAGCGACCCGGCGGCCTGTTTTACAACGTTGCTGCAGCCTTTCCAAGGCTGCGAATGATGCCCAGTGGAAGGGCTCCCCAGAGCACTGCTGGTGAGCAGGCCAGGCAGGAGGGTAGGCAGAGGGCACAGTGCCCCTCATTTTTCTGATGATTGCCTTGCTGCCCTCCTCGAGGAGGTGGCAGCACGAAGGGAGGTGCTCGTACAGCGGGATGGGAGGAGGAGGCCCCTCCCACATGACCAAACATGCCTGGGAGGAGGTGGCGGAGGTAGTGAGCTCCTGCGGCGTGGTGTGGCGCAACTGGATCCAGTGTCAATGCTTCAACGACCTGTTGTGCTCGGGAAGGGTGAGTACCATGTTGGCATTGGTCACTTAACCCAGCAGGTAGGCTTTACCCCCTGGCGCTCCGCTCCTTGCCAAGTGTAGTGACTGCATTGAATCATTGACGGCATGTGTCCTTCACTGGGTGGGCCAGCAGATATCGCCCATGCCAAGGTCACTGTGAGAGGGTGGTGAAGAGATATGTTCTGCACCCACAGCATGTGGTACACTGAGACCCACATTACTGCTTTGGGGTCAACCTGGAGGAGCTGCATCTAGGCGCAGTGCTGGAACTCCAGGACATGTTACAGTCAGGGTGATGTCATGCTGGGAGGGGAGCTTCAAGGTGGCGTGGCACCATCTGCTGCCCTCTGCACTCTACGTGCTTGCGCCTCCTTGCTATGGAAGGATATACCGTGTGGTGCCTAATTTGATGTGGACAGCATTTGGCCAAGGGGGTGGGAGAGGGGGACAGACCTAGCATTTATGTGTGAGTGTTCGGAAGCAGCAGGGTGAGAAGACACTGGAGCCCTGCAATGTCCCACTCTGGTTGGGGTGGGCCGTCCGTGAAGAGAGCCCAGGTACAAGTAGCAATAATTAATGTTCTTCTCTCCTTTTCAGGAGAAGAATGCACATAATGCCGCCGAGCAGGTGAGGGCTAATGGAGGGCCGGCGATTCTCAGCCACTTCGAGCAGGAGGCCCTAGATTTGGAGAGGCGCCACGTGCCCAGGTCCACCGGTGTCGGTGAGGCTGGGGTGCCATGGGCAGGTATGTTTGCCCAGCATTGAAGTCACCATCGTTCTCCCAGCAGCCATGGCAGTGCTGAATGTTCAGTGATAGAAGTTTGCAACATGGCTTGACCATTGCTTATGGAAGGATGAGTGCATAATGATCCGGGGGACAGGGATGCACATTGACATTGTCTTCATGTTAACTAATCCAATGTCCTTGTTCTTTCTTTCAGCATCAGTGGAGCAGGGCCAGGAGGAGGAGCAGCAGGGGCCCCCTCTCACACCTGAGGGCCTTGAAGTCACGGACTCACTAGCGTCACACCATCTCTGCCAGGCAGGCAGCTCCCTCCCAGGCGGGGCCAGCACAGGTTTCACGGGCTAGAGGACGACAGCCAAGGTCACTGAGGCCAACAGGACAGCAGAGTCAGCAGGCTGTCTCAGATGCCACTCCCAGCGAAGGGGTAGCACCAAGACGTAGCACCCAAAAACGTAAACATAAGGCACCTTAGGCACACCGCGGGTTTATCACTGGTGCTTTTGTGTTGGCCCGCAATGAGGTCTACATGATGTTTTCTTAAATTCCTTTGGTTGTAATATTAAATTCAGACATTCACCATGGCTGAGGGAGCCTCTTTTCTTCTGCAGGTGGATGGTTTCCAATAATGTTATGAGTGATTTGTGGGACATTCAGCTTTATTAATAAGGCCCTTAGTTAATGTTCCTATCCAGGCGGATTTGGCAATTAGGTATTGAGTATGGAGCCTGCTGCCCAGGCTTGTCTTGGAGGTCCATATGTGGAGCGCTAGTGCTTTGTTGGATTAAAGCCTCCAGGGTGTCTCTGCCTCCCTGGAGTATGCCCGGGTCAGTGTCCACTCCCTCAGCATTTCCCTGTGCATGTTCATCCTTGGAATCATTGCTGGACTCATCATGTGCAGCTGCAGCCACTGCGTCGACGTCTTCATCATCCACTGCATCCCCCCTTTCCAGCGCAAGATTGTAGAGAGCGCAGCATGCAACCACTATCAGTGGCACACGATCTGGGGGGTCCTGGAGTGCGCCCCCCGAGCAGTCCAGGCATCAGAAGCGCATTTTGAGAAGGCTCTCTCCACCACAGCCCTTGTGGAGGCGTGACTCCTATTGTACCGCTGCTCAGTTTCTGTTCTTGGATGGCGGAGAGGCGTCATGAGCCACCTTCTGAGGGGATAGCCCTTGTCACCCAGCAGCCATCCATCCAGCCTGGGCTGAAGTGTCTGAGGATGTAGATGTCGTGGGAACTGCCTGGGTACCTTGCACAGACTTGTAGAATCAGCATCCTGTGATCACACACTATCTGCACGTTCATGGAGTGGAAGCCCTTCCTGTTGACGAAGGCACCGGGCTCACCTGCTGGCGCCTTGATGGCCACATGTGTACAGTCTATAGCACCCTGGATGCGGGGGAAGCCAGCAATGGCTGCGAAGCCTCTGGCTCACCGTGTCTGGCTTGCCTGGTACCAATGGTAGTGGGTGAAGGTCAATGCACACCTGAACAGAGCGTCTGTAACCTGCTTGGCACAAGTGTGGACAGCTGATTGGGAGACACCGCAAAGATCACCCACCGACCCCTAGAAGGAGCCAGAGGCATAGAAGTTGAGGGCAGCTGTGACCTTTAGAGCCTCTGGCATGGGGAGTCCGCCCACACAGCAGAGATCTCAGGGCCAATCATTTGACAGATATAGTTGACTGTCTCCCTTGAGAGATGGAGCCTCCTTTGGCACTGCACCTCAGACATATTGAGGTAGCTGCTTCGCCGCCTGTATACCCTGGCAGCAGGATAGTGGCATCTTCTGTGGCCCCTTCCGCCTTGGACCACCTCTTGGCCCTGCGCCCCTTGTGCCTGTGCCTGTCGTCCCAGAGGTGGCTCCCCTGAATGTACACTCCTGGCCTCCTCCCACTTCTAGCCCTCCTTTCCTCCTCAGAGGTGATGCCTCCAGTGGAGAGTTCAGCTCCCATTCCCAGGCTAAAGGAAGGCTTCCTGAAACTTGCAGGCCCAAAAAAGATTCCTCACTGCAGAGCACTGACCTGAAGGTTGTGAGTCCAGACCAAGCAGCTGGTATGCGTTTTGAAGTATTGCAGATCTCACAGGCAAGTATCAGTAACTTTAAAAAATCAATATTTGACTGAGCACACTCGCGACCCCACTCAGCCCTCTTTATACAAATGTGTCCTATCCGCCTACCCGTTGCGCCCGTGTGCTGACCTGAAGATTGCATGGGCACTGAAAAATTGTCATCGATTGGCACCTGAAGGGCCTTAAGTGGCCCATTAATTAATAGCGGTGCGCATCAGATATCATCACGCGCCCGACCAAGGAAATATCGCGTTGGCGTGCGGTGACGTGGGACACTCATTTTACATGTCGGCGTGCAGGTCCCGCCCCTGCATTGCAACAGGAAAATTCTGCCCTTAGACTCTGAGCACCACCACCCCATCCCCACCCACAGTAGTAACTGCCACTACACGCTAAATTGTATTTGGTAACGTTTCATCTCACCAGGTGAGCTAGTTATGTAGGAGCTAACCAATACCTGAAACGGCCAATAGTTGCTGTTCAGGGTTACAATGATATTAATTAACTCCAATCTCCTTAGGCCCATTGACTTGCTGTTTGCTAATCACAATGCATTGCACACCTTGCACTTCTGCCTGCTGAACTGGGCTCACTTTCTGCAAAACATCTGATAAAGAATTTGACGTTAATGGATTTACATAATCCTCATGCATGGCACACCTTGCACATTTCAGGTAGAGATGAATTGTATAAAGTGTGAAAGGCATTGAATTTTAAGAGATGCAAATTAATGGGGATTAAAAGGTGATGCAGAAACTATTTTGTACATCTATTTTATCCTTTTGTTGGAATCCTGTAGTCCCCACCACAGCACATGGCTGCCCCTTGAATGAATCCAGAGCTTCTCGGTCCACTGACCTATTGCTTCCTGATATTGGTCCTAAACTTGCCTTTTACCAATTTATACTGGTATTTCCATGTCCACCATTTGGGGCGAATTTGAAAGAGTTGGTGAATTTAACCATTTTTATTGCGCTTAGCACCTTATGAAGCCCCTATAAGATCCCTGTGCCTTTGAGGCTGTGAGACATTTTGATGTTTTGGGTATTCCTGTTATTGCTGTAAGGCATTTTTAATATGCCTTGTATTTCTGTTTGTGAGTAAAGTGTAACCAGTGTGGTGTGGACCAGCATGTAGAGCTTGAAACTGGGTGGTAGGAATATGAAGCGTGGAGGACATCAGGACAAAGGGAGAAGAATTCTTACTGAAGGCATCAAAGGTGAGGTTTATATGGAGCTTTTTTAAAAATAAAGACTGAATAAGAATACACACACACATGGACACAGACATTTCACTGGTGCAGTGGCCAATCACCAGACACCCTGTCTACAGAAACTAATCTAGGCAATGGCCTCTCGGGTATGTGTGAATGGCTTTATTCCTGCCTTACCAAGATACAGAAATCATATCCATTGCTGGGAGGTACCAGGAGACACTCCCTGCTAAGAGCAGGAAATGACCACGTGCAGGTGGTCTGTGCATGGCCAGCGTGGGATTGATAATCCAATCAGATGACTCAATTTAAGATATTACTTATATGCCACGGGACCAGGGCCAGAAAGTGGTATAAAGCTACACCTCTCAAGGACATCGCTGCAGCAGCGAGGAAGCAAGACTTGGTCAGTCACAGGAAGTCACGCAGAAGAATTTGTTCATACTAGGGGTAATGCTCCAGGGACCAGGGTTCAAATCCCACCATGGCAGATTTGAATCCAATAAAAATCCAATAAAAAAATTAAAAGTCTGATGATGACTGAAACCATTGCTGATTGTCATAAAAACCCATTTGGTTCACTAATGTCCATTAGGGAAGGAAGTCTGCCGTCCTTCCCTGGTCTGGCCTACATGTGACTCCAGACCCACAGCAATGCGGTTGACTCTTACATGCCCTCTGAATAAGGGCAATTAGGGATGGACAATAAATGCTGGCCGAACCAGCGATGCCCACATCCCATGAATGAATTTTTTAAAAGTTCACTGACCACTTGAGAACGAGCTTCTGCACATGGACCTTACTAAGCAACTGGTGTTGTTTGTATATACTATTGCTTCGTAGGTTAAAGATTCTTAATATAAAGTGGAACTTGTATCCAAAGTTGATTCGTGTCATTGATACTCAGTACGGGGTCCAGACCTTATAGGGTAGTGAGACCCCCCTGTTTAAGAGTCTTGAAAGGCATAATGTCAATCTCTACTCGAAGCCTACTAATGGCTGACATTTGTTGTAAACAGTTCTTGATAGCTTTATTCGTAAGCTTAAACACATGTGGATCATTGTACCCTGATTAGTGTAAAATGAGGCAACATGATTGAGAATCAATCAGGGGGATAGGCAATTGCGAGAAAAGACATACCCAAACAGTGTGATGATAACAAGGGGGCCATAAAAAATAAGGTTTTTGACCTCTATCCTTATGACATTTGTAATATTTAACTGCCTGAGAACAAGAACTTCTTTTGACCTTCTGCATAAAGCATTGCGTTCATTCGCTCTACTTGTACATTCTGAACTGTACAAATTGGGGAAATTTCCCTGAGGAGGAATCTGAGGACAGCATAACTTCTAGTTACAGATGGTTCAAAATGGGACAAATGCCAGTGTTATCATGCATGAAAATGATAAATTATTGTGTCAGAACCAGACAGTGTGTGTTCCTTGAACGTTTGATTGTGCCCAGCATTTTCAGAACAGTTATTTCATTACTGCACCTCCATGAAAAACCAGCAATGTGACCTACATGGGAGAATCCTGATTCTCAAGGGAATGTTGAAAGTGTTTTGTTTTACTGAATTGCTACATAATCTTAAATATTACAATGAAAATATCTGTTATCCTACACATGCCCTCTCTGTCCTTCCTTCCTTTTTAGTTATATTTTAAAATCCCTGGCCCTGACTGATCAATTCTCCTTCACTTTGATTTGGAACCAATTTTAATGTATCGCAGTTCTTAAAATAATCATAATTACATAGGGAAGATTTCCATTGTTTTACACTTAGAGGAAAATGATGAATGTGTTCTTTGTATAAACATCTGATTCTTCCTTCTCCTGTAGGATGAAATGGTTTTGTGGTGAATTTCATGCTCTTTGATCACAAAGCTCATTCCAATTTTAACCTGATGAAATCTGGGAGTCAATGAGATACTATTTAAGCATAGTTACTATAGCAATGTTGGAAAAGTGACAGCCAATTAGTGCTTAACAAGCTCCCGCGAACAATAATGAAATAACCAGATTATCTGGTTTCGGTGGCCTGCAATAAGGGATAAATGCTGACCAGCACACTGGGATAACTCACCTACTCTTCATCAACTAGTGCAATGGGATCTGAGAGGGCAGTAAACCTCAGTTTAAAGTCTCATCCATGTTTCTTTCATGGGAATAGTGCAATATTTTGAGTAACAATAATATGAATTATGGTTCCTGTCATGCCCCAGTATATTTTTGCACTTCGAACTAATTTTTATATTTTAAAACTGAAAGCAAAAAATGGCTGCCTGAGTGTCACCTGACTTTTTTGTGGATTAAAACCACTCCCCTGTCTCATGAGGGAACAAAAGGAACATTCCTTTGATGTTGGATCAATGCCCTTTCCTGAAACTAATCCAAAAGCATATTAACAAATTGAATGGGCCATTCAAATACAAAGACACTGGCTGTCTCAAACTCTCAAGATGTGAAACCCACAACACAAGATATATAATAAGCCTAACTACCCACCTTATTTGGAAAAGGTCTTTGGATTTCTAAAAGGTCACATGATGAGACAACCATGTTTTCTATCTGCTTTCAAATTAGCTAGAAGATGCTTGCAGGCACAGAGTTCCACCAAAAGCTATTGAACTAGCTGCAAGTCATCCCAGCAGCCAAAGTAATAAACAGCAATACCTTGAAAGTGGAAGATCCTAACAGAGAGAGAAGGACTCTCCAAAAAATTCCAGATAAAGTTCACCTGAGAACCAACATTCTGGAAGTTTGACTACAACCTCAGAGCTTAGTAAGAATCCTTCACTTTATCAGACCTTCACTTTAACTAAAGCACCAACATCATCCAAGAAACTACAGGCCTGCCATGAGAGAGACTGAAATAATTATAAGCTGTAGCAGTATACTGCCTTCATCTGTAACCAATATGTGTGTGTATGAGAGTGTGTGGGATGAGTGAGTGAAACATTGTGTTAAATTCAGAGTAAGCATGTGATAATAAGTAACCTTTGTTTCTAAACTCACAAAAACGTGCTGCTGGAATTATTTATTTGTGGGACATTCACTCTGAGGGTAAGAAAACACACACTTCTTACAAATAAACATACTGATCATGGACAGCGAAAGGAAACACAAATTCTGTCTGACATTCCCTTGAACTACAACATCAAAAAGCAGATTGCCCCATAAGTATAACTTGTGGATTTATATACTTAAAATCAAAAAATATGAAACAGAAGAAAAAAATTGAACTTATTTACATCTTTCTTGCTTTACCACATACCTCTGGCACACTGCTAGTGTCACTAAAAGCTTCTCCTTCAATATGTTCAAATTAAAGGCTTCAATTTTGGTAGTCCTTTCAGAAGTTGCCAACCTTTCTGCAATTACGTTTATTTTTCTTTGGGATAAAAACAAATAAAAGAGATGCAGATGTTCAGACTATTTAGAATGTTGCACAATTTTCCTAAAAGTAAACAACACCAACATTTCGAAATACAAATGGCCCAGATTTTCCTGTAGCATGCCATCTATCTGTCGCTAGTTAAATTTGCCCTGAAGATTTTTAAATATTTTGCATGACAAATTGCAAAAGAGTGAGCTGATAATACCACAGTTAGAGAAACTTAGGTCATCTAATACCTAAGTCAACAGGACAAGCATATTGTGTGTGTCCTTAATCAATGAGATTGGAGGATAATGAAATTCACAGCAAAAAACTGAGAAGGAAGTATAAATTAGGGTGGGTGAATTCAATGTCAAATCGAGTACCGCAAGATAAATAGAGGGAAAAATGAACGGGATTAAGAGAGAGAGAAGAAAAGACAGAAAGGAACAGTTTTTAAAAAAAATTAAATTTGGCATATTTAAAAGTTCTATCAGCACTTACAACCTAAAGGAATGAAACATGTTGTAGTTAATTTTCAGTACCAGATAGGTTGTTTTGTGGTAATTAACACTTACCACATGTCTTTTACAGGGTATTTAGACTGAAATGACAAGACTTCACTTTCTGTGGCAAGCTTAGTTTGTATCTATCACTCAACACTCGTAAATTCACACCATTATTTCATTCAAAGAGGTTAAGTGACTGTAATTGCTTCCAATGGTGGCTTTTCTGTTTTTCTAATCATTATTTCTTTTCCACTGAATGATATCAAGGCAGGAGAAGTCAGGAGAGTCTGGACTTGTAAACAGCAAGTCCTGGCACATTCTTTCAATGGTACAGCTGTCAGTTCATCATAAAATAACTCAGAGTGGCAAAAATGCCTTCTGGGAGATGGGAGTCCTATCTCCAGTATAGCTATCGACTCCATGGGATCAGGGAAATAAACATATTGTGCTACACAAAACATGTTTTGTTTTACAACAGTGACTACATTTCAAACTACGACTATGGCTGTAAAGCTCTTTGGTACATGACCTCTATCAACTAGAAGGATAAGGGCAGTAGATAGATGGGAACACCACCACCTGGAAGTTCCCCTCCAAGCCACTCACCATCCTGACTTGGAAATATATCATCATTCCTTCACTGGCACTGGATCAAAAACCTGGAACAGCACTGTGTGTGACTTACACCACATGGACTGCTGTGGCTCACCACCACCTTCTCAAAGGCAATTAGAGATGGGCAATAAATGCTGGCCTAGCCTGTGTCACCATAGCCCAGGGTGGGGACCACCCCAACATCCAGGCCATGCTACTGCCCAAGAAACCTGGACATTCCAGCAAGGTTTACACCTGGACGGGAGACATCAGAAAAAAGCAAAATCATAATGTGAATAAAATTTTTTTTAAATAAACATATACCATCCAAAACATGGCTAAAAACCACAATCTGGCGGTACACCACCACCTTCCCCACACTTCAGTTCTTCCCGGATCCCACTTCCCCTGCTTTAAGTCAGCAACAGCCAGCACCCAGCTCTCATTCCCCAGACCCTTTCCCTCCCCTCAGGTGTGCCAGATGTGTACCTACATGGGACTATGCGCCAGCCCCCATCCCAGTCTCAGGCCTACCCCCAGCACCCCCTCAAATCTCGGGCCTGCACACCCCACCCACAAGCCTTGGTCCTCTTCCCACCCTCCTAAAGCCCCTTCCCCTCCCAGCCTCTCTCCACTCCCCCACACAGCTTCTCTCTTGCCCCTTCTCCCAGCTCCACTCCCTGTCCCTGCCTGTCTCTCTCTTTCTCTCCCTGTGTCCCTGTCTCTCTCTCTCTCTCCCTCTCCCTGTGTCCCTGTCTCTCTCTCTCTCTCTCTCTCTCTCTCTCCCTGGTCCCTGTGTCTCTCTCTCTCCCTGCATCTCTCTCTCTCCGTGTCTCAATGTGTGTGCCTCTTTTTCTTCCTGACTTTCTCTTTCCCTTCCTCCCTCTGTCCCTGTGTCTCTCTCTCCCTGTGTCTCTCTCCCTGTATCTCTCTCCTCCTCTCTTTCTGTGACGCTGTGTCTCTTTCACCATGTCCCTGTGTCTGTCTCTCTCCCTGTGTACCTGTGTGTGTCTATCTCTCCCTGTGTCTCTCTCCCTGTATCTCT